>NC_064849.1:34657327-34959827 GCF_024139225.1 Suncus etruscus | reverse complement strand
CCACATGTAAGAAATCAAAGATCAAACCACATTTCACTTTTTACACAAAAGTCAATTCAAAATGGATCAAGGGTCTTGAGATTAGAAATGAAGACACTTCTTTGAGAAAGACTAACATATGGCCAACAGGCACATGAAAAAATGCTCATTATCACTTATCATTAGGGAAACCCAAATCAACACAACAATCTTACACCAGTGACGATGGCACAAATTAAAAATATTGGGTACAATTTGTGTTGATGGAAATATGGTGAAAAAGGCACTCTCATCCATGCTAGTGGGAATGCTTCCTGGTCCTGGAAAACAGTGTTCTGGAGAATGGAGTGTTCTCAGTAAATTCAGAATTAAACTGCCACATGATCCAGCAATCCTGCTTTTGGATATCTATCCCCAGGACAGTACACTGCCATACATCATATCATTCAGTACATATAAAAGAGTTGAAATCAACCTGGATGTCCAACAACAGATGTGTAGATTATGAAGATGTGCTACACATATACAATAAAATATATCTGTAAAAATGATGCAATCATGCAATTTGGATGGAACTGGAAGATATTATGTTAAATGAAGTAAGCCGCAATAAAATATAGGATGATATCATTTATATGTTGCATTTAGAATAACTGCAGAAGAAATGCAAAGGTAATATGGTCTAAATGGGAATTATCAAGAACATGCTAGGCCCAAGAGTAAATAAAGAGAAGGATAAAATTGAATGCAGGAGGAGAAACACAAATGTGAAAGGACTATGGAAGGGGTCTCAGGTGCGTTGGTGGTGTTAAGAATGGACAGAATAAAATATCCAGGCTAAAGTCAACAATGATGAAATCATAAGATCTAAACTTTAAAAACCAAAATTAAAAACAGGTATGTTATGCTGGGAAGCTGGGGCAGGGGGTGATGGTATGGCATGGACTCTGGGAACAGTGATAGAGGGAGGTTAACACTGGTAGTGGGATTGATCCTGAAACATTTATTGTATGTCTAAAACCCAACTAAATTCTTTTAAAATAACAATGGTTTAAATACAAAAAAAAAATAAAATAAAATAAGTGTACACACAAGTAAAATGTGGTATGGCAAAATTACCTGCAATTAGCATAATTGATATAAACAATTTAGTTTCCACAACATATTTCTGGTTGACATATATCACTTAACTTTAGAGACTTAAAACACTATTAACACAGATCTGGATCCCTTTATTCAATTTGGGTTACAAGCTACACATTCCATTTTAGTGCCATTCCATCTTAGTGCCATTTTAGCATTTGAGTCTGTGTGGACAGCTGAGGGGACAAGCTGGGTATTCACACAGAACAGGTTGTCTTTCTAGTGCCACCACAAGCACATCTACATTGTCACCTTGAAGACACTTGCCCATCTTTGGGACTCCGAATGCCTCTGAATTTTTGCAAACATATGCAAACTCTATAAAATAGAGGGTCTTGGGTAGGAATCAATGATTTTTCTCACCATTCTAACAATAGTCATATTGTTAAGAATATTGAAAATATTGAAAGAATATATGACATTTAGATATGGTCTGAAATAGCATTGTTCAAAGACATCATGTGTTTCATATGACTTGGCCCTTGGGCGACCCTGAGGGAAGCAGGACATTCATAAAACAAGGTTCACTCTCTAATCTTGTTAGGAGCTGTCTTCGGAAAGTTTCCATTCTTGGGTGTTTTTGATGATAAAACTTTTACTGACCTCTTTTAGATCTTTTCAAGTCCTCTCCTGAGAACTTCACAGCTAATTAACTATGGAGATGTTTGCTAGTTGCCCATAGTAAAAATAAACACAGTGCTGATCAGTGAGTTTATTCAATTACCCCGTCTCTGTCTCTTTTTGCTGGCATTCAGACTCAGATTGGGGTCTTTGCAACACATTTGCTTAAGAAGTGAATCCAGGGCCGGAGAGATAGCATGGAGGTAGGGCGTTTGCCTTGCATGCAGAAGGATGGTGGTTCTAATCTCGGCACCCCACATGGTCCCTCAAGCCTGCCAGGAGTGATTTCTGAGTGTAGAGCCAGGAGTAACCCCCAAGTGCTGCTGGCTGTGATCCAAAAACCAAAAAAAAAAAAAAAAAACAAAAAAACAAAAAACAAAGAAGTGAATCCAATCCATTGTTTCTGGTATAATAATGATGGTGTGCCTTGATGTGATATTCCAGACTCCCTTCATACATGGTCCAATTCCCACCCCCAGGAGTTTTTAGTCATTAAAAAGAGAAGATAATTCTCAGCTCTTCCATTAATTACATGCAGAGTAAAATAGGACCCCTAGAAAGGTAGGTGCTTTCAGACCCCAGAGTCTCTTCTAGTGAAGGGTCAAGAATAATAGACTCTGGGTTGCAAGTATTTGCATCTGGAACTCTCTTTTGCATAAACAGGCACTATTGGGCAGACCTCCCCATAAGAAGTCCATAAATGTGGGGCTGGCATTAGGTCTGTAGTCCAAACACTAGCACCTTGCAAGAAAGGCATGAGTTAAGAATAGGTTTAATAATACATGAAAGGGGGCAGAGAGTAGCTTAGTTACTCACGGAGTGTATTTGATATACTTGGCAGCTTTCCATATTCTTTCAAGCGCCTCTGAAGTAGGTGTTATTGCTATAGTTTTGCAGCTAAGAAGAGGTTAACAGAAGCTAGAAACTTGATGTAAGATCACATAAGTAGAAATAAGTTCATCTGTTTGGCTTGTCTTTTTGGCATTCCAGGGATGCCTCCCTCATGCCCCAATGGGGGTTGGCTGCTATGCTGGCAGGTGGGCTGCAAGGAGATGAAATGGTGCCACTGTCTGAAAAGAGGTCACAAAGGCTTGTGATAGAGGGTCTGAAGGATATGGCCAGAGTCATCAAGCAGGAGGCATTGATTTTGATAGAATCCAGACACTTGGGCTTGGGTTCTGGACCTGTCCTTTGGTGCTTCATGGTGATGAGAGCTTTGTCATCAGCATTTCTCCTGGGATGCTGAATTAAGGTGGCATGAAAGGCTGGCAAGAGTAGGGTCAAGCGATAGTACACTGGGAAGGATGTTCTAGAGGTGCCAGAGGCTTTCTCAAAGCAAAACAACCTCTCTCTTTTCTACTCTTTAACCTGACACAGGTATGGAAGGAAAAACCTTTGTCCTACAAAAAGGGAGACTTTATCCTTGAAGCATCCTACCATAAGAAAAACTGTATGCTCTGGGAAGCCTTGAAAATGTTCTGACAACAAAAGTTTTTTTGGCACTTGCGTTTTCTTCAATAACATAAGAGGGTGAAGTCCTCTATCACTAGGCAAGGATCTGGTTGCTCTATGGTTCTCACGTACATAACTAATGAATAATTAGGTGGATTGTTAATCTGTAGTTTTTATCTGAGAAATCACATGGTGCTGCAAATATCAGGAACACATTTTTGAAGCAGAAGGTTCAAAAGCCCCCAAGTAATTCAGCCTTGGACCTCTTTCCTGTCACTGAGTGGACTTTGGTTTGAGACAACAAAATCTCTGGTACTATTGGGGAAAGAACTCTGAAAAAAATCAATGGTTCCAATGTTTTCTGTATTGTGATGGTGTAAAGGCTTGCTTTGGGTTCTGCATCTCCTGCTGGTTTCAGTTGAATTTGGCCAATGGAGATTGAAAAGTGTTGTAGAAATACAAGTGTCCTCTCTGGGGAGATTATGATCCTTTCCAATTTCATTCTTTTGTATATATATTTGTTTTGTTTTGTTTTGTTTTTGGGCCACACCCAGTGACACCCAGGGTTTATTCCTGGCTATACGCCAGAAATCACTCCTGACTTGGGGGACCATATGTGATACTGGGGTACTGTAGGCGGCTTCTGTCCTACAGCCATCAGTGAGATTTCGGTGAATCCACTTTAGGGAGAGTGGTTTGCATGGACGGTGAAATATAACATATAAAATAAATGAAACCACACACAGAGAATGTGGGGTCAACACGTTTCTGGCAGGAGTGCAACAAGTTTATTTTCCAAACAGGGGGTTTTATAGGGGTAAGCCAGTCACAGGTGAAGAATAATTATAATCACAAAGCAAAAATACAACAACAGTAACCATACCTAAGCTATGGATGTGCCTGTAAAAATTCTAAGGTACAAAGGAGAAGGTCACAACTCAAGGCAACTCTTTGCAAGCTTACTTCAAATGCAAAATCAGGATTAGGAGGAAGTAGGAAATATCTAGAAACTTGATCTTCCTGGGCTGGACTTTATTGTTTTAGGGGTCCTGGGCTGGACTTTATTGTTTTAGGGGTCAAGTAAAGTAAGGAGCCAATAGCCCGATAGCTCTCTGACTTTGCCCTTGACCACCAGAAACTATAGCTGCAAGGACATATTTGAAAAAGAAAAAAACTTAGTCTTAACTTATAGGTTCTAAATATTATCAAGAAAAAGGGTTCTCTTAGTAATCTTTGGTGCTGAAATTTCTAAGCCAAATTATTTGATAGAGGCCACAATTTTGCCTGAGATTTACAAAGGAGAGAAACCAAATAATGACCGAAAATGTAATGCCAAGCATCTCTTTGGAAATTCCTCAACCATTCACGCATGGGGAAAAAGGTATCCACAGCGGGCCTTTTGAGGAACCCCATGGGGGTAATTTCAATTCTCCCCACCAGAAAAATCTTAGGATACATCTGGTGGACTGAGCCCTTCTAAAAGTTTAGGTATGCCCTGGCACTGGAGAATCAAATTGTGGTCCATCCTAGGCTAGCACCAGCAAGGCAAACACCTTACTGCTCTGCGTCACTGCTCCAACCCCTCCAATTCCATTCTTCACCAAGAGATTCATTCACTGTTCCCTCTCGCCTTCCACGGCCCAGACCCCAGTTTGTGAATTGTCCAAGTTTTCTAATAGACAAATTTCACCTTTTGGTCTCTTTGGTAAAGCGTCTTTATTTGAACCCTGCTTTTCTTTCTGGAGCTTACATATACATGCTGACTTATAAGTACACATTCCACTTATTAGTTCTATGACTTCCCTATGGCAAACTACAATCTGAAAGGAGACAACTTGAAAAAATGGTCCTGTCAGAAAAATAATAGGGACCAACAAAAGAACCACTGGGAGATAAAATGTGTAAAATAGGTAATGAGGGTTGTTTCACTAAAATGAAAATTTGGAACTGTTGGGGAAATAAAGTTGATTTGAACACAATATTGGCTTCAAAAGATGAATTTGAAGTGTATTTGACAAAAGTTTCCTTCTCCAAATCTTTTAACATTAGACAGAAAATACCTCTGAATCTCTAGGAGAAACAAGGTTTTATTCAAAGTTAATGACCTAGATATCCCTCACTTTTTAGTGGCATCACTCAACTCGTACCCACAGAGTTCACAGGGGTCCCAACCCCTGTAGTTGTAAAGCCCCTGGGTCTTCTTAAGTGGCCTCATTCAAGTATCTAAATTTCCTTGCCCCACTACCTGGTCCTGTCTATCATTTCCTGTTGACAGAAAATTAATATTTAATCTCATGTTCCACTCATTCTTTCCTGCTTATACCCTTTGCTAGATGTGTCCCCTCTTGGGTGGCTTGTTTCTGTGGGTGGCTTAGTTTTTAAGTCTCCATTCCACCCTGTGCCACCCTGGTTGTGCCTTTGTGGCAACAGGAAGCACTCATTAAAAAAAAATATTCCCTTCTCTGTGGGTAGATGCTGAGAGGTGTCAGATCCTTGTAGAAGACACTCAAAGGTCAAGTTAAAATGAAGACTTTTAGCTAAGGACTTTCCCTTCCCATGATCAACAAAAAGTCTCTCCAATATTCAGATTATTCCTGTTTTCACACACACTTGGCTAAAGCTCATTTATGACATCAAATACTACCCGACTTGAATCTCCTAGGCAACCACCAATAGCCTTTTCTTTCCCCATACAAAGAAAATTACATACACGTAAAATTTAGGCTTACTTTTTAAATGTACTACCAGTTGCACTTTTCTTGGTGTGCCTCACATGGTGTGTTCTTTTTTTGAGAAATATATTCTAAACTCCTTGTTAAATGAGTGATTAGGTACACAATTTATAAATTTCATATTTTTTCTCTACATTTTTCTTATTGAAGAGGAGATAAAAAGACTTGACTGATGAGTTGATCAAATAAATCACTGATATTTTTTAAGTTAGATTTAATAAAATTATTGGCAGTCAATTCTTGCCCGAAAGCTTAGGAACCTGTTTCCCAACTAAAAGCTAAGACTCGTACTTTTAGTTTTCTAAATTTTATTGAGACATTGGGGAGAAACAGCCAACATAAATTCTTCATTTTGTCGCGGCTTGCATTTTACCATGTAAGTTGCTCTTTGGATTTGGTTTACAAGTCTCTTTGGCAGTTTCCCCTTCTGTTCCCCTGTTGCTCCTGGTGCTGTTTGAAGTACCTTTGAGCAGAGCCTGGATGGCTAAGTCATAAGTGGGAGCGGTTGTTGCGACTGGCTGTGGGGAAAAAATGTTTGCAACAGAGATCAGAATATATCCATTAACACTATTCCTGCCCAAATATGGACTTAATTTAAAGTTGTCAAGGATCAGCTTGAGATTTTAAGGTGCTAGGAGAGTTAACGCCATATAAGGATCTTTGGAGCACAATTCCCCTACTCTTCTGCCCTCCCTTCACTCACCATCATCGCCCCGTTTTCTGCTCTTGTTGCTGCTTTTTCGGTATTTTCTTTTGCTGCCACCTCTCTTGACTCCCTTGTGAGGAGATCTGCTCTTGCTTTTCCTCATGCCACGGCTCTTTAATTTGTGGCTGGTCGACATTGTAATTGCTGCTGAAATGAGGGAGCTTTGCCAGGCTGGGTGGCCTGCCTCTGGGTATTTAAGGCATTAAATCATTGTGACTTATCAAGGGGTGTGGCTCAGCAGGTGGCATCACTGGACTACTGTGACATCACGGGATATGTTGCACTTTGTTATGTATATAAATTAAGTTGGTACCCTTAAAGCAGCAAAAAGTTGCCCTCAATTTTAAAGTCCTTTTAATGTTAAATGACAAGCATTTAAAGAGTTTTTTTTTTTTTAATTTAAAAACAGGTTTTATTGAATGTCTAAATGTTAGCTCTGTGCTGAGCATCTGGGGGGAATATAGAGGATCACTAAAATGTTTTTTTCTGGATGTAGAAAATGCAATATGTGTTGAATGTGTATTCTGCACATGTTGAAATAAATCTCACAGCATTAGGAGATGACACATATGAACTAAAAGAATTTGACTCTTGGAAATTAAAGTCAATGTAATATAAACATTTCTGCTCTTTTATCTAGTCAAGATGTCTCAACTTTATCTCTGCTGGCACTATGGATTGAATAATTTGGGAAGATTCGTGCATTTGGCACAGCATGTTTGATAACATTCCAGGCCTATCTACCAGATGCTGCTAGAATATCCATAGCTGTGACAACCAAACAGTGAGTGCCTAGGGGGGGTGTGCACAGTCACTTTTTGCTGTGAATCATTGGCGTAACCACCTTTAAAAGTTCAATTCATGCAATGTATTGATCACATGGTATGAAACTGGGTGTTAGAGAAAGAACAAAAATAGACAAGAGATCATGTAGCTTTCAATCTAGTGGAGAGAAAGCTGCTAATCAGATATTGACAAAAATAAAGTAAATATTTCTTCATGATGTTAAGCAGAATCTAGACTGGCTTACCCACTGGGAAACCCTGGGGAAAATGTTTAAGGGATGAACTCTGGGAACATTGGTGGAGTGAGTTTGACACTGGTAGTAGGATTGATGTTGAAATATTGTATTTCTAAAAGTTAATTATGAATAACTGTAATTCACAGTGTTTTAAATAAAAATATTTAAGTTAGTGACCCCAAGATGGGGAATAGGAGTGAAGATGGGAGAGAAGAACAAATAAAAAACAAACAAACAAACAAAAAAACAAAATAAAATATTCAATAGTAATAATTTAGGGGCCTTGCACGTGCTAAACTAGGATGAACTGCAGTTTGATCCCTCTGCATCCCTTATCGTCCCCCAAGCCAGGAACGATTTCTGAATGCATAGCCAGGAGTAACTGACATCCCAAACATTGTATATGGTATACTCTCAAAAGTGTTCCATGAGGGGCCGGTGAGGTGGCGCTAGAGGTAAGGTGTCTGCCTTGCAAGCACTAGCCAAGGAAGGACTGCAGTTCACTCCCCTGGCGTCCCATATGGTCCCCCCCAAGCCAGGGGCAATTTCTGAGTGCTTAGCCAGAACTAATCCCTGAGCATCAAACGGGTGTGGCCCGAAAAACCAAAAAAAAAAAAAAAAAAAAGTGTTCCATGAGTACAAACCCCTGAGCACCACTAAGTGTGATCTCAAATAAAATAATATAAAACACAATGATTCAAAAATATTTGATTATGGCTTTGATCTGTGCCAGGGAGGACATTAATTGGAATATAGAGCTATAGATAGGAGAGAACGATTGGTAATAGATTGGATTTGGTTGATGAAAATGAAGGGTGTCAAAGTGTAACTTCAAATTTTTTTGTAATGCAGCTATTTTAGATGCAGTATTTATTACTAGAATAAAGGCATTGAGCAGCGATGATCATCTATAATTATTGAAAACATTATGGACTCTATATCTTTGAAATCCGAGACAGATAATCAGTGTTGTATATATAGATCTAAATCCTTGGTCCAAAACAATGTTTTCAAAATCTGGACAATCAGCTCTAATGATGTGAAACCTTGTGCTATGTCCCCACCGAGTGCTATGGAGGCAGTGTGCTACAGTTTAGGTCTGAGTTTTATGACTGTGCCATAAACATATGAAATTCAGTTATCTTCTTTTGTAATAAATTGGTTGTGTTGGTAATTTTTAAATGATCTAATTTTGTAATGGTTTCCTTGTAGTTGGGATCTCTAGTTTTATTTCTACTGCATTCTCACAGGTATTGTCATTGCACAGCAAATGGTCAGCCCACAGTTACTTCTAGCCACTGGAGTGTCATGAGAGACATAGCATTAATACATTTTTTTTGTATACCATATCTCAGCATTCTGGAGAGAGAATGGAGAAATGGTAGCCTCTATAACAGGCCCTGTGTGGCTCTGTGATGGCCTTTTCCATCTGCTCCTGCTGACTAAAACACATGCAAAGACACTGGCTTTTAGTGTAGAGGTTGGAGGGGTCTCAAACTCAATATACCTGCGGGCCGCAGGAGGCAAAGTCGGGGTGATCCTTGAGTGCAAAGTCAGTAGTAAGCCTTGAACATTGAGGGGTTTGACCCAAACAACTAAAACAAAACAAAACAAAAAGATTCCTCTAGGGCAGGGCCACAAAATGTTGTACTGAAGACACTGAGAGCAATGAAAACAAATGGGAGAAAACAAACAAACAGATGGGACAACTGAGAATAAAGTTGTGCCTTTTGCATAGGGATGAATTCTTTTTTTTTTTTTTTTTTTTTTTGGTTTTTTGGGCCACACCCGTTAGATGCTCAGGGGTTACTCCTGGCTACGCGCTCAGAAATTGCCCCTGGCTTGGGGGACCATATGGGACACCGGGGGATCGAACCGTGGTCCTTTCCTTGGCTAGCGCTTGTAAGGCAGACACCTTACCTCTAGCGCCACCTCGCCGGCCCCAGGGATGAATTCTTATGTCAGACATGCATGCTAAGAAAACTTTAGCAGCAGATAATTCCAAGTATAGCAGGGCAAAATTATTTTCAGGAAGTTCAGGGTAGGTTGTGAGGTTGGCATCACACTTTTTGAGTGAGGATGGAATATGGGACTTGTTGTGTATGTAAATATTTTGGGGGATTACTATGTTGCTCACCCTAATCTGATTAGGTGATTGTGCCCTACCCTAGGGTGTGACCTGGCATTCTGCCCCCACCCTAGGGTAGGACCTGATTCTGCTTCCACCATTGGTTGGTATCTGATCCCACCATTGGGTGGGACCTGACTCTGGACTATAAGAGCAAGGGTCTGTGGAAGGCGAGGGGCTTTTTGCTGGCTGGAACTGAATCGGAGTCTTTGGACTTCAGTTTTGTCCATCCGAATAAAGCAAATATTTCCACGAGCCTGATTGTCTGCGAGCTGTTTACCCGCCGTTTCACCTCAGAACCGTGGGCTAGACAGGGTGGCAGACACGTGCTCCGAGCTGGAAGAAAAGGGCCTCATTCTCCATCCCTCCATCAGTCAACCTCTTCAGGGGCTGTCCTGCTACAGGACTTTGCTGCCTTTATGCTTTTTTTCCATTTCTGCTCTAGTGTTTTCCAGACCCAAAGCAATCCAGATAAAGTATGATGAGTTTACTTCTGACCCAGTTTAGACTCAGAGTCCTTAAAATTTTTTTAAGAACTGTTGATCCATGCTGCCGAATCTCTCTCTCCTGCTCTCTTTGTTCTTTTTAAATATAGAAACTAGGGTGCAGAGTGGTCACATGAGTTACTTCAAACAATTCAACACAGAAGTAACAGAAGTAGCAGAGACTTCCCCAAAAACTCTAAATTTTCTAGTGGGTTAATTTTTTTGCCTTTTCATCAAAGGAAATCGATATTTTTTGATACCTAATGGGACGCGAAAAAAGAAATGCTTGACTTTATGACAGAGATTTCACCTTTTCGCTCTTGGGGCTGGGTATCATTGTGCTTAGATATGGGTATAGGAACATATTGGTGGCATTGTCTTCTAGAAATGTGATTACTGTGGCTTTGAAGATAAGTGCTTAAGAAGCCAGCATTCCTATCTTAGTTGAAGAAAGGGCAGGCATTGGAAATCATTGTTTTAGAAGTGAGGTCTCTACTTGGGTCCCATCTAACCTGACAAATTTAAATTCACTCCATTAATTTTTCTGGATGTCCAATGAACTTATTCTAAGGACTTCTCAGCAGGTCAAGAATTGAAGCTCTTTAAGAAAGGGCATGGGAGAGTTCCTCACAGTTCTTACACATATCAATGACTCAGTCTGAATCCCTCTCTGAAACCTAAATCTTTCCAGTTGTTGACTTTAAGTGAGGATTGAGAAACTGGGAAGTGTGGACCATCTATCCTGTATACATGTGTTCCCTCTATCTCTGTTCTTCTTGTGTGCTGTGCTGTGCTGTGCTGTGTGTGTGTGTGTGTGTGTGTGTGTGTGTGTGTGTGTGTGTGTGTGTGTGTGTGTGAGTATTTGAGAGAATCAGAATCAGGCAGGACAAAGTTCTCTGAGTCCAGTACTTACTTCATTGAACAGGGAAACAATCCACAGACTTAAAGTCTTAACAAATTTAAGAGGAAAAGGAATGGGGATTTAAGTCTATGTCAGTTCTCTTCCAGTTCTGGAGCTAGAGTGAGCATCTTGGTTTGAAGGCTGGTTTGATTTCTGCCAGATTTGATTCACCCTTCACCTCCATCCCAGCATTTTCCTCCAGGCTACTCTTCCATTGTAAGGGAGATAGTGTTTCCCCAAAATTACATTTCATAAGCAATTCCTGTTTTTAGGAATGTAGATTAGGATGCAAAAAGACAGTAGATCCTTTATGAGAAATAACCCTGAAAAGTTCCTAAGAAGCTACTCCCTCCTCCCGCCCTCCCTTCTTCCCTCTCCCTCTCTCCTACTCTCTCCTATAGGAGTTGCCAGGCTGTTGTTGGTACTGTACCAGGTACTGTGAGTCATGGCTATAGTTGAGTCATCTATAAATTAAAAACTGCCCACCACTTTCTCTAATTGACTTTAAAATAGATCTGACAGTGATTTTCTTTCTTTCATATTAACTTTTTCTTCTATATGTTTTTAAGATTACAGCCAAGAAATCTAATATTGAAGTGAGGAACAAAATTATGAAAAGGCAGTGAGTTCTTAGAGGCAAGGAGTGCATTTTGTAGTCTTCTGGATACATTTAAAGTTCTCTTTTGGAGAGAATTCAAGCTTTCATTTTTATTTCATACTTTTGGGAAAATTAACTCTTTCTATTCCTTAAAGTCATGTGGTACAGTAGAACACAAAACAAATACAAGGAAAACCTAAATTTTATGTTTCAGAAGGTGGTAGATAATGTTCAGCTTAGTCAGTTCCCTGGCCAAACTGAATCCCTATCTGTGACAATGAAAAGCAGTTAATTTCCAGAACATATTGGAAATACAGGTTAAGGCTGAATCCTTTATAAAAATTATATGGGATCGCTTAAAAATTAAAATGAAACTTACATATGATTTAACAATACTACTCATTAGGCATTAAAAGATAAAAACAGAAATCCAAAAATGTATTTGCAGTCTTATGTTTATAGCAGCATCATTTGTAATAGCTCAAATAGAGAATCAACCTCAATGCCTATCAATAGTTGGGGAGATAAAACTGATGTGTATACCCAGTGGAAGACTGCTCTATCTTTACAAAGATGTTTTTGGAAAAAATTATATGACACTTGAGGGGACTATTAAAATTATTAAAAATTAAGAAGAGACTATTGGATGGTTCATTCATATGTGGAATATGAACTGTTAAAACATGTTGGCAAATAAAAAGCACTTGTAGATTCAACAAAAATTATGATTTTTAGAAGTAAACAAAGAGTTCATCAATGGAATGAATAGAGGTGTATTTTTGAAGGTGAGATAACCCTGGAACTTCAGTGGTCAGGATAATAGCTACACAAATATATAAATATAAAGAAAACCCACTGAAATTATGTAACATTACAAAGTAATATAAAGATAAAAGGTCAGGGTACATTATCTGACATTAAAGGGACAAAGTTATAGTAGAAAATATCATATGCATTCAACTAATTGGTCTCCTCTGTTCTTCAGAATGAATGTGCTTTAGTTCATCTGCCAATTAGAGTAAGGAACTGAATTTGGAGGGTTTTCAGAAAAGACATTTTATGGTAAATGGGTTTGGGGGGTGGTATAAGCTATGTTGTATAATGTCACAAACTATAGGAAAAGCTAAACCTAAAACCCAGAGCTTCAAATGCTCTCTGCAGAATTCTTATCATTAAACCAGGAAGCACTACTTTTGAGATTTCTGGTCTCTTTGTTTCCATGTTTTTTCTCTAATTCTCTCTGATCCCTTCATGTTTCCATAGCAACATGACAGGAAGCCTTGAAATCATTCTACTAGTCAAGTTTCACAACTTTACTGAGTTTGAGAATCTTAGGATCTGTGGGTAATCATTGCCATTAAAAGTTGGGAAAAAGGAGACTACTGCCTGAGGCAGATTTACATAAAAGGCAATGGCTTCATAACTGATGATTTCAAGGCATTATGACTGACAAGTTGGTAGGGCACATTGCCCAGAAGACATGAGAGTTATTTCTGGCCTACTTAAAAAAAAAGGAAAAAATATATATGTGTCTATAGTAACTCAAATTAAATCAATAGGGAACATTACAATCTAGCTCTGTCATTTTCAGTTGATTTGATGGAGTTCTACCTTTTACTAAGCAGTATCAGTAGCTCTCATTGATACAAAACAAAGTAGGTTGAAAACATTGGTATTGATAAAGATAGCTTGCTTAATTGTATTACTGCCTATTTAGTTTCTTCATTGTTTAGGTCAGGGGTCTCAAACTCGCGGCCCTCCGGCTGTTTGTGGCCCTCTGTACAACACTTTGTGGCCCTGCCCTAGAGGAATCTTTTTTAGTTGTTTAGTTGTTTGGGTCACATTCCCCAATGTTCAAGGCTTACTATTGACTTTGCACTCAAGGATCACCCCAGCTTTGCCTACTGTGGCCCCCAAGTAAATTGAGTTTGAGACCCCTGGTTTAGGTTTTCTTTTTTTTGGAAAACTTGGTTAGTTGTAGTTGTAATTATACAAAATCTACATTAACTGCTTTTTCTGAAATTTTGAACTTCATATGAGAGTAGTTTAGTGACATTTTGGCATTCATAGCACTATCCTAGTTACAATAGGAATGGTTTGTCCAGGAAGTCATCAATATAAAGACTTGATTTTTAATAGAAATTAAAGAAAGAGGGCAAGAGAGATAGTATAGCGGTAGGGCGGTTTGCCTTGTAAGAAACAGACAGGACAGTTTGAATCCCGGCATTGTCCCCTGTGCCTGCCAGGAGTGATTTCTAAGCACAAAGCCAGGACTAACCCTAGTGCCGCTAGGTGTGGCCGAAAAAAAAAAATCAAAGGAAGACCCAGATTTAGTATAGTAGTGATTATATCTTTTTGTCAAGAAATTCATGGTACTCACAGAGACTGGCACACATCACAAAGAACAAGAACAATCAGTGCTGGCAGGGGTGTGGGGAGAAAAGAACTCTCATTTACTGCTGGTGGGAATGCCATCTAGTCCAGTCTTTATGGAAAACAATATGGAGATTCCTCAAAAAACTGGAAATTGAGCTCCTATTTGACCCAGCTTTAGCACTCCTAGAGATATACCCTAGGAACACAAAAATCCAATACAAAAATTTCTTCCTCATACCTATATTCATTGCAGCACTTTTTACAATAGCCAGACTCTGGCTATTGGTTGCTGAAACAATCAAGATGCCCTTCAACAGATGAATGGCTAAAGAAACTGTGGTACATATACACAACCAAATATTATGTGGGCTTCAGGAGAGATGAAGTCATGAAATTTTCCTATACATGGATGTACATGGAATCTATTATGCTGAGTAAAATTAGTCAGCAGGAGAGAGACACAGAGTAGTCTCAATCATCTATGGGTTTTAAGAAAAATGAAAGACATTTTTAGCAGTATCTCAGAGACAAGAAAGATGAGGGCTGGTAGGTGCAGCTCATGACATGAAGCTTTAAAAAAGACAAAATTGTTCTTTGCATGACTGAAACCCAACTACAATTATGTTTGTAATCACGATGTTTAAATAAACAAATTATAAAAAAAATTTAAAACAATAAAACTAAAAAAGAAAACGAAATTCACGCTGCTGGGTAGTCTATTTTTGTGTGGAAAATTGGAAGGCAATGCCATTAAGATGTCCAGGAGTTCTAATAAGTACAATATATTATTTATTATTTATATAATATTTATTTGCTTACTAGATCATTGACCTACAATACTAACAGTGGTACTTGCTTAATGCTACAAGGAATCAAAAATAAAATGGAACTTAAACATATCTAGGATTATGCTGAAGAGTCTTAAACACACGGTAATTTGACATATTCAAAATTGGTTATTACTTGGTTCAAGACATATTCAAGATTGTTATTTGGTTACCCTTTTTAGCTATGGTTTAGTCTAGCTTACTTGCCACTGTACACTTTATTCAATTAATTATTGTCTCCTATAGCCAGCTGCATTATTGCAGAACCCAACAAGGTAAATATGTTGGCCTTTGTTAAAAATATATTATTTCAATATGGTGACTGCAGACTCTCTCTTAAGTTCCTTGAATACAAGAGTACTCTGATTGTATAGACACAATGCCTTTGAAGTCTCCTGACTTGGGGGCTTCTTATAGCACATGCTCAAATAATTGTATTGAAATATCCCTTTCTCATTTATCTTTATAATCCAGATTTCCTTTGATAGCTTTACCATAATAGTCAAATACATTGAAATGACTTGCTGGTGTCATTCCATATGCCTGATCTTCAGCAATAGGTCTAATACCACCCCTTAGGCACATCATCCACTACAGCTACATTTTTCCTCACTCTCAGAGAACTTGCCTCCCTGAGCCAAAGAGGCTTGTTACTGACCACCCACCTCTTTCTCTTCCATGTTCTTCTTGGTGGTGCTTTCTTCTCTGATCCTGCAAGAAAGAATCTGAATTCTGAGGGATGTGCAGCTCTGTTATATTCTCCAATGACTATACTCTCATGGTAGATATTAGAAGCCGCAAAAGGGATTTATGTTCATTTACTCTAAGATAATCTCTGGCTCCTGAAATTGGGGATAAAAAGCACCAGTAAGGAAAATAAGCTATTATGACACTGATTTTCTCATACTAAGATGTCACAAAATCTATATGAGGTCATTGATTAAGTCCACAGAAGGTCTGAGCTATGGATCTTAGGATAATTTTCTTCAACAGTTAAAATATACTGATTCTATAGATTCATGTATCTACATAAACTTTACTTGGATAAATAATTACCTTTCTCTAGACCTTAACAATCTTTTTCTAATTTAAGCCAGAAGGGTATAAACTTAATGACAGTTCCATTAGTTTATTAATAAGGAAATTAAATGTACTTTTGGTTAAAAGTCCAGACTCATCACTTTAAGAAATTACTCAAGGATTAGAATTTGGATTTAAAGTCCTCCTACTCTTTTTTTTATGTATGTCTTTTAATGTTTTTTTCTGTCTTGGTAGAGTGCGAAAAGGCAATGGTTAACCACCTAGGAAGTGGAAAATTATGTTTTTTAATTTAGTAAAAGATGGCACAGTTCTGGTGCTTTTTATTTTTTGGCTATGTTGTTAGAACATCTTCCAACTGATATTCAGGTCTAGAGGCCATTTTCAGTAATCTTCAGCCAATTGGACCAGTTAAATGTAAATGCAAAGGCCCAAGAATGTGGTGATGCTCAGGCCCAACAGTTCTGCAGTGCGGTGGATTACCCGAACAATGAAAATACCTTTTAATCAAGGTCTACAATTAATAATTATGAGAAAAATAATTGAATATTGGTGACAACAGGAAATTAACCCACCATTGACAGAGCTGAAGGAGAGTTATAACATAGTAAGGCACTGATGAAATGTGGAGAGATTTGTAAAAAAAAGTTTTGAATTTTATTATTTGTTTTAAAAAATTTGAATTTTAAAATGAATAATTAAAATAGAAATGACTAATTTTAGCTTATTACAAGTTGAGATGTCTACTGAACAGAACCAGTGTTAACTTAGAAACCCAATTGGCTAAACTGACTTTAGGCAAGATAGTTCAGAAAAGCAACTAGTACTGGTGCAGGAGTGGAAATTGATATAGAAAGTTTTGTATAATGATATCTATGCATAGTCAAATATATGCATAGTAGCGAGGTACTGAATTATGGAATTCATCAGACTGTGCTTTTCATAGGTAAAACTGAAGAAAGGAGACGAGGTATAGGGAAAACTCAAGAAAAGTAGAATTGCAAATTAATAGGATTTCAAATGTGGAAGCTACTTAATTTGGAATAATTGTAGCACTTCTTTGGGACATAGGCATTATGAAGAGCAATTGATGCATTTGAATGCAATTGAATTTTTGAATTCTTTGCTAAATTGATATTAACACATTTGGAAATTAGATTTTTGCATGAATTAGGTTTTCGTAAACTCTGTGATCAAAACTGTAATAAGTAGAAGAGATAGTTATAAGAATGAGACAGAAGAAGGTGGACTTGGTTTACAATCAGAGGATGGTAAGCTTCTATACAGACACCAATGTTTCCTTACCTTCATAGCTAAGCTTCGCAAAAGAGGAGGCATTAATAGTCAAATCTTCACTGATTGGCTGTAAAGATATGTCAGGCTATCCTCTTTTTTAAAGTTTTACTCATGGGTCTTTGAACTCTGCTTGATCTCATCATCCTCTCTAAACTACATACAAGTTTGCAATTTGAGATAAATATTATCTTGACTAGTCCTTATTTCATTCTCCTGCATTCCTTCAGATATTCTCCATGATGATGGGGATTGAGTCAAGATTAATAGCTTGTGTCTGGAAAAGTGCCCACAATATAAGTGCTCTGGAAATATGAATGTACTTAATCCCTTACACTAATCCTATGAGCTTGGCATTATTGTTGTCATATCTAAGAATCATAGTGGATAAGTAACACCCAGGGAGAAGTAATACTACAATTAGTAAATATAGGAATTGAAATCTTCCAGAGTCAGAGAAAGGAATTATTTCTATAATTTTATATTCTTTCAGCACTACTAAACTCAAGGGTAGCAACAAGTGCTTTTCAACTAAGCCTTAGCAGTCCAGAGCTAAATCCTTATTGTTTATGTAAGCAAAACTCTTCAATAACATTATGGGCCAGAGTTGCATTATAGTTGGTAAAGCTCTTGTCTTGCATGCAATTATCTGGGTTTGATTTCTAGCACCACACATGGTACCCTAAGCACCATCAGGAGTGATTCCTAAGCACTAAGACAGTAGTAAGCCCTGGGACAGCTGGGTGTGACCCTAGTTCCATGATCTTACACAAAAATAGAATACATCATGTCCATAAAGTGATAGTTCGGGCTTCTGTGTAGGTAGAAGAATCCATTGGTATATATACAGGGCTGCTAAATTCTAAGATATGCATTTCATAATTTGGAATCCTTAGAAAAGTCTTCTTCCTGAATGCCCATCACTCACATTATTGGTCTCACACAAAGGTTAGAGATGAGGTTAGAGTGATGGTACCAGTTCTTCAGTACAAATTTAGATGAATAAACCAATTGATTTATTAAGTCATCTCTAGAATATGACATTGGGATTATGGATAACAATATTTTAAACTTAGATATGTTATTTGGAAATAACCGATGTTAACTTTTGACGAAGAAAAGAGAAAAGAATAAATACCTTTTTATTGATATGAAGATAGATAGTTAAAATACAACTTCACTGTTCCCTCTTCTATTTCTTTTTTCCTTCCTAACATTTGTTTCCTTTCCCAAGATTAAAAATTCAGGTCTTATGTTAAAAGAACAGAGGAGATTATGGAATTTTTTCTGCTCTAAGTATGTTAGAGAGAATTTAGGAGATACTGTAACCTTTAGATTACTACCTCTTGGTCTCCATTTGAAGTTGAAAGAGGTTATTGAACCATTACAACCTTTGCTCCAGAAAAGTACTTCAAATCAAATTTTTTTTTTTTTTTGGTTTTTGGGCCACACCCGGTAACGCTCAGGGGTTACTCCTGGCTATGTGCTCAGAAGTTGCTCCTGGCTCGGGAGACCATATGGGACACCGGGGGATCGAACCGCGGTCCTTCCAAGGCTAGCGCAGGCAAGGCAGGCACCTTACCTTTAGCGCCACCGCCCGGCCCCTCAAATCAAATTTTAAGAGAGAAAAATGACTGAGTCCTTGGGGTCTTGCTACCAGCCTTTATTACCTTCTTGATGACATCAAGGATGTTCTTGGCCTCTCCACCCCCACCCCACAAACTTTTCTTTTTTAAGTCTATTAAGTCTTCTTCCTTCATGATACTTGGGCTTTTCATTATCCAATTCACTTATGGATTCCATATTGTTCACATTCTTGCTGAATTAACTATACAAATACAAAATGAATGATTAATGAATATGTAAATGTGTCAATAGATAAAGGCTTTGAAGATGTTTGTCTTATAAAAGAAATGGAAGCATTTTACTTGATTTGTATCATTAAAGGTATGGGTTACAAGTGATATGCAGCCAGTTGACTGTGTTCTGACCACTTTCTTGAATTTAACACTATGTGGTTCAACTACCTCACTCAGACATCATGTCTTAGCCATTGTGACCAAATATCATCAAAGGGCAGATGCTTTAACTAGGAACCCTATGTCATAACCCCTTGTCTCCACATATAAAAGGAGTTATAATTGGTATATTCTGGACAAATAGACTTGGGGTGAGGGTGGGGCAACAAACTAAGGTTGCTTTTCCAGCAAGAACCCCCTGCTGCTGGCCAGAGTTGGGGAATGTAAGATGGTGAAATTCACTGAATGTAGCTGTGCATCATGCCATCTGAAGACTTTACCTCGGAAAA
Source organism: Suncus etruscus (assembly GCF_024139225.1). Taxonomy (NCBI): domain Eukaryota; kingdom Metazoa; phylum Chordata; class Mammalia; order Eulipotyphla; family Soricidae; genus Suncus; species Suncus etruscus. The sequence goes on along the minus strand of NC_064849.1, from coordinate 34,940,219 downwards.
AAAAGTCAAAGAAGTTAAGTCCACCAAAGGTCAAGAAAATAAGGTATTGATGATTTATGATCAGAAAAAGGGATTTACAGACCTGTGGTCTGTCATTCTCAAGCTGGCAGGCTTTGTCTTTTGCTTCAGCTTAACTCTCTATTCACTTTTTACAATGTTTTAACTCCTTAACCAATACCGCTTCAAAAATGAAACAAAAACCCAGCCCAATTCTTTCCTCAACTTCCACCCTGCAAAGAACTTAAATTTTTTGAGTTATTACTTGGCCATATTCTGGTGTCTTCCTTAGTAAAGTTTTCTAATTTGTTCATTGAGTGCAGTCAGAGCCTTTTTTGTTTCTTACTTAGTTTTTTTTGTTTCTTTTTAAAGACCTTCTTCTAAATCTATGTCTGATGGCATCACTGGGCAACAGCTTTGAGGCTCCTGTTTACATATGTCTTTGCTACATTTAAATCTTATTTTCTCATTCTTGTCTCCTTAGACAGCAGAACACACCAGTGCCCTGGTTAAGGATGCTATTTAACTCTGCATTTTCCAAAGTCCTGTCTTCTTCCACTGCTACTGAAAAGAAATACAAGCCTTGGTTCAAGCCCAAGACTATTGTAATCATCTTTGATGTTACCTCTCCACTCCAGTGTCTCTAAATAAAATGCATCAATTTAATGATAGCTGTTTTTGTGAGCTTTTTTTTCAAGTTAATTGTGCTTGATGGCAATCTGGAAAGTCTCATATTTTTTGCCTGTACTATGATAAGTGGGTGAGTTAGGCAAATGATTAAAAATAAATACTTCTTTGCTTCTGTTTAAGAGACTAAATAATAGAATGTATAATATATTTTGGTGAGGATAGACTGAGACTCTTTGGATACAAATGAAAAGAATTCATTCGATTTGATAGATCTTGTAACCTTGCTGATCTGGGAGGACACAACATTCAGAAAACCTGTAACCAGGGGCCGGGCGGTGGCGCTAAAGGTAAAGTGCCTGCCTTGCCTGCGCTAGCCTTGGACGGACCGCGGTTCGATCCCCCGGTGTCCCATATGGTCCCCCAAGCCAGGAGCAACTTCTGAGTGCATAGCCAGGAGTAACCCCTGAGCGTTACCGGGTGTGGCCCAAAAAACCAAAAAAAAAAAAAAAAGAAAACCTGTAACCAAACTACCATCAGTTCATATTTCTGCTTTATGTATTGGCATTGGTGTATTTGGTACTTTTTAAAGAACATCTTCAAGCTCTTATCACAGTTTACCTTATTTGCAATATAGTGGGGGAGTCTTTTTGGCCAACTTTGGGCTAACTATATAACCCACAAATATCTGCTTTGACATGCAATATATGAAAACAAAATTATGTAAAAGCTATTAGAATTAGTTGCCTTTAAAAAACAATTAGTTACCTTTATTGAAAAGTTATTAATATATATATATATATATTTTGTTTTTTGGGCCACACCCGGCCGTGCTCACGAGATACTCCTGGCTGTCTGCTCAGAAATAGCTCCTGGCAGGCACGGGGGACCATATGGAACACCGGGATTCGAACCAACCACCTTTGGTTCTGGATAGGCTGCTTGCAAGGCAAACACCACTGTGCTATCTCTCCGGGCCCAAGTTAGTAATATTTTATATTTGTTTTATTTTTGGGGACATGTCTTGTGGTGCTCAGGAGTTTCTTATGGTTTTGTGCTCAGAGCTAAGTCCTGACAGTGCTCAGGGACCATTTGCAATGTCAGAGATTTAACCAAAGAACATTAATATGCCTTACCCCTATATTAACTTTCCAGTTCCCAAATTATTAGTTTTCATGTAATAATATAGATATAAAGAGATAGATAATTAATAAAATTTAACTGTCAACATAAAAATCAACTAAATATAATTTTAAAGTGTGTTTTAGATGTGGCATGCACTCTAATTTGTGGTCATTTTCATACATATCTTGTTTTATTTATGCAACTTCCTGGACTCTGTCAACAGGTTAGTCACAACAACTTTATATGACCAACCACTATACTAAAATTTAGTTCTCTATCACCATAGATCCTGTTGGTATCACTTCCTTCTTGTCAATTTATTTTCAACTAAATGTTCTAGAAAGAAAATTCAAATATTTGAATATGGGATTATATATAGGGCAGTTGTTCCTTATTAGATTATTATTAAATACCTGGAATCACACATTATCTAGACCATTTATTTACTACATTATATATTCTTCTCTTTTCCCAAAACCATAGTTTGAAATCTACAAGCAAAAAATAAATAAATAAATAATTTATCTAGATATATGTTGGTTCTTATGTTGTCAATTAGGAATTCACAACAAATTATATCCTACTGTTCCTGACATGCATTATTATATGTTGGTGGATATAACACTGTGGTCTCAAAAATATAGTCTATTTGTAAAGAGAGGAGCAGAGACATAATCGTGTTAGAAAGTAAAACTGACTTTGGGCTGGAGAGATAGCATGGAGGTAAGGCGTTTGCCTTTCATGCAAGAGGTCATCGGTTCGAATCCCAGCGTCCCATATGGTCCCCCGTGCCTGCCAGGAGCAATTTCTGAGCATGGAGCCAGAAGTAACCCCTGAGCACTGCCGGGTGTGACCCAAAAACCACAAAAAAAAAAAAAAAAAAAAAAAAAAGAAAGTAAAACTGACTTAAATAGGTCTTCTTCCAATGTTGTGAATCTGAGATGCACAGAGTCAATTTAACTCCGATGTTGAGAAATAATAATGGCAGTGATGATGATATGACAGGATAGTTTATGGGACTATTAGTTTGACTATGTGAACTGCACATTTCACCTCCCTTGTTGAATCAGAGTCAGAGTTTCTTTTTTCTTTTTTGCTTTGGGTAGAGGTTGAAAATAGAAACTTTTTAAAGATAACTTCCTTGTTGAATTCGATAGTCAAAAGCCTGGGCTCAAAAGGGCATTAGATCTTAGTGGAGATTTAATTTTACTCATCATCCAATAGAGACTGAGCTAAGCACCCAAGTTTAGGTTTTAATTAAAAAAAAAAAGATTCTTAGAAGTAGGAGTGAGAAGATGTGCAGTGTAATATAGGGAAAAGAAATTAATACAGAAATAAGGCAATTATTACCCTGGGAATGAGATAAATGCTGCTGGAAAACCCTGGGTAACTATATAAAACATATCTTGAAAATATTAAAATCTTGAATATTGAAATCTTGAAAATTTCTCCAGATGCTGGGAAACTGGGACAATTGATATCCATCAAATTATATGAGAAAGTTAACTATACCCTCCCTAGATTACTTAGATCTTTCACTTTGTGTTAACAATGCCATAGTTCTTAGCCAAAAATGAGATAGTGTAACATTTTTATGGGGCAGGAATGAGATCATATGCTTTGCATATGATCAACCTGGGTTCAATCTCTGACAACCCTCTGATGTCAGGAGTGATCCCTTTGTTCAGAGTCAAGAGTAAACCCTAGGAGGCTGGAGCAGTAATGCAGGCAGTAGGGCATCTGCCTTGCATGTGCTAACCTAGGACCAACCATGGTTCAACCCGCCCCCAGCATCCCATATGGTTCCCCAAGCCAGGAGTGATTTCTGAGCGCATAGCCAGGAGTAACCCCTGAGCATCATTGGGTATGGCCCCAAAACAAAAATAAATAAATAAATAAATAAAAAATAAATAAATAAAAATAAGGTAAGCCCTGAACAAAAAAACAAAACAAAAAATAGAGAAAATATTCCATTTTAATATTTAGCATTGTATATACATCATATACCACAGTGATATATATATATTTTAAAGGTATATAGATATATAATATGATTTATAACATATACCCAATATTCCATAATTTGATGCATAAATAATTTTAATCATCATTTTATATTTAAAATATTTCTATATGCTTCTATTGTAAGATGCATACCAAAAGGCTGGAGAGATAGTACAGCTGATAAATTGCTTTTCCCTAGCTTGATTTGCACTCAAGTTCAATCTTTAGCACTCCATATGGTTCTCCAAACCCCAACAGGCATGCAGCCAACTTGGGTTTGATTCCTAGCATCCTATATAATTTCCCAGGCCCGCAATCAGAAATACCTGGAGCTATCCCTGAGCACAAACAGGTATATCCTAAAATCCAAAGAAATTTTAAAAATTAAAATAAAAAAATATCAGATCACTGTGATTCACATGATTTAAATTATAAAACATATTTCTTTATAGTATTTAAAGCATGTTTCTCTATAGTATTATCTGAAAAAAATGCTCACTATATGTATGTATTCAAATATATATAAAATATACATGTGTTCACACAGAAATATAGAAAAAATTATTTTTGTTTTGGGCCATACTCAATAGTGTTCAGGACTTATTCCTACTTCTATGTTCAGAGATCACTTTTGGGAAGCTGTATAGGGTTCCACCAATTAAACTTAGGTCAGTTACATCCAAGTCAAGGGCTTTTCCCACTGTACTATTTCTCCAGCTTCATAGCCAAGATTCTTAGATATTCTATTAAGGGAAGACATCTTATTGAGCTTTCAAAGGTTCTAAATTTACCTTCGCTTGTTCATGCTTATGTTCTTTTTACTTTGGTACTAAGTAGGTTTCTAGGCATTTTATGCTCAATTTTCCTAATGGTTCAGATTAATGTTAGGATTTATATTTGGAGCATTATATGTATAATGAAATAATTTGAAGAAAGTCCAAGAAAGCTATGGATTGATAAACATATTTGGAAAGTATATGATTTTTCGTTTTCTCTTCTTTCATAAGAATTGAACTTGCCATCAAAGAAAAACAATTTAAAGAGAAAAAAAAGTCAAAACAATTAAATTCTGATTTAGCTCTTGAATTAGTGACCATGAATTATATTTCTTGAGTAGAACTCAGAATGAAGGATACATTGTAGCCATAACTTCACTTTTTATCTTCTTTAGTCTTCCTTTTTTAAAACAAACAAACAACTAGCTTCCTCATGTCCTTTGTCGTAATGGCCCAGGACACAGTCATATCTGTCATCAAAAATAGGGCTAATATTACTGGAAATCAGGAAATAAAACCTAAGAACTTCCAGCTCTCCCCAAAACTTACTTTTTTATTTCTTCTGAGGCTACATATTGAATGGAAATGTCTTTCAACACTGTATCTTACATTTTAATAATTCCAGTACCTCCTTTTATTTCTACAAACCAAGGTTAGCTGCCTTTTACAATTGCTACCTCAAAACCATACCATTCTCTTTGGTCTTTTCTAGTGTTAGAACTGAGCTTGTAATTATTTATATCAAATTCTTTCTGTTAAAATAACTAAATGGGATTTCAAAGTGTGATAACTAGATTTTGAATAAAGTTTGGTTTGGAACAAGGGAGTTAAGGACATCCCTGAGGTCTTTTACTCTCAGACATATCAGTCTCTCTGCTTGTGCACAGATAAAGTAATATAGGTAGGTAAAATATGGGGCTTGTATGGGAGATGAGGAAAGTACAACAAGGCCATAGAAACCTGAAAAAAAAAGTTTAAAGGTATCCTAAGGGTTTTGCTTTGAGCTTTAGTAGTTTCTGCCATGCAAATAGAGAAAAAGTGAGCTTGTAATACAAAGAATTTTTTTGAGCCCGGACGATGATACAGGTAGTTAATATTCATGGAGCACTGAATTAGATCAAGAAGAGTCTAGGAGATGAATCTGGAGGAAGGTAGTATATAAATGTGGAAAGTTCTTCCAGGCTGGGAATTCCAGCACAATAGACTCTAAGACATAGACTCTATTACAGGGACTTGGTTGATTCTTTATAGGCATTATATCACAATGTTGCACTCCCATAACAGGGGCTTATAAATGGGGCTCCGACACTGTGAACACCACCAAGCATGTCCCAAGAACAAGTCCGAGTTGAAATAGGTAGATTTTCTTTCCAACCTTAACTTTAATGCTTCTGGATGGTTTCCTGACTTTCAGCTCCTTCTGAAAAAGATATACAATTTTGATCACTTTACCTAAGTCTGCAATTAATAATACTATGGCAGACAGCGGGGGGAATATTGACATTGACACTGCAGAACAGGCCCTTTCAAATATCTATTCCAAGGTCTCTTGATCAGTGGATTTTAAATCAATGGCCCACAGGCCATTTCTGGTCATAAGAGATTTCCCATAGGGCTTCAAAACGATAAAAGGTTGAGAACCACTGGAATTTATTTCCTTATTTAAACAAATGATTGGACTTACATTCTTTTGAACTGCTCTACATTTTTTCTGGACCCAGTTAGAGACAGCATTTATTATTTCTTTGCTTAACCAGTACTTACCAGTATGGTCTAAAGGCCAAATAAATGGTTTGGAAATGTGTCCAAATACAACATTCTTATATCTCGTTGTTAAAGATTGTGCTTTCCCTCAACCAGAAGAAGTCTGTGAATTAGTGGGCAAGACTGTCTCATCCTATAGCATGGTACTTTTATAAATATAGTAGCATGGCTTCCATGTTATTTCTTGAGTCCTTGTGATGGAAGGGAAGAGTTGGGGGGAGAGACAGATAAAGTATAAAGTATACCTGGTATACCTGGTGGTAGAGTGAAATTTGGAGAATCTAAGAGTGCTTGAGCTATTCAGTAATATTGGTTAAATCCTAAGAGGACATTTTATTTTGGAGAAAGGGAGTTGGGAGAACCAGCCTGCAGTTCGTTATTATCACTTTCATTAATCTTTATTTCCTGTGAGCAGCAAACACCAATCCTGCCTGGTGCCTGTTCAATGTATACAGGCTCTGGACAGGGGTAAATATTTGTTGTTGAGGTATAGATCTATGTGGAAAACTGGTGGTGAAAGAAGGAACATAAGAATATGAAGGGTGGGGCCGGGCGGTGGCGCTAAAGGTAAGGTGCCTGCCTTGCCTGCACTAGCCTTGGACGGACCGCGGTTCGGAAGGACCCCGGTGTCCCATATGGTCCCCCAAGCCAGGAGCAATTTCTGAGCACATAGCCAGGAGTAAACCCTGAGTGTTACCGGGCGTGGCCCAAAAACCAAAAAAAAAAAAAAAAAGAATATGAAGGGTGGGGCTGGAGACATATCAGAACGGTAGGGGATTTGCCTTGCATGATGCTGACCCAGGACTGACGGTGGTTCAATTCCCAGCATTCCATAGGGTCCCCTGAGCCTGCCAGGAGCAATTTCTGAGCTCAGAGCTAGGAGCAATCCCTGAGCCGCTCGCTGGGTGTGATCCAAAGTCCCCCCACCCCAAAAAAAAAAAAAAGAATATGAAGGGTGAGCGGTGAGATAGAAGAAAAGGGAAGTAAAGGAAGAAAGAGGTTTGCAGAGTTGAGAGCAAGGGACTTGAGAGTCTTGGAGGGAGAAGGCACAGGAGCTGATGATGGGCCAGAATCTTGGCTTTCTTTGTCATTGTCAGCACATTTGAGACTTGATGGTGCTTAGTTGCCAGGCCCTAGATATGCTGGGAGGGAATATCTGGGGAGGGAAGGAGGAAGAGAGAGAAGAGGAGAGGAGAGAGAGTGAGAGGAGAAGTGGGGGGGGGGGGGGAATGAGGGAGATTAGATCTGAGAGACCTTGGAATCACTCCAGATTAAGGAGTGAGGGTTCCAGCCCCTGCCTACCTCTGGGAATGGGAGCTGCCAACTCAGTGGTATGGAGCAACAGTTGACCCTCCCCCCTCTCTGTCTGTCTCTGTCTCTCTCTCTCTCCCTTACCGCTCTCTCTGGCCCTCTTTCTCTGACCTCTCTTTTCTCTCTGACCCCTCTCTCTCTTTCTTCGACCTCTCTCTGACCTCTCTCTTTCTTTCTCTACCTCTCTCTCTCACCAGCTAGTTATCTGTTTTTTTCTTCTCTTGCATCTGAGCTCCCCCTTGCCCCACCCCTTGCCTTCTAATTCTCAGAACTTGTTCCCATTGGATTCCAGGAAATGGCTGGTGCAACTTTGTAACTAAATCCTGTCAATCCCCTTGTATATCATTTATGCTCTTCCCCCCTCTCTCTCTGTGGTGTCCATCAGGGCTGGGTCTGGTTACAGGGAGTAAGATTTATGAGACCTGGTCAGTCCTGAGACTCTCCAGGGATCCCTCAGCCTTCAGGAACAATCAGCTAGCCAGCATCCCCTGAGGGAGTTGGACAAGGGCTCCTGCCTTTTAGACCCAGACTTCTAGCCTCACACCTACTGCAACATCTTTCCAATTACCTCCTCACAAATAACTCCTCACACCATCTCCCTTACACTGACTTCTTTAGACCACTTCCCTCATGCCCACTTCCTTCACATCAATCTCCATTACAGTTGTCTTGTTGTCTTCCTCCTTCCATCTCCCTCACACTTACCGGTACCTACCTCATGTTCAATTTCTTCATACCTATTCCTCACATCCACCTCCAATATACTCATCTCCTTTGTATCACTTCTTTCATAACAACTTTCCTCACACTTAAATCCGTTACACTCTCTCTGGGTTTGTTTGTTTTGTTTTGTTTTTTTGGGCCACACTCAGTGATGCTCAGACGTTACTCCTGGCTATGCGCTAAGAAATCTGAGTGTAGAGTCAGGAATAACCCCAGAGCGCTGCCGGGTGTGACCCAAAAACCAAAAATAAAAATCGCTCTTGGCTTGGGGGACAATAAGGACACTGGGGATCGAACCGAGCTCCTTCCTTGGTCAGCCACATGCAAGGCAAATACCCTACCGCTATGCTACCACTCCAGTCCCATACACTCACCTTCTTATACCACCACCATCACACCCTACTTCCCTTAGAGCCATCTCCTTCAATACTTCCCTCCTTTATAGCCATAATCCCCACACCCAATTTCACCTTTCATTTACTATCTCTTTTCTTCATACACCTAAAATTCTTGGAACTTATCTCTTCTGTCCCTTATTTTGGTCCTGGCTTAGACTTCCTCCCTCACGCTGGCCTTTTTCTGTGAGTTTCAGGTTCTAATGGTCAGAGGAGATATTTTCATTGTCCTTAAAGAAATTGTACATATTCAATTCTGCCTAGATTAGTTTCCTTTTCTGTATCATTGTAGTTGTTTCAGTCCTTTATGTTTCCTGTGAAATGCTTCTTTTGTATAAACATAGGAATAATGAGTTTATTATCAGAACCACAAATGAAATGAATACAACTAATGGGGCTTCTCTTGCCCACAGAGGAATAATCTTGCAATTCTTTAGACCACAGTGGTGATAGGACTGTGCATCCTTTCCTATTATGGAAAAGTCTTCTGGCTTTTGGGGAACCACTTAGGATTTCCAATATATCTCTTTCTCTTCCACTACCCTTTGGCTCCTCCTCCCAGTTCTGGTCCTTTCTTTAAATATATTTAATGGCAGAAAAGCAACCTAGATCAAAGACTATTAAAAAATTGGCTGTGCTCAGGTTTAGCCATCATCAGTTCATCCTTAACTGGATAATCTCTCAGATTGTTTAAAAAGTCTTCAGAGTTAATTCTAAATCTAGATAGGCTTCAAAGTCTAAAGAACATTATGTGAGGGAATGCACTAAATTTGAGGAGTAAGCCCTGTCCTACAGAAGGCACAGATTATTATACTATAGATGAGGGGCCAGATATTTTCCAAGCAAATTTCCAGGAGTTTCCAGTCTTTCGAAAAATTACTGTGTACTGGTGATCTGTGAAATAACTTGTAGGGACACTTTTCTAGCTGAACTTTTGCCCAGCTCTGCTCTTGACTTTGGAAAATGTTGTGGGAGGGGGCCTGACTCTGTTCTCTACAGCTAATTGCAGCAATATTGGGAGGCTACATTTGTTTCTTGAGCAGACTCCTTGCCCGAGATAAAGAAAGAGACTTTAGAGAACTAGTCAGAAGAAGACGAAACTATTGTGAAGAAGGTCTGGAGAGATGGTGCAGCATGAAGGAAGCATTGCCCCAGAATCTACAAAACTGAAGAAGAGAGGTGCTTTTTCGTATCCATCCAGAGTTCTTGGAGATCAAATGCATTATCCCTAGAGAAACACTAAGAGTTGGCACATGCAATTAAATCTGAGTCAAGCTAAGACAAATGGGCCAACTTGTTAGAAGGGAAAGTCTACATTCAAATCCAGGAGAGTGGGTTTTTCTATGCTATTATTAATGTCAGTTCAACGGTATGGCTCTAGACAAGTCACTTTCTCTAACACCAGTGTTTCTTACTAGCAAAGGGAGGAAAATGAACTTTGGTCCAGCTCAGGACTTATTGTTGACAGTCAGATGAGAGTAAGCACATATATCTGGCAGGATCCCAGCAGGTCAGAAGGTAATTACTGAATGATATTAGACTGTTGTAGGAGCAAAGGTTTGTGGTCACTGGTTCATCTGTCTCCCATGGGAAATGAAAGTAGAATCATAACTCTCATTCTCTGAGTCACTTCTGGATTTTCTGGGTAAGTTAATATGGAAAGCTGCTTTAGAGAGAAAAGAGAGGAAAAAAAGAAGAGAGAAGAGAGAGAAGCAGAGAGAAATAGGGAGGAGGTGAAGGACGAAGAAATGAGAGGAGGTGAGATGAGAGAAGGGAGGAAAGAAGAGGAGAATAAAGTTAGATAAAGAAGGGCAAAGAGACCTGTGAAAACAAAGGGCCATTGGAAAATAAGAATGATGTAGGGTTTAGATGTAGGGTATCTGGCTTCTTAGGGAAATTGGAAGTGAGTGCAATGTTTTGCTATTAGAGCCAGTGATCATAAGATTGATTTAGAGGACAAGAATCAGGCCTCTTGTCAGGGCCTCCCTCTGTGATTTGGAATAAGGTTGAATTGGGGCGAGCAGGCAGATTCCAGTCCAGACTGGATGAAACTTAGAGGCCAGGGCAGCATTTGCTTGTGTCCTAGGGAAGATGCCAATGGACAGGATCTATTCTGAGAGTTCTAAAGGCAGGACACGACTAAAGTTGGTGAGTTGAGTTACTGCGAGAAGACGACCAAGCATCAGCTAGGAATGTCGTTCAGCATTTCTTGCATCTATGAGACATAGACTTAATACCCAATGCTGTGCCCTTCCAAACAAAGGCCCCCAGCTCATGAAGTAGGTAAAAGATCAAGTACCTTCACCATTAGATATATGGCATAGCTCACTTCTAAAGTCTGGTAAAAATGATAAGAAAGCACCAACAGAAGGTGGTTGAAAACTGACATCTCAAGACTGTAGACAGCTTTTATGGGGTTGGATGTGTGAAAAACGGTATTTATTTTCAAGACTTTTATGTAAGTGGGAAGCACAGAGCCCTCAGTGAAAGTACAAGTGAAGTTGGGCACTTCTTTCCTTTTTAGACCTGAGTGAGGGGGCCTGTGCCTACCCATTACTTACTCCAATGCCTCTCCACATACTCACCTCTCAACACTTGAGTGCCTATTCTACCTTTAAGTAATGGCCATCACTGCCCATGGAGGGACTATTTTAGGGGGAGTCACCTATGATCATTGCTTGCTAAAGGCAGATGGGTGGAGGGGTTGGCCAGGCTGGGCTGGAGTTAGAGGTTGGGTGTTTCATCATAGTTCAAGTGTGGTAACAGCAGTGGTAGCCTCACCTAAAAATATCAAAATATGGGGTGTATTTACTGTACCTTCTCTTTCTATACAGTCAGTGTAAAGAACACAGCCTGCGATAAGAATTAGGAGGCCTTATCTTTTCTTTTCTTTTTTATTTTTTTAATATATATAATCCTTCATCAGTGCAACATTCTTATGACCAATATCCCAAGTGTCCTTCCTCCCCACCCCACACCGGCCTGTACTCTAGACAGGCTTTCTACTTCCCTCATTCAGTCACATTTTGTTATGATAGTTCTCAGTGTAATTATTTCTGTGACTGCACTAAATGATCCCTGTGGTGAGCTTCATGTCAGGAGCTGGACCCTCCAGTCCTCCTCTATTTTGTCTTTGAGAATCATTACACAAATGTTTTTCATTTTTTTCAGGCCCTTTGCCTGGTCTGTATTGTGAATTGGGGGACCAAAAAAAATCAAAATAAAATTTTCTTTTTTAAAAAACTATATATTCACTCACTCATTTGAATTAACATTGCTTTATAATGTTATATGAAGTTTTAGAATAATGATATGATATCATGGAAAATCAGAACCTAAAGACCAGAGATATAGGAAAGCTGGTAGGACATGTACTTTGCATACAGCTGACCCAGGTTACTTAAGGTTCCTGATTCAGGGACCACTCCATATGGCCCCTCAAGTTCTCCAGGAGTAAATCCTGAATGTAGAAACAGGAGTAAGCCTGAGCACTGCTTGCCCCAAACCTAAAACAAAAAATATTATTTAGAAAAGGAAATACAGTACATTTTAATAAAAGAAAATAAAGTACAATGGGGATACCTGATCACCCTTAACCCCAGAGTATAGGGAAAAGGACAGAGTATGAAAGAGATTGAGGGTGGGAAGGAAGAAGATGAGAAAGTGAAGTGGTAGCAGAATTAGGAATCTTGGGGTATAACACTGATGTGGGAGAGTGTTGTAGCTATATATCCAAAAGCACAATAATACTGAAGACATGAGATTTAAATGGTGACCTCTGAACTTTAAAGTGTGTCTGTCAAGGTGGCAGGTAGAGGCGGGATGGTGGGGTTGGAATGGGCAGGAGGGAGCATGGGAACTCTGGTTGAGAGAAGTTGACACTGGTGGTGGAATTAGTACTGGAATATTGTATGACAAAGACTCAGCTATGAATACATTTAAATTGCTCTTTAAATGAATTTTAATAGGTAAATAAAAGCAACAGTTGCAAATCTTACTTGACCTCTGGTGAGAATGATGCTACTGGAGAGGGAAAAAAAAATGGCACCTGGAAATGAAAGCAATAGCTCAACAGGCTGGGAGTACCACTTCCATACAGGGAGCTCAAGTTAATTTTCCAACACCAAACAGTCTCCTGAACACTGCTGGGTGTGATCTCTAAACTTAGGGATAGTTTAGCTCCAAATCAGCATCCCCTCCCCAGTAATGCCTATAACCTGTGTTAAATTTCAATCAATACTAATTCTATTCTGGGAGTGGGTATTTGGGTCAAGCCACTAGTGTTTTAATGAGTCCTCTAAGTGACTTATTCCTCGAATTAGTGAACCTCAAACCTAGAGTACTCAGGGGAACAGGGACTAAGGCCCACAAGTCGCTGCCGTTGACTAGAAAACATGAAATATGGCAGAGCAGCAGACAAATTTCTTTCAAGAATGTCCTTTCTTATTTCTTTCTTTATCTTCTTTCCATCAACCACTGAGTTTCTGAGGTCCTCTTTTCATTAAGCCCACCCCATTGTCACCCCTCTGCACCTAGAGGCTTATCTCTTCGTTCCAGATAAAGAGTCAATGGGCCTAATCAGTTCGACTGGACTGGCTGGCTCCAGAGAGGTCTGCTCAGATGCCACTGCCGGTAATGGAGCAGCTCATGTGGCTGACCCCTCCCCGCCCTTAGGGCCCTCAAACTACGCTACCCACCCCCCAGCAGAAAACACTAGGCTTTGGTTAGTGTCTCCCTCCAATCAACCTCCTACAACTTTCTTCCCAGGAGAGATAAGAAGTAACTATCTAAGGCTTCTGTAGAAATCACTGTGGCAAAGCCTCTATGTCAAGGTCATGCTGTTTTATGGGTGACTGCAGGGAGAAAGAGAATTCTAGTAAAAGGAGCTCAGCTGCTGCAAAAACATGTCTTTGTATCTCTCCTTACTGCAAGATAACAGACACTGGGAATTGCTAATAACTCTCACTCTTCTCAGAGGATTCTGACCCTTCAATGATGTCAAGGTGAATGCAAACTCCAGTCACTTAAGCTTGTGGCTATGTTGCCTGCTTTAGGTGAATTTGGGAGGGCAGGATATCTCCTTGTTGCCAAAGTGGAAATAGGCTCAGAGACATCTGCTCACTACCCTAAGGGCACTAAACAAGATGATGTCTGGATCAGGGATCCTTAGCCCTGTTCCAGGCATTGCAGTGGATTATGTGTTCAGCATAGCATCTCTTCGAAGACTTGGCTTAATGGATCAGCTGTACTTTCAACATATTTCTCCCAGCTCATTCTGTGCAGTATGAAGGCCCAGAAAAGGGGATTTTTTTTTTATTCTAGGGAAAATGAATATTATTTAGAGCTGGCTCAAAAATGGACAAAATTTGATGTTAGGTCAAAAAGCTAAGAGAGGTTTCCATGGGTGAGTAGGGGTTGATATCTCATATGCTGGCCAGTTGGAGCTTTCTGAGCTCAGGCTACATATTGCAGGCAGATAGGGTTCCTGGTAATGAGTTTTTGGAAAATCATAAAACTTAAGAAGAAATTGCTTAGCCCTGAAGTACTTCAAAGGCTTGATAAATATGTCCCTTTGAGAAACAAATCCTGAGTCCTTTGAAGATGCAGAAACCTACCAAGAGAAGTGTGGACTTCCATCAGAAAGTGAGAAGCTACAGGAGACTCTGAAGATCATTATGATAATATTAAAAGACCATCTAGAATATTTGGCTATCCCTGTAAAAACACCCACTAACTTGTCTGTATTCAGAAAATTCTAGATTAAGACCATTTGCAGTAATTGTATATAACCATTTTCCAAACGTTTTTTCCCCCCATTGTGGAGAAGCCTGTGTTCTTTTGTGAACATTTATCTTTCTTTTTTTTTTTTTTCACTCATATCTCTCCTCCTGAAGTATGTGCTTTCCAAATTTCATGCTGCATTGTGCACCAGCGTTCTCTCCTTCTCTGGAGGAGCCCATGTTCTTTTTTGAGTGCATTAGTCTTTCCCTTTCTTCTCCTCTCACTTTTCTTCCTCAATACCATCCAATAAAACCTATTTTTACTTTACTGCTCATCTCCTCCTGGAATTCTTTTCAGTGAGGAAAGGCAACAGGCCTGAAAGCCTAGGCAAGGGAGCCCCTTCTAACATCAGTTCAATGTGAGAGTCTATGCTGAATGGGGGTGAGGGGGGGGTTACTAAGAATCCACTTAGCCAGTCGTGATCCAAACCAGGCATTTCCCTTACGGCTGAGGTGGGCTGAGCAGAGAAAAGGAAGCATTGTTTTTTCAAGGTTACCTCCCTCCCTTCTCACTTTATCCAAGTCACCCACAACTTAAGGAATATATCCCACCCAGTTTGTCTAATATTTTGTGAGTTAATTAGGTTTCCCAGGGGTTTCTATATTGTCCACATGCCATGAGGCTCAGGGATTTGTGAAAATTAACTCTAATTTTTTTTTATCTGATTTCATGTTTCTTTGCTGACTTTTCAACCAGTCCTGTATTTATCTTATCTAGGACATTACTAGCTGGTGGTGTTCTGGTGCATTGACAGTGATCAGATAATATGGAAAGCTAGAAACAAAGATTAATGTTAGATAAGGACAACTGTCCTTGCCTCAAAGACTAAAGCTAAGGGTTGTTTTCCTCAGTTTACCCTTTCCAAAACAACTTAATCTCATCTTTGTGTAGATTTGCTGATAAGATAGTGTGTCTTGGAGGATTAAACATTTCAACACCCACTAGTCTGGAACTCAGCCTTTGTAAGATGTCCTTTCCTGTTCTTTCTCTATAAAGATGCCTTGTGACTGTGCAGACAAGATGACTGCTTTGAGGGCAGGACTCCACCATGTTCCAATCATTCAGCTGGTTGCAAATAAAGCTCTTTCTTGACCTGTCACCATGTTACTCAGTTGACTGGCCCTTGAATGGCAGTGGAATGGGATCTCTGAGATTATACGTGCCTTTCTTTTCCAGTTTCAGGTGGGTTTAACTGAGAGAACCTCAGTGGTTGAGGCAGTGAAGGGGCTGAAATAGCCTTCATCCTCTTAGCATCCTGGTGTCTCTTTGGGAACTTCCTTGTAAGATTCCTGGGGCTTTGAGGGGTCGTTAAAAATTATAGGGACACTAAAATAATTCAAATGTTATTAGGCAAGTTGCAAGAGGCTGGAGGAAATAGTGCTTCATGACTCCAGTTCTCTGAGAAGTTTGGCCTGGCTTGTGAGAGGTCTGTCTCCATACACAAAGAAGCCTGCTGCTTCACTGCCCAAAGTGGTTGAGTGAAAGATGGAAGTGGGAGTGACTAACCCAAAGTGGAATCCTCCCTTTATTGGGTTTTGGAGTATCAGAGGATGTAAAGAAATATAGGTAGATAGATAAGGAGAACCTTATAAGGTGCATTTGAGAAATAGTAATAATAAAAAAAAACCCTTAAGCAGTGATTTCCTAGCACTGAAGTAGCCCAAAGGCACGAAGACCATATTCCTTTGACATAAAACCCTGTGCTCTTTGGAGAAGAGAAACAGGCACAACCCAGATGTGTAAACTCAAGGACCCACCTAGGGAAAACTGAAATTTACAAGAAATCAATGAGTTTCTGAGAAATGAAATGAGTTTATGAGAAGACCATCATCAACGCAAGGCTCTTCTGTAATAACACCTAGCTCAATGTTTTTCTACCACTGTGCCGCAGCATACTAGTGTACCGTGAGATATTGTCTGGTGTGCCATGGGAAAAAATCCAATTTCATCTGTAACATGTGGCTTCAACTCACAAATAGAACAAATCATTAGATTATTTCATAATGAAGTAATTATAAAATAATTTCTTTGTCTTTATCTGATTCTTATTCAAGAGAATTACTTTATATGTAGTCAATATAGGCACAGGGTTAAATTTTTTTGACATTTTCTAATGGTGGTGTGCCTCATGATTTTTTTTTTTATGAAAAGGTGTGCCTTTGCACAAAAAGGTTGAAAAACACTGACCTAGATGAACTTTTATGTATGCAAAACTCCACATGAAAGAACTTGGAACAGTATCTTCTGAAAGTTATTTAAGGCTTGCTCTTTAAGACTGTAGTTCCTTGAACACATACCTTGCTTACTTGTCTATGTTTTTTTACTTGCTTATTTCCTCCCTGGAGAGTGTTTTTGTTTGTTTGTTTTTGGGTCACACCCGGCAGAGCTCAGGGGTTACTCCTAACTCCAAGCTCAGAAATGGCCCCTGGCAGGCACAGGGGACCATATGGGATGCCGGGATTCCAACCACCATCCTTCTGCATGCAAGGCAAATGCCTTACCTCCATGCTATCCTGGAGAGTGTTGAGTTCTCTCTCAAACATGTGCCTCTCCTTTTTTCTTTCCTCACATCTTTCTAAATAAGCTTCAAGCTTCAATAAAAAATACTATTGTTTCACTATTTCACCTCCTCCTGAAGATCTTTTCTGTGAAAAAAAAAAGTAGACACCCCAAATACATATGCTGAGGTTAGGATGTAGGCCAGGTGACTGAAGTAGATCAAGCAGAGATCCTTAAAAGCTCTTTCTTGAGTCTACCTCCTGTGCTTCTGTGTTCCCCACTACAACAGAAGCAAGAGTTAAGTTGATTTGTGTAGCATTCTACATTACTACTTGAGTAGTAGTAATAGTAGTAGTAGTAGTAGTAGTTCTACTCTACTTGAGTCTCAGTAGTCCACAGCTTTTTTCTAGAATATCAGATATTTTGGCTTTTCAACCTAGGAGCCCTCCCCATATTTTAAAGGAGGTTGGTGGCATAAAAAACTAATCTGGACTCCCTTGCTGGCCACCACAAGGTATAAGAGCATAGTGATGGTCTTGAGAAGTCCAGCGGGAAAGAATCCTACTCCAATGTTTCTAAAATTTGAATCTTGCTTTTCTTCCTGAAGCAAGAATTTGGGCCAGGCTGTCCATCAGATTTTTCCTTACTTGCATGTTGTCAGTGCCTCCATACTTTCCATCTTTGAATTTCTTCTTTGCTATACATTGGGTTTATGTACTCACAGAATTTTTTTTATGCAAAGGCAGGGACTTTGCTTAACTTAGAACAGCACTCAATCCACAGGGAATGGGGAGACTATGGATTTGTGGAGTGTTGTCTGAACCATGCCTTTACCTGTGGCCACTCTCCTGAGAGCAGCCTGCCTATGTTCTTCACACCCTATTCTACACTCCTGGCTCTTGTCCCCCTCTCTGACTCATTTGCCTGTGGAGGCTTCCTGGCGACCCACCACCTGCCACTCTCTGTCCTTGGCCACACTCTCTCCTGACACCTGTTCCTACTTTATTAGGCTCTGCTTACTTGGCTTTCTTCTTTGGGTAAATTAAGGAGAGCAGGTTCAATTCAGGAAGCAGCCTGAATGCAAAACTATGATGAAAGATTGGGCCAGTCTGGGGACTGGGGTGCTTGAAAGAGGAGAGAAAAAGAGAGACAGAGATACTGGAGAAAAAACATCAGTCAGCTCTCAGGAGCTCTCTGTCTGGCAGGGATCAGTTCCAAGGAGGTGGGAATCAGCTCTAATTATGTCCTGACGACCAATTGTTAAATTTTCTGGGGTTTTCCAAGCTGGTGAATAAACATCTTTTTGCTAGCTCATAGTTGATTTGCACTCCAGATATGCTATAGGGTAAGACTTTGACAATAATCTACAAAAACATTTGAATGGGAATCTATTGAATATATTGAGTTTACAATAAAGAAAACACTATGCTTTTTATGACTAATTGTAAATGGTCTGCTTTGTATCAGCAAAACTTTCATATATCATTCTTTCACCCCTGTGGAGTTGTTTGCTTAACCTTTTCCAGGCCAATCCATGGTGATTTATTAAAGAAAGCCAGGCACTATCTGAAGGAGGGGGAGAGGACTGGTTTTGTTTTATGGGAGAGAAAAACTCTTAAGAGTTACTGAGCTGAGTCTCAGAGCTAGAGTTAAGAGGTTGGTTACTGGGAGGCCCATAGATTTGCTCACAGTCCCATACTTTACCAGTATCCAAATAAGCTCTTGGACTCTGTTGGCTGGTGTAGGCCATCATTTCATATCAGCTCCCTTCATGTTCTCTTGATCCTGGGGATATCCTATTCTTTTTCCTTGTTCTCATGAACTGTGCAGATGTTCTCAGACCTCTTGGGGCCTTTCGCAGGAGAGAAATGAGAATAAGGGATGGCAAAGTTATGTATACTCACAACATCTGCCACAGCTGGGCTCTTCCAGGCTGGCCAGACACCATTCAGTCACACCCTGACAGATGCAACCAAATGAATCAGTTCTCAGCATGAAAGGGTTTGGAAGCTCCAAGTCCTTGAAACCCTTTCTAGTTGGGTGGGGGCAGCTGGGAGAGTCAGGAGGGGCTAGCTCAAGGCTCCAGTGCTGACATCCCAGGTGCTCCCAGTGTGGGGTGCCCCATGCCAACCCTAGAGATCCCTTTCATCCTCTCTTTCCACTGGCCTTTTATACTGTATTTGGTGACGAACATTGCATGTGGGATGATGTGATTCAGGTTAGACAAGCCCTGGAGCTCACAGCGCAGTCTTGGAGAGCAAAAATAGGGCTGAAAGCCTGGCTATGGCTTCCCGGTTTGTTGACTTGCCAACTGTGTTTGAGCCTTGAATAGTTTTCCTCTCCTCACTACAGATTCCAGTGGATGCTGTGTATTCCAAGTAGTCAGAAAGGTGCTGTTTTACTTCACTATAAAAAGAATCACAAACACACTCTAATGTCTCCAAAGGTTCAGTTATATGGAAACTCTTGGGCCAATCAAATGGGAGATGCTGTGATGGTGGAGAAAGAGTTTCCTTAGCAACCAGCTGGCAGGATGGAAGATGGTGGCCTCCTGTCCTCAAAGATGCCTGTCTTGTCTAAATGACCAGAGGAAGGTGTGTTTTAGAGAGAAAAAATATCACGGAAGAAAGGCAGACCTGTAAGTGCCAGGATAAAAATATAAAATCCCCTCTCAATCTGGTCTCTTGAGGAACACTTTTTATCTATAAAACTAAACAAAGTATGGGTTAATATTTGGGGAAAATGAGTAAGCTGAGGATAAACTACTCCATTTTAGGCATTGACATAATGCCAACTGTTCTTATCTGATATTGATCTTCAATGAATTTTTACCCTTCTCTCAAACTTTCTTCAGGGCAATCCTGTTTTCCTTTATCCTGGTCATGAAGTGTATCTTCTTTTGTAACATGTTCCAGTATATCTAGTCTATATTCCACACCATCAGGGCTGTGTGCCAGTTTCTTTCTGTTGTTTAATTAAAGGCTCTGGAACTAGGATGACAACATAGTTCCTCTTATTAAGTTAGAGTTTGGCCCTAGTTACTTGCTTCTGCAAGTTTTATATCTCAAAGGAACATCTCAATCTTATTTCCTTTCCACCTGGACACTGCCATTCATTAGTGTTGGTGAAAAGCAGACAGCACAGATTCAAAGATGAGCCATTAGGTCCCACAATGCATTTAGATGGAGAGATTGAGTCTTGGATGAGAAAGGCAGAGTCCAGAGGCCAGGAGTTAAAAGCAGTGGTAAGAGAAACTTACCACTGTGGAAAGCAGGTTAAGAGTCTTCAATCCAGGGCAGATCGCCCTTGTCTATCTTATTATTGAGGTATGACAAATCAGCCTCCACTTTCTCACCAGGAGCCATGAGTAAATTTGTCTGTTTAATTACACCCAAGCCAACCTGTTGGGTTGCCACCAGAGAGGCCAAAAGCCAGCAGATGCTCAGTGCCCCCAATGGAGGCTTACTTCAGCCCCTGGCACCAGGCAGGGTCAAAGGACAGAATCTCATATCACTGCTACCTCCCTTGTTCCCCTTGGTGATTTTCTCTTTGAGAAGAGATTAGGACAGGCTTTGCTATATTTATAAAATGGTACCCATTCATACCCCAGATGGTGCCCTGGCAAGGTCCAAAATAAATGCTAGTGACCCATGAAGGTCTGAAATGGAATTTGAAGGGCTGGAAAATGGCAACAGGTATTATTAACCCTGATGAGGAATAAGAATTGTGAAACTCTGGGAAGGTCCTCCCTTCTCTTAACCAGAAAATTTCTGTACAACTCAGCTGCCTGTCCTCTCTTCTCATAGATAACAACACATCCTTCATATGATGTATAATTATGGTTTTTAAATCATGTCCTGCAGAGAACTGTGTTGAAGATCATCTACGGTTATGGCAGGGGTCTGACTGGCAATTGACATAAAATTGTACAGTGGTAAAGACACAGATTCAGTAACAAGTTTAGCTTGTAGGGGGCAGATCTGGTACCAGAACAGGGGATGTTGATTTCCAATCCAAAACCCTGAAGTGTCATGTTCTCTAGGAGATTGGTTGAGCTTTGATTCCCACCAAGCTTCCAAATAGGAAAGGCAGTTCCCATTCCTCTGTCCGATTAGGACAGGGGGGACAGTTGCAGTTGTAGAGATCCGCAGGAAATAATTCACACAGTGAAAAGGCACTAAAATGGGTTCAGGAAATCCAGTGCTCAAGCAAGGAATTCAAACCACAAAAGCTTCCTGCTCTTAAGATGGAGTGCAGCTCAGTGGAAGAAGACAGAAAAATACACCCCTGCCTTCCTCAGACCCCTGCTTTTATTGGCAAGAATCAGGTCACACCATAGGGTGGAGTACAATTATTAATTAGGGTAGGATCAGTAACTCAACAGGCCCCTCTTGTTTATTGAACTTCTGCTCTCTCTCTTTTTTTTTTATCTTTATTTAAACACCGTGATTACAAACATGATTATAGTTGTATGATTACAGTCATGTAAAGAGCACCCCCCTTCACCGGTGCAACATTCCCACCACCAATTTCCCAGATCTCCCTCCTCCCCACCCCCCTACACCTGTACTCAAGACAGGCTTTCCACTTCCCTCATTCATTCACATTGTTATGATAGTTTTCAGTGTAGTCATCTCTGCAACTGCACTCATCACTCTATGTGATGAGCTGCATGTCCTGAGCTGCACCTACCAGCCCTCATCTCTCTTGTCTCTGAGATACTGTTAAAAATGTCCTTCATTTTTCTTAAAGCCCATAGATGAGTGAAACCATTCTGCGTCTTTCTCTCTTGTCTCTGCTCTCTTGTCTCTAAGACTTTGTTAACACCCACTGCTTAGCTTATCAGACCTGAGAAACTAATCCTCCACAAGGCTTTATGAGATGCTCTACAGCAGGGGTCTCAAACTTGAGGCCCGCGGGCCATTTGCGGCTCTCCGTACAACATTTTGTGGCCTGCAGCCGGCCTTCAAATATCGCAGTATTCGCGATTATTCGCTTACCGAATAATAAAACGCATTAGTAAGAATAAAAATGAAAAAAAAAAAAAACGCATTAGTAAGAAAAAATCGCATTAAACATTCGCATACTCCAAGCAGTTCCGTTCGGAGTTTGCAAATGTTTAATGCGATTTTTTGCTATTTTTTTCTTACTAATGCGATTTTTTATTGCGAATATTCGGTAAGCGAAATCCCTTATTCGGCCCTGCCTCACCTCGACTTTGCCTCCTGCGACCCCCAGGTAAATTGAGTTTGAGACCCCTGCTCTACAGGCAATACTGATGGTCAGAAAGGAAAGACTCATAAAAAAAAAAAAAGTACAAAATGGCTTCTATTGTGAGAGTTGCAAGATTTAGCAACTAAAAATATGGATAGCACAGCGGCGTTTGCCTTGCAAACAGCCGATCCAGGACCAAAGGTGGTTGGTTCGAATCCCGGTGTCCCATATGGTCCCCCGTGCCTGCCAGGAGCTATTTCTGAGCAGAAAGCCAGGAGTAACCCCTGAGCACCGCCGGGTGTGACCCAAAAAAAAAAAAAAATATGGATGTCCAGTGCAATTTGAATTTCAGATAAAGCATGAATTTGTTTCTTTAAGTCTTAATGTGCCTCAATATTGCCTAACACAAGTTCAAAATTCAAATTGGACTAAAGGTGTTCCATTATTTATCTAAAATTTTTATTTTAGGGGCCGGGTAGGTGGCGCTGGAGGTAAGGTGTCTGCCTTGCAAGCGCTAGCCAAGGAAGGACCACGGTTCGATCCCCCGGCGTCCCATATGGTCCACCCAAGCCAGGGGCGATTTCTGAGCACATAGCCAGGAGTAACCCCTGAGCGTCAAACGGGTGTGGCCCAAAAACCAAAAAAAAAAAAAAAATTTTTATTTTAATATTAAATCCTAAGGGTACCAGTCACATTGCAAGTAAGTTGAGCTCTATATTAAAATACTATAATTTTTTAATCAAGGAGAATGCTTAAAATAAAGATTGAATGGCACAATGGGTAGGGCATTTGCCTTGTACTTGACCTACCTGGGTTTGATCTCTGGCATATGGTCCTCCAAGTTTGCCAGGAGTAATTTCTGAGCATAGAGCCAGGAGTAACCCTTGAGTACCACCTGGAGTGGCACCCAAACCCACCAAAAAGAAAAAGGTTGAGAGCTGATAATTCGGTTCGGTTTGAAGTTAATTCAGTGGGACCAAGTAGGGAATGAGTGGAAATGTATTGAACTGAAAATCCAAAAGCTGTCCGTCATATGTAACCACTTTTCTCAGATAAAAGCTTTTATTATACATAGCTCTTAGACTCTTAGTTATGGCTCTTTTTCCTTGTGTTGTATTTTCCACTATTTGACTTTATATTTCAGTCGGTTTTATTTCTATCAACCTTCCTTCAAGTTCACCAATTCTTTTTTTAACTGGTTGGCATCTATGGGTGGGCCAACCATTGACTGACAAGTCTAAGAATTAGCTCTTCATAAATGGATAGGAATTGTAGCTGTGACCAGGCTACTGGTCATGTCAAGTATTTGTTCTGTGAGAAAAGCAAGTCCAAAGGAAAAGGGTAGAGTACCCTGCTCTCCCAACAAACTTTGTGTAGAGTCTTGCATTTTGGGAAGGGAATACTCTTGAATTGATGCTTCACTATCAAAGCAGTTCATCTACTTTGTGAAGAGAGAGAGTCACAGACTGTTTTTCTAAGGTGCCAAAGCAAAACCTACATGGAAACTGGTCAAAGACTTGGATACCATATATGGGAAGTAGAAAATAAAAGCTGGGGCCGGAGAGGTGACGCAGCAATAGGGTGTTTGCCTTGCATGTGGCTGACCTAAGACGGACTGCAGTTCGATCTCCTGGCATCCCATATGGTCCCCCAAACCAGGAGGGATTTCTGAGCACAGAGCCAGGGGTAATCCCTGAGAGTCACCAGGTGTGGCCCTAAAACAAAACAAACAAAACAAAACAAAATAAAAACAACAAAAGAAAAAGAAAATGAGAGCTATTAAAGAGAGAAAGTCTTTCTTCTGGATTTATACCCTCAAAAGAAAGTCAGCTGAGAGGAAGTTGGCTTGAGATTTTTAAGCACATGACGTTATATGATCACAGTTTGGGGCCAGGCATCTTTGCAAAGTGAAGAGATGCTAGGTAGGTCCTGGGATAACTGTGTTTATTCTAAAGTACACAAACATTGTTTATGAAACCATAAAAGATGTGTTTATTTTGGGTTTTGGGCCACACCCAGTGATGCTCAGGGATGCACTCAGAAATGGCTCCTGACTTGGGGGACCAAACCTTGGGGGGCTCCAAGGAATGAACCGAGGTCTATCCTGGATCAGCCATGTGCAGGGCAAACGCCCTACCACTGTCCTATGGCTCTGGTCCCTAGAAGATGTGTTTTTATGAACATTTAATGAGGTAACAATATTCAGTGTAGATTTACTTACTTCCTGGTGGAGTTTCTAGTCAGGAAAAATACCTGGAATGCCCCCACTTTGATCTTTGCCTAAATAGGTTTTGTTTTTGGTCATTAAAGTGTTAGCTTACATGTTCATGTTATGTCAACCCTTTTCAAAGTCTCACACTAATGTCCACCTTCATTATTTGATATGGACCAAATATAAGTTTCAAGAACTACTGTTCCCTTATTTATTTCATAATTTTGTTGTTCACCCTCTTTCTTTTCTTAAATGCAAGACCAAGGGGGGCTCTAGAAGTCTTGGCTTCATCTTTCTATTCCATGCCATATTTACTTAGTAAAAATAAACAAATTTAATATGAAAGAAGAAGAGGAGAATTCTTTAGTCCTCGTCCCAGGAACTACTATTTGACTTAAGGAGAACTCCAGGACTCTTGAATCTTTTTGCTATGTTTTTAGTCTAATTTCTTGTTTAATAATCTAACAACCATTCTGTAAAAACAGTAATAGGAGGTAGTTTTAGGTTGTAAGCTTTTAGAGAAACACATCCTAGTAATTCCTTTTTACAGTGATTGATATATCAGGCTTAACATATGCTTTTCTGATTGATTAATTAAGGTTAATGCTTGAGAAGCCTCTGACCCAGTGGGGCATTCTTTTGTGAATGGCTATTTCTGCCACCAGAGCTATGGACAGATGAGTGTTTAGTTCCAGCATCTCTTAAAAAACAAAGAAAGTGAACTCACAAGATAAATGGGCACGGGTTTATTTATATGGTTGAAAAGCTACAGCTTTACATTTAAACAAATCAATTTATGATCTTATAGGAAGCATATCTCTTACAGGAAACACCCATGACTTTAGATACCCAAACAAATAATAAAATTCAGGAATGGTTGTCAGCTCTGTTAAGTCTCTCTCAGAGTGCCTGACTGAACTGCTGGCGGAAGCAGAATCCTAGGGAGGTTTAAGGTCAAAGGTCCTGTGTCTACAGGTGCTAGGGTCATAACAGAATTTGACCTCAGTTTTTTTTCTAAGCTAAACAGACCTCACTTTTCATAGAAAAGAAACAGAACAAAGAAAGGTGGTAAGTGAAGTAAGGTGAAGATTGGGTGGTAAAGTGTTGTTCATTAAAGAAAGAGGAGAAAAAATGCAAAAGCAGAGAAAGACGTATAATTAATTCATTGATATAATTGTTTGTTAGATGTATATGGTTGTCAGAAATATTTTTAAGTCCTGAATGCAAGAAGTTCTCGGACCCTACATGATGATGCTTAAGAATGGAAAGATTACAGGTATTGGGGTTGATTTGTGGTAAGGTAATGAGCTCAGACTATGATATTTTACTTTTTTCAGGGCTAGCAAGATACTAAGTCAAAGTATATAGCAACCAGTTGGCTAACTAAAAACAAAATCTTTCATCTTAGCGCTAGGCTCAACTACCTTGCTGACACATTCTTTTGGACTTTTAAAGTTCATTGCTTCTTGAAGTTCACTGCAACTTGGATGGAACTGGAGAGTTTCATGTTAAGCAAAATCAATTGGAGGGAGAAGAACAAATACTAAATGTTCTCACTCATCATTGTTTTTCTGTATATTACAGGGAATAGAGAGTATCAACTTTCAACAAACCCTTAGCCCTGAATTACAGAACTGAGATTACCAAGCAAAGATGAGAAGGGGCTGAGGTGGGAATGGCAAGGAGGACTGGGTATGATATAAGAGCAGTAGTTGGTGGAGAGTTTTTGGGTACTTTGATGGTGGAGAGATGTGGCATCTGAGCACATCAAAACCATAAATGTTACCACTATTGTAAATATGTGACCTAAATTATCAAATTAATTATCTCTTTTTTCAAAATAGGAAGGAACATATTTTGGTAAGAAAGAAGTGTTACTTGAAAATACCTTGATAGTTTAACTTTAAAATATATTATAGGGTTTGGGAAGGTGGCACTAGAGGTAAGGTGTCTGCCTTGCAAGCGCTAGAGTAGGACGGACCACGGTTCGATCCCCTGGTGCCCCATATGATCCCCCCAAGCCAGGGGTGATTTATGAGCGTATAGCCAGGAGTAACCCCTGAGCGTCAAATGGGTGTGGCCCAAAAACCAAAAATAAAATTTTTTTTTTACTGGGGCCTGAGTGGTGGCACAAGTGGTAAAGCATCTGCCTTGCCTGTGCTAGCCTGCAGTTCAATTCCCTGACATCCCATATGGTCCCCCAAGCCAGGATCGATTTCTGAGTGCATAGCCAAGATTAACCCCTGAGCATCACTGGATGTGGACCAAAAAAACCAACCAAACAAACAAAAAATGTATTGCCTAGTAATTAATTGAAAACAATATATCTTCATCACAGTTCATTGGACCGATCCCCCACCTTGTCCCTTTCAATCTATTGCTTTATTACTTTGTAACTTCTGTTTTTCAATCAGAGTTGAAGGGTTTCTTTTTGTTGGAAATGGTCTATTCTCTTTTTTTATAATATGGATAAATGTGAATGATACCCAGCACTGTCTTTGTTTTCGACTTATTTCACTTGATCAGGCCATTCCAGTTCCACTTACATCCTTGCAAACGTTTAGATTTCACCTTTTCTAGTAGCTGAGTGGTATTCTATTGTGGATATACCGTATTTGCCTGCGTATAAGATGACCCTTCAACCCATGAAAAATTTCCTAAAAGTCTTAAAAGTAAGTTACTTCTTAAAAGTAAGAGGGGTGCGAATCATTCATCCCTGAAGCTGGAACAAGTTTCAGCATGCCGTATACCAGCATATAATATGACTCCCCACTTTTAGGAAGTTTTTCATAGGTTGAAGGGTCATCTTATATGCAGGCAAATACAGTATGTATATTATATATGTGTCTACTCATTGTTTCCAAATCTTGCATCTTTCTAAGAAAATTATTATGTCCAAAGCTGTGATTTACCAAATTCCTCCATCCCAAGTACTCTTTCTTCATCCAGGTCTCTATTCTTTGTGATTGATACAGCCATTTCCAAAACCCAAAAGCAAAAATATTCATCTCTATCCCAGATTCTGTTGATTTTACTTCTAAAAAAATTTTTTTGTCTTTGCCTTGAATCTGATTTTGTATCTAGAATCTTCACTTTATTGCTTCTCTTGGGTTGAAATCTCATTACTTCCCTTATCACCTTCTTTCTGTCTTCTAGTAGTCTACATGTCCTCAGTGGGCTCCTGTCATGCAGCCAGAATGATCATTATAAGTGCCAATCTCATCAAAGCAATGCTCCCTGTGCCTCAGTTTGCTGGCTTCACATGCTCTCAGGAAGATGAGTACATTCTTAAGTGGTCCTAATGCCACAGGTTCTGTCCTACCTCTCACTTGCTTCTCCATTTTCTTCCTCCAGCCCCACACTTGTCTTTCTCTTCTAAAAGATCTTTGCACTTGCTATCCACTAGATGCAGAATAATGATCTCACCACCTCTCCATATCTAAAGTCCAAACTCCTGAGTATGTTACATTAACTAAGGAAGATTACTATGAATTAACTTTAACAGTGAGAAGTTGGGACTATCTCAAGACTTAGAGATCTGATTTCACAGCCAAATTTCAGAGCCAAATGAGAGATGTGGTGATGGCCTAAAAAAAGAGTTTTGTTGCCAGTCAGCTGGAAGGTTGAAAGATGGAGAATCATAGCCTCAAAGCAACCATCTTATCTTCATGGTCATCTGAGGGGTTTTATAGAGGAAAATAACAAGGAAATATATATATATATTTTTTTTTTTGGAAATATATTTTTTGGAAGGTTAGTTTCCAAATCAGTGGACACCAGAATGAACAATAAAATACCCACATATACTCTATCCCCTCTATAGACCACAAAGGTAGACTTTGTGACTTTGTAAACTTTCTAGACTTTGAAGAAAAGGTAAAACTGTTCTAGGCTTTAGACTTTGGGGTCAGGGAAATTGTCCTTATATAATATTACTCTTTAGCTTGATTTCAAAAGTATTTATCAGAAGCAATGGTATACTAAATTGGTTACACTTAGGGTAGAATTTATCAGCAGCAGTCCAATTGTCATTGGAACAAGAGAATTTCTTATTGTAGGAAATGCTTTTATTGAATTGGCAAAGGACCATTGAAGAATGGTTAAGAGAGCATTCTTAGCCATAGCCTGCTAGATGACAGTCCACCACCACTTGTAGCAATGAAGAGTAACCAATTGTTTCTTCATGTTCTTTGGGGAGCAAGGAGCTGAGGGTTCAACCAGCCAGCAATGCAGATTAACAAGTGCAGCATTGCCCAGTACCAAGTCATTGCCAGCACTCCTGCTGCAGAGCCCATAGCAGTTTATCTGGCTCAAGGTCTCTGTGTGTCAGAGTATGATTTGGGTTGCAGATGAGGGCAGGGTTATCCTTCTTTAAGTCACAACATAATGGCTTTCTGAAAGCAGGAAGTGTTTATCTCAATACAGATAGTTCTTACACTTTCCAGAGCACAGATTTTCATGCTAATCTAAAAGATGGTATGACTGGGATAAATCTGTGCACAAGCACAGATAGAGGATAATAGAGGATGGTTGTGGGAGGGGAAAAGAGAGAGATAGAAAGAGAGAAGAAGCAGGAAGGCTGCTTGGAGGGCAATGATAAGAGGCTGCAAGAAAAGGCTTAGTATAGAAGCCATGTGAGGATTATGCCCATGGCTGCTAGGGTCGTGGAATCAAGCTGAATAACTCCTGAAACTTCAACTGCCTGCCTGTAGATATCTCTCTGCCATTTTCCTGCAACCTACAGACACACCAGCCTAAATGGCTACAGGCTACAGGCGGAGGAGCCAAGAGAGTCTGCAGAAGGGGCTCAAACTGAGAGGCCTCACCCCCACCACCACCACATTAGGACCTTATATTTTATATTGTGGAGATGTCTGACATGGGTCAGGACTACTCTGAACACCTATAAGATGCAATACTTATATACCATCAGCCTCATAAGAACTATCAAGCCATGTCTGAAGCCACTTTTTTTCTGCATGATGAGGGAATGGGTCTCCACCATCTGAGTTTTTTTTTTTTTTTGTAAGTCATCAATTCAAGTTGGAATGAAGACATTGCTCTTTGTTTTCTAATTTTTTAAATAATTTTTTAATTGAGCACTGTGGTTACAGAAATGATGATAGTTAGGTTTCAGTCATAGAATGTACACTGTCCTTCACCAGTGGAACCTCCCTGCCATCAACGACTTATTTCACTCAGCATAATAATCTCCATATTCATTCATATATTGGTAAACTTCATGAATTCATTTTTCCTAATGACTTCATTATATGTACCAAGTTTGTGTATATGTACCAAGTTTCTTTAGCCACTCCTTAGTTGTTGGGTGCCTGAGTTGTTTCCAGGTTCTGGTTGTTGTAAATAGTGCTGCAATGAACATAGCAGAGCAGAGAGAATTTCTGTATTGTATTTTTGTGTTCCTAGGATAGTATTTATGTGTTCCCTAGGAATTGTATTGCTGTATCATATGGGAGCTCAATTTACAGTCTTTTGAGAAATCTCTATATTGTTTTTCATAAAGGCTGAATGAGATGGCAGTAAATGGAGAGTTCCATTCTCCCCACATCCCCCCCAATACTGACTGTTCTTGTTTTTTTGTGTTGTGTGCTAGTCTTTGTGGCATGAGATGGTAACTCATTGTTGCTTTGATTAGCATCTCCCTGATGATTAGTGATGCGGCACATTTTTCATGTTCTTTTAGGCCATCTGTATTTTTTTGTTGAGGAAATTATTTTTTTTTTGTTAAGTTTTGTCAGTACCTTGTATATTTTAGATATTAGCCCTTTATCCTATGGGTATTGGGTGAATAGTTACTCCTATTTTGTGGGTAGCCTTTGTATTATAGTCACTGTTCCCATTGAAGTAAAGAAGCTTTTTAGTGTAATGTAGTCCCATTTATTTATCTTTGCTTCTACTTGCGTGAACAGTGATGTTTCCTCCTTAAAGATGTTTTTAGTCTCAATGTTATGGAGTGTTTTACCTATGTTTTCTTCTATATACCTTATAATTTCAAGTCTAATTATCAAGGTCTTTCATTAATTTTGAGTTGACCTTTGTGCATGATGTTAAAGAGAAGTCTGAGTTAGTACTTTTGCATATGGCTGACCAGATTTGCCAACACCACTGTTGAAGAGGCTTTCCTTGCAGTACTTTGTGTTTCTTGACCCTTTATCAGAGTTTAAATGATTGTATGTTTGGGGGGTCATTCTATGAATGCACACATCTTTTTCACTGAACTGAAGGTCTGACTTTATTCCAATACCATGTTGTGTTAATTACTATTGCTTTATAGTACAATTTAAAGTTGGTGAAAGTGATGCCTCCCATCTTCTTTTTTCTAAAGATTGTTTTAGCTATTTGTGGGCATTTATTGCTCCAAATGAATTTTAGGAGTATTTGATCCACTTTTAAAAAATGTCATGGTTATCCTTAGAGGGATTGCATTAAATTTGTACAATGGTTTGGGGAGTATTGCCATTTTAAAGATCTTAACCCTCTAACCCATAAATAGGATATATCTTTCCATTTCCTTGTGTCCTCTTTTATTTCTTGAAGTAGTGTCTTATAATTTTCTTCATACAGGTCTTTCACTTCTTTAGTTAATTGACTCCAAGGAACTAGAGTTTCTGTAACACTATTTTAAATGGGATTGTTAATATCTATTTCATCTCTATCATTATTTGTATATAAGGAAGTATGGAATTTTCCAAGTTAATTTTGTAGCTTGTCACTTTGCTTTACAAATCTATTGTTTCTAGAAGCTGTTTGGTAGAGTCTTTAGGATTTTCTAAATATAATAACATGCCATCTGCAAACAGTGAGAGCTTAACTTCTTCCTTTTCTGTCTGGATGCCCTTGATATTATTTTCTTGCCTGATTGCTATAGCAAGTATTTCCAGTACTATGTTGATTAGGAGTAGTGAGAGGGGGTCACCTTGTCTTGTTCCAATTTTTAGAGGAAAGGCTTTCAGTTTTTCCCCATTGAGTATAATATTTGCCATGGGCTTGTGGTAAGTGGTCTTGACTTTATTGAGAAAAGTTCCTACTATCCCCATATTTTTGAGAGTTTTAATCATGAAAAGGTGTTGGGCTTTATTAAAGGCTTTCTCTGCATCTACCAATATGATTATATTTTTTCCTTTTATTGTTATTGTATATTACATTGATTAACTTGCATATTTTAAACCCTTACATGTCTGGAATGTTTTACTTGGTCATAGTGTATAATCTTTTTGATGAAACATTAGATCATATATATATTTTTTGGCTTTTGGGTCACACCTGGCAGCTCTCAGGGACTACTCCTGGTCTATGCTCAGAAATCGCCCCCAGCAGGCTCGGGGGACTATATGGGATGCTGGGTTTCGAACCATTGTCCTTCTGTATGCAAAGAAAAAGCCTTACCACTGTGCTATCTCTCCGCCCCCTGGATCATATTTTCTTGAATTTTGTTGAGGATAGTTGCATCTGTGTTTATCAAGGATATAGGTCTGTGGTCCTTTTTTGGGGGGGATATCTACCTGCTTTTGGTTTTAGGGTGATGTTAGCTTAATAAATACTATTTGGGAGTGTTTCTGTTTCTTGTATTTCTTGGAAAGTCCTGAAAAGGATTAGCAGTAGTTTCTCTTGAAAGTTTTGAAAGATTTCACCAGTTATTTCATCTAGTTTGGGAGAAGATTTTATTTGTTTGTTTGTTTTTGGGCCACACCCACTGACACTCAGAGGTTACTCCTGTCTATGCGCTCAGAAATCACTCTTGGCTTAGTGGACCATATGGGACACAAACTGCAGTTTGTCTTAGGTTAGTGTGTAGCAAGGCAAACACCTTACTGCTTGTGCCACTGCATGGCCCCGGGGAAGATTTTTGATTAAAGTTTTAATTTCCTCAATTGGTCTGGTCAGATATTCCAATCTTCTTGGTTCAACCTTGGGAGATTATAGGAGTCCAATTTTTTTTTCTTCCAGTTTCTCTTGTTTTGTGATAAAGAGTTTCTCAAAGTAATCTCTGATTATCTTATTGCTATCTGTAGTATCTCTCCCTTTTCATTTCTAATTTGGTTTATTAAATTTCTCTCTCTGTGAATTTTGCTAATGATTTATCAGTCTTGTTTATTTTATTTATTTATTTATTTTTTTGGTTTATGGGCCACACCTGGTGACACTCAGGAGTTACTCCTGACTATGCATTCAGAAATTGCTCCAGGCTCAGAGGATGATATGGGATGAGGGGGGTGGAACCCAGATCTGTCCTGGGTCAGCCACATGCAAGGCAAACATCCTTCCACTGTGCTTTATCCCTCTGGCCCCAATCTTGTTTATTTTTTTCAAAGAACTTTCAACCCTTTTTATCATTGAACTTTTGGATTTCCAATTTATTGGTTTTTACTCTAAGATTGAAATCCTGCAATTTGCCTATTTTTGACTCATTTTTTTAATAATTTTCTAATATTTTAAGCTGTGCAACCCAATTATTTATGTAGGCCTTTTCTTCCTTCTTGATGTGTGATTGCAAAGCTATAAAATTTCCTTAGTACTGCTTTTGCTCTGTCCCATAAATTATGATAATTTATATCTTTGTTCTCTTTTGTTTAGGAATCTTTTAATTTCCTCTTTTATTTTGTTTCTGACCCACTGGTTGTTCAGTAGTGAGCTGTTTATTTTCCAGGTGTCAAAATTCTCTGTATGAAATTTCTCTGAATTTTGTATAACATTTAGTTCTAATTTCAGTGCATCATAATCTGAGAAGATAGTTCTTACAATTTATATCCTCTTTATTTTATGGAGGCATGTTTTATGGGCCAGTATATGGTCTATCTTGGAGAATGACCCATGTGCATTGGAGAAGAATATGTATCCAGTTTTCTGGGGATGGAGAGCCCTGTGTATATATACTAAGCCACTCTCTTCCATTTCTTCCTTCAGAGCCCATATATTCTTTTTGTGCTTTTTGGGAGAATGTTAATGGTTATATATAATTTGTCCAAATTGTCATGGTGTGAAGTTCTCTGCTTATATAAAAGGTAATGTGGGCATTGTCACAGGGAAAGTTTTGGTCCCTAGATAGTACTTTCACATTTTTATTACAATATTTAGATTCTCCAGTAGCTTTGGGACCTGGGTTTTTGCTTCTGGGTTATGCCTTAGCCTCTCTATCTCCTAAAAGTTCAGGATTTTCATTTCTATAGGATATGATCTTCTTGCCTTTGAACTATTTTATACTGGGCGATTTAACCTTTATTTTTTTTTTACCTATTTTTGGTGGTGGTCGTGGCACACCCAGCCAGTTTTCTGGGCTTACTCTGGCTCTATCCTCAGGATCACTTCTGGTGGAGTTTAGGGTACTATATGGGGAATTGAACTAGGTTGGCCATATGCAAGAGAAACAACCTACCTATTATACTATCACTTTAGCACCCTGGACAAGTTTTTCTTAAGTTTGATTATTTCCCACAAGCTCATTATCAAGCCCCCTGCAACAGTATTTTGCAACTTTCAAATAATCAAAAAAGTTGCAATGTTATGCCAACTCTGTCTTTCCTTCTTATAAAAAAAATATGAGACTCTTTCAGTCAAGGAAACCAAACTTAAACTGATTAGAGGCTTATAATTTAGACAGTGTAACAGCTCCTCCCAGGGAGACATTGGGATCACCTAGGTTGGACGCTGTAATGCCTTTATACTGAAACCCAGTCAAATGATCAATATTAAACACGGACAATTGTCCTGACACTAATACTTAAAGATAAGGATAGGCTACCCTTCCCCCCAAATTTTAACCTTCATTTTGTTTAAAGTTTGTAGATAAGCTGAGGTGTGTTTCAGGGAATCAGATCAGGAATGGATTTTATTTTCATTCTGTCAGTACTCTTTCTTCCTTTCTTCTTTCTCTATAAAGAAGCCCTTCATGTGACCTTGCAGATACGATGGCATCTTTGAGGGCAGAAAAGAGTCTATCATCTTTCAGCACTCAGTTGGTTGACAAGAAAGCTCTTTCTCAACACCTCACCTTATCTCTCATTTGATTAGCCCTTGAGTAGCCAAAGAACTTAAATCTTCATTATTTCAAAGCTGGTAAGAACCCCGATGCCCGACTAAACAAGAATTAACCAGTGGAGACTG
This sequence comes from Suncus etruscus, assembly GCF_024139225.1. Taxonomy (NCBI): domain Eukaryota; kingdom Metazoa; phylum Chordata; class Mammalia; order Eulipotyphla; family Soricidae; genus Suncus; species Suncus etruscus. The sequence goes on along the minus strand of NC_064849.1, from coordinate 34,905,669 downwards.
CACAGTGGAGCTCTCTGGACTTAAAGTTGTCTATATCCTTTTCCTTACAAAAACCACACCCCATGATGTTATATCAAATTTTCTGTACATACAATTTATAATTATGTATATTCATCTACAGTTCCTAAATTGTACATACTCACCATTCCCCCTCATAAATATGCATGATATCTTTTTATCTGAAAAACTCCTAAACATATATAGATTATTTTGGTGGGGGGCTGGGCTACACACAGCAGTGCTAAGAGATTGTTCTGCTCAGGAGTGATCTTGGTGGTACTAGAGATTTGTGATATTGGGGATTTGAATTGGTAATGAAACATGCAAGGAAAGTGTTTGTTTGTTTTTGGTTTTTGGTTTTTGGGCCACACCTAGTGACGATTAGGGGTTACTCCTGGCTATGTGCTCAGAAGTCGCTCCTGGCTTTGGGGAACATATGGGATGCTGGGGGATAGAACCGCGGTCCTGTCTGTCCTAGGTCAGTGCGTGCAAGGCAAATGCCTTACTGCTGTGCCACCACTCGGGCCCAAGGCAAGTGTCTTATCTCCTCTATTATCTTTTCCTCCTTCCCTCCCTCCCTCCCTCGCTCCCTTTCTCTCCCTCTTCTTTCCTTTCTTTCTCTCTTCCTCAATGCCTCTATTTCTCCCTACTTTGCTTCCTTCCTTTCTTTGTAATAACAGAGCCAGATGGTGTATAAAAGGTCTCATGAAAGTACTAAAATTTTTTCTTTGGAATTTATTTGAATTAGAAACTACTGGTTAATTTACAATGGATGAAAAGAAGTTGAATTAAATCTTAATTAAGAAACCAGGATGCAGTGTATTGAGGAGTCTATGAGACATGTGGAAATAATTCAAATAAACCCTACAATCCTTCCTTAAGCCAATTATCTTCCTTTATTCTCATATAATTTATTTCTCCTTTAAACTCACCTGCTGAGGATCTTGAGCATTTGCTTTGCCAAGGAGATTTCACAGCATTGTCAAAGCAATCAAGAAAGTAGTCATAAGAGATGAAATTATAAACTTAAAAACTCCTTGATAGAACCGCCTTTCAAAACATTTCTCATTGTATAATCAACATTTTCAATATGGTCAGAACAAGACAATAAAGTGTTGAAGTTTGTTTTTAATTTTATGTTCATGTGATTCTTTAATTTTTAGATAAATTTGTTTGATTTATTCTCTCAAAGACAAAATTAAAAATGTTCTGGTGTTATCCTATGTCTCTCAGGTTCTTCTTCTTATTAGACACATTAATACTTCTTTTTACCATAAATATATATCTCCACCATGACCTGTGACATAGGTATATGCAGCAATCTTGCAAGTTGCAGACATCCTTTGCACCATCCCACATATATGCTATGCTTAGTTGCAGCAATGAACCTCTTTGAATTCCTGGTATACAACCAAGTAAGCAGTGCAGTCACAAGTTTGCACACCCACAAACAACAAAAATGTATAAAAATACAAGCTCCAGTAAGCTATGAAAGCATTATTATTAAAGGAGAGCATCTCTCAATGATAAAGACTCTTCATTACTTTTTCAGACATAATCAAAATCATGGGGCTTGGAGAATATTTTCATACCCTTGCTACTTAAAATGTGATATGAGAAATGCCAGTGCTAATATCTTAGAATATACTTTTGAAATGCAGTACCTAAGCCACTAATTCAGAATCTGCATTTTAATGAGGCCACCTGGAAATTTTTATGTGTATTAGAGTTTGAGAAATGCTTCTGCTGAGATTGGTAGTTGCTCACCCTTTCTCAAAAGACTTTGAATTCATAATTTAATGTGTCTCTAAATGATTTTATATCAATGCTAAATATCAATCAGACTTCTTGTAGACAACATATAGTAGGGACTTTATATTTTTTAATCAATTCTTCAGATATCTGTTACCAGGCTTGTTTTCTTTAGCTTTGTTTCTCTGTCTGTATTTAGGGCAGCAGTTTTCCCTGACTTGTCTAGATGAATCTAAGAAAAGATTTTTAGTTTGCTCTTATTTGTTGTTGTGAGTAAAATTCCAATTTCTTTATATGTTAAACAAGAAATAAAGCTCAAATCTTTTCTCTTTAATTTTAAACTGTAAGGTACATTTTTTTCTAAAAGTCTGAAGGCTTTCTTTTCATATCCCAATAAGTGATTGTTTTGCACACAACCTTGGGGAGAATACAGCATACTTTGTTGATCACTTGACTATATAGTAGGAAATTTTAGAAATTAAAAGCAAAGGCAAAAACAAAAGTAGATTTCTAAAAACCACTCAGATCATTAAAATCAGGGTTTCTGGAAGAATATATGTTTCAAAATATCTCTATTATTTTATTGTATAACCAAAGACGAAAATTTCTGTCTTTTAGATGCAGATTCTAGACTCCTGTTGTCACCTAGGGAAATGTCTGCTTCTTAGCATTAGACCACTAGGCTACTTGAAACTCCATAGAAACTGTCAACACAGAGCAGAAACAGCTATTTCTGGGGGCCAGAGTAATAACACATTCAGTGGGTATGGTACTTTCCTTGCATGGGGCTGACCTGAATTCAATCTCTGGCATATGCAGTATTAGGAGTAAGCGCTGAGCACCTCTAGGGGCATCCCTCCCCAAACAAACAAAAACCATAAAACAAAAAACAAACAAAAAAATGTAAAAGAAACAGCTGTTCCCTTTTTGCTCTAGGTGTGTGACTTTTTTGAATGTAAATTCTACAGTTGCAGGTTAAAGGAAGAGTGTGCTAAGCAGACTGCTAAAATGTTCCTATGATCCATGCCCCTTGGTGTTCAGATCCTGGATAATACTCTTTCCCTAATTATAGGAAGTATCTGTGAGCTGCTTTTAGATAATAAACTATAGTATAATTAAGAGCTTCATTTAATCTTTAAGTTCATCAAAAGATATATTAGATTAGGTAAGCAAGATATTAATAGGCTATATATATTAAGGAATGGGGTCTGCGTAAGGAGAAAGATGGACCTTTATGGTTTAATACATTCTTCTAGTCCAGTGTTATGAGGAGAATTTAGTTCAGCCAGTACTTTGCAGTTTAGTATGAGCATGAACTAAACTGTAGATAAGAAAAATGCATTATTTAAAGCTGCTTAATTTTTTTAAAATCCCAATATGAGTGAGACTGTTCTGAGACTGTTCTCTCACTTTAATTTATTTCACTCAACATAATAGACTCCATATCCATCCATGTATAAGCAAATTTTATAACTTCAGTTTTTCTTTTTTTTAAACTTTATTTATTTATTGATTGATTCATTGATTGATTTTGGGGCCACACCCAGTGGTGCTCAGTGTTACTCATGGCTCTGCACTAAGAAATCGCCCCCGGTAGACTGGGGGACCATATGGGATACCAGGAATCGAATCTGGTCCCTCCCAGGTCAGCTGCATGCAAGGCAAACACCCTACCATTGTGCTATCTTTCTGGCTCTTGGGTTCATTTTTCTAACAGTTGCATAGTATTTCATTGTCTAGATGTACCACAATTTCTTTAGCCACTAATCAGTTGTCCTCATGTGGGATTTAAGAAAAATAAAAGACAGTATAATAATACTAATACCCAGAGATAATAAAGATGAAGTTTGGAAAGACCAGCCCATGATAAGAAGCTTATCACAAAGAGTGGTAAGTGCAGTTAGAGAAATAACTTCACTAACAACTACCATGACAATGATATGTAAAGAAATACAATGCCTGCCTCAAAGACAGGCAGGGGATTGGAGAGGAGGGAAATTGGGGACAATCGTGATTGGAAAGTTGCACTGGTGAAGGAGGGTGTGCATTTTATGATGGAAACCCAATTAGGAACATGCTTATAACCATGGTTCTTAAATAAAGAAATTATATATAAATAATCTGCTAAATATTTTTATAAAGCAATAGAAAATTACCATAGGTAGTCTAGGATAATGGGAACAAAATGTAGCTAAGTACACATGGCCCAATTCCTTGTCTGCTGCTAGCAGAATCATTTCTGATGAATTCTATAAGATAATCATGTTTTAATATCTGTGAGCAGAAAAGTAATTTCTGCTTTGCACAGGCAGGAAGGGATAGTGGAGGATTCAGATTTGGTATAAAAGCTTGGTATTGATATGTTTAATAAAATATGTTCACAGTAGCTGGAAGCTGTTATTCTCACAGTCACCATAGTTATTAGTATCAAATAAATAAGAACAGTGATCTTTATTAAGGCATTTTTGACTTAAAATTTCCATTTCTATTTTTCTTGGTCTTAATATTTTTCTGTTAAAATTATTATAATCCTTCCCTTTTTCTTTCCTTTTCTTTGTTGTGTTGCAATGGCACACTTGATTGCAATAATTGCAGACTAGTGATGATACTCATAGAGTGTACATTTTGCTGTGGCCCCAGAAACCCCAAATTGCAGTGATGACAGGATCAGACTTTATGTGCTGCCCTGCTGGGGATTGAACTAACTGCCTCATAACTGCAAAGCAGATACTCTTTTCTTCCAGTGAGCCATGGACCCCAAATGGCCATCTCCAAAGGGAAAGAATATCTCTTCTTGTCCTCTGAGAAGTGGGATGAATCATTCTAAGAAGGAAGCTTAAAGACCATACACCACCCTATAAGTTTCACCAAATCTCATGGAGGAGGGAGAATTGTGATGATTGGGGGGAGGAAGGCATTTCTGATGTCCAATTTGAATATTTTTGCTTACTGAGAAAATCAATCCATTTCTCTTGTCTAATATTAATGAAAGTATTTGACAGATTTGAAACTTTTGTTATTTGAATAATTACCATAGAAACTATTGAAAATTTCTATTTTCCATAAACATCATTTCATTTCACCCATACCTTCACACTGCTGGGAAACTGGGATTATTTTCTTAACTTTATAAGTAAAGGACTGAAAGTTCAGAAAGTTCAAAAGCTCACCACAAATTTCAAAGTAAAAGAGGGAAAGAGAAAAATCACTTTCAGACCTCGAGCTCCAATTTGCTATGTTTTCTTCTGGACCACATTGTCTGGATTTCTAAATGTATAAACTAATTTCCTTTCATTTATTTCCCATTGGTTTTATATTTCTAGGAATCCTCACATCAGTCTTACTCTTAAATCTAACTACAGAGCTAGTAAAAAATATTACCAGCCACCTAGTCCCTTTGTGGGACAGCATTCCACCTCCCTTTTGCTCATAGGCATCTCAAAATGTTCCCACAAATATTTTTCACCATTTCTTCATCAATCCTAGTTCTGGATTTTCTTAAGTTTCAATGTGCATGTGTGTGTATGTGAATATGAAAAGTTGTGTGCATGTCTAAATGTGTATATATGCACTTGTTTCTCTTCAGAGGAAGCCAAGCTCTAAAAAATATAAACTATCTAATCACAGAGTAAGACAATTTACTCATCTACATCACAGAACCAAAAAACTCAAGCAAGAAAAAGAAAGAGAATTTGGAAAATTATAGAAAATCCATAAAGGAGAAAGAAAATAAATAAATGCATTTTTAGAAATCAAACATGGTGTCATTTCTTGGTGCTCTGTCTTTGTTAAAGACATTTTACACACTTTCATGGTACAATATTCCATTTAATTGCCAGTTCTTTTCCTCATTTGCTGGGGTTTTTCAGGATTTTGCTTCCCTGCTGTTTTAATGACAGGCTTGACAATCATTTTGCTTTGTTGCTGATCATGAGCATGTAAAATGGTGAGTTTTTGCATCTGTTTTGCACACAAATGGCCAATATGATTTTATAACTGAGGGTGCTAAAGTAACCTCTGGAAGTGCAGTGATGCTGGGGAGGCCTGGTAAGTTAGATCATTTGTGTGTTTCACTTAACTTTTGATGTTTCAGTTAAGGATTTCTCAAGCTTTCTTCTCTACAAACAGGATATCAAAAGTTTAACTCTGTGGATATGTTCCACTTCTGCCAATTCGGGTTTCCAGGAAGATTCTGCATTGTTCTTAATGGGCATAACCTTCAGTGAGTTTCTTTTAAGTAGGATGGATACATTCTAGGTATTTGTCATGTAACAGTGTACCTTTGTTCATAATGCCATACTTAAAAATGTGTTAAAAGAGTAGATATAAGTGACACCTTAAGCCATTTGTATTTGTTAATTATCCCTTTGTCTGTTGATTCAAGTGTTGAGTATATACTCTAAGCAGAAACACTATACCAGGTGCTAAGTGTGGGAGGGAGGAATAAAAATCGTGATGATGAGAAAAAAAAGAGTATATCTTCTGCTAAGAGTACTTAGCACACACACCAAAATTGAAAATAAGATTGTAAAAAAAAGAGATTATAAATATTTTTGTCAAATATTTTGTAATTGATTTCAAAGTTCTATGATTTCAAACTTTTCTCTGTTCTACTTGCTTTATTTATTACAAAACTAGGCACATTTTGGCATTTTGGAATTTTCCCTAACAGGCGAACTTTAAACCCATGACTCCAGAAGGTAAGAGCTGTAGACATGTGGAAAACTTGTATTATTGAAAGATCCATGTACTGCATATTCTAATGCTGCATTAGAAAGGATGGCCACCAGCTGGAGTGATAGCGGTAGGGCATTTGCCTTGCACGTAGCAGACTTGGATGGACCCGGGTTCAATCCTCAGCATCCCATATGGTCCCCTGAGCCTGCCAAGAGTGATTTCTGAGCAGAGTCAGGAGTAACTCCTGAGTGCCACCAGGTATGGCCCCAAAACAAACAAACACACAAACAAACAAACCACAAAACAGAATGGAAGGATGACCAAGTTTTGGAAAAATTAGAGTAATTTAGCTAATCATTATTGGTTAAATGTTATAATTTCCTGCTTGACACACACACACACATACACACACACACACACACACACACACATATATATATATACATACATATATATAGATGTATGTATATATATTTGTTTTGGGACCACACCTGGTGGTGCTCAGGGGTTAACTTCCTGGCTCTGTGTTCAAGGATCACTCCTGCTGGGCTTAGGGGGGACCATATAGGATGTCAGGGATAGAACCAGGTCTGCCATATGCAAGGCAAACACTCTACTCACTGATTCTGGCCCTGATATAAGTAATTTTGGATAGGCTTCTGTAATTTTAGAAGTATTTTTGAATCAAATTGTTTTTGGAATATTCCACATTATGGAATTGTCACTTGCAAGAAATATGGCATTTCAAGATTTTAAGTTTTTATTTTTATTTTCCTCCCTCCCCATTTTAAAAGTTTTAAAAATTATATATTGATTTAAGATTAAATGAGCAAGTTCTTTTTTTTTTTTTTTTTTTTTTTTTTTTTTGGTTTTTGGTTTTTGGTCCACACCTGGTGACACTCAGGGGTTACTCCTGGCTCTGCACTTAGAAATTGCTCCTGGCTTGAGGGGCCATATGGGAAGCAGGAGGATTGAACCACCATCTGCCCTAGGGTAGCTAACAAACACAAGGCAGACATCTTACTGCTTGAGCCACTGCTCTGGCCCCTAGCAAGTTCTTGATTTATCTTTATGTGTTTTTTTTTTTTTAATTTGGGGCACACCCAACATACTCTGAGCTTTGTGCTCTGGGATTACTTTTGGCAGAGCTCAGAGGACCATATGCCTGATGCTGGGGATTGGACCCATGTTGAATATATACAAGGAAAGTGCTTTCTTGCTACACTATCTCTTAAAGTTCATGGTTGATTTTATAATGCCTAACATCTTATTGGCAATAATAGGGAAGAGAATAATCTGGGCTAGGTGATTCAGGCTCTATCAGTAAAATGCTCTGGGATGAATCTGGAACACATCAGATTACTCATTCATAGGATGAGAGTCATACACATGATCCCTGCAGTCTGCAAGACTCCAAGATCTGGGACTTGGGAAAAAGTTGAGTAAAAGTTAACAACAATCCCATCACCCCAATCTTTCCTGATTCTCTGAGGCACACCCAAGTGGCAGCATCATTAAACACCAGAGTTTGAGAAATCTGAAATTAATCCTGGGATGAAGGATTGACATTAGTCACAATTCCTTCTTCTTCCTCTCTTCATGCCATGGGGCCTGGGTCCCTTTCTCTGTCTAGATTGCAGGCAGGCCTGATCCCCAGAATCACTCACACAGTCCTCATGTCAACACTATTTTGGCCAAGGGCTGCTGAAGCAGCTGCTGCCCAGGAGGGCTTTGCCCATGCTCTAAGCTGACACATGACAACTTCTATTAGGCTGAGATACTCCTGAGGTATCCAGTGGACCTGACCATCCATCTCCCTTCTGTTTGTCCATCTGTTGGCTCCTGGGGTAGGGTCCAGGGAGGGGACAGCCGAACCTAGGTGAAGAGTGCCTCTGAAGTGAGGACATGACCTAGAGCTGGCATGCTCACACTCTTTCTTGTCACAACACTTCCTGGCAGGGGTGGAATCTGATCCCAAAGAGAAAATGGGGGAGAGTTTGATTGTTTGGCTCCTGCTGAGAGTGTTCCAATAGTCTCCCACCATTTGTGCCTGGAGTCTCATTCAGAAATCATATTCTTAGCATCGGTTAAACATGATCGGGTGTTTTCATGGGCATGTTAGAGAATTCTTAGTGTGTCCGCGATAACCTCATTCTTGCTTTAATGGTGGAATTTGTCCATTTTGTTCTTATTTGGAGGCACATTATGTGTTGCAATTCCTTCTCTAGGCTCTTCCAGTGTGTTTCTAGGCATCAAGAAGGAAGATAAGTAATACTACATTGATCAAGGGCAGGCTATGTAAAGGCAGGCCTGGGATGGATTCAGAGAAGAGCTGGACACTGGTTCTGCTGGTTAGTGTATTGTGCTGGCAAGATAAAAGGCTGGTGCTGGGACTCTCCTACTGAGTGCTCATATACTACAACTAAAAGGGAGATGCTAGAGAGGTGATGGAGTTCAACTATTTCATTTTTTGACAATGAGAAAAGGAAGCCCAAGGAAGTTAGTGGCTTATGGAAGACACAAGGAGTTGGTGGTAGGAACTGAATTTTCCAGATGTTGTGTCAGTGTGTGTGTGCACACTTTCAAGAACACATGTCCTTATACTTTTGGTGTTCAGGACATGTTTGGTGAATTGATTAATTTGCTTAGGGCCTTATCATGTGCTATACCCGCGTGATGCTTCTTTCCACAATAAGGCCAATTTCTCTCCTTCTTTTGGAGACCAATATCTTTATTTTTTTCTGCCCTGTCCTCCCTAAAGTTTAAATGATAAATCATACCATAGCTTAGGCTAGAATCTTTTTGTTTGTTTGTTTGTTTTTGTTTTTGCTTTTGCTTTGGGGTCACACCTGGCAGGGCTCAGGGAGTACTCCTGGTTCTATACTCAGAAATCATTCCTGGCAGGTTTGGAGACCATATGGGTTGCTGGAGATGGAACCTGGGTCAACTGTATGCAAGGCAAATACCCTACCTGCTGTGCTACTGCTCCGGCCTCATTATGTTAAAATATTTTTCTATTTCTAGAATACTTCTTGTGAGAGAAATATTCTTGGATCAAAGAGGAGCTTCCAGCTCAAACGTCACATGAAAAGTTCTGATGAATTTCTGATTGCAGATAGCAGGAGACCCAGAGGATAGATGTAGGAGCTAAGCTACCAAGTACTCTTTGCAGCTTAACAAGGTTTCCAAAAAAATTCACTAGGAAACATTTTTCTTGTAAAGATGTAAGGAGCTGCACTGCATTTCCTAAGGCTCCCAACAACTCCCAAGTCTGCACTTACTGGTGAATTTCAGACATTATCCTCCTCATTGCTTCTATATCGATGTGATTAGGGTCACATCTGATGTATTTTAGAATTTATACAGTTCCAATGCCCCACCAGAGGAATAATAGCTTTATAGTGGAGCATGAAGGCACTGGCCTGCTTCCCTTCCCCAAAGGGGAACTTTAAGTCCCCCAGTAGTCTTAGGCTTTAGAAGAGCTCAAGCACACATAGACTGTAGCTTCTCATTTCCAAGTCAGGGGAATTTCTGACCCTTTGTTTATCTTGTCATCTTCCCTGGAAAGAGAACATTGGGGCTACCGAGAAAGAATGGGTCTAAGAAATTGATGATAGCTACTACAGTATAAGGCTCTTTTCACTATAGGTGCTTTCTCCAGAAGAGGGAGATAAAAGGATTTTTATGCCTTAGGTCCAGATTTAATGCCTAATCTTGAGAGCACACAATCTCCCTAGGGAGGTTTTTAAAAGCTCCTGCTATGTGGGTCATGCCTTGTCATCCAAACAGGTGGAAGTTGCTCTAGCTGTACTTAGAACTATTGTCTCTCCTTCCACTTAGTGTTAGACCCCACCAACCTGGGTCCCAATTTTAGTCATTCAAACATTGCAGTCATGTCATTATTTATCATTTTTTTTCTTAATCTTTTTTCTCATTTGCAAAATGATGGTGGAGGTAGGGGAAAGGTTTTATAAAACAGCCATCTCAATAGGGCTGTTTTGAGGATCAAATGAGACTATTCTCACCACCACACAACTACAGTGCCTACCATAACAGGTACTTTGTCATTGTGTAGAACACAGCTGGTTTTTGGTACTGAGAGTTCTTGGCACTACAGAAAGGGGCTTGTGATGAGGCATACATGCATTCACTGTACTTAAGCAGGCAGAATTTGGGCTTTGGGTCAGTATGGCAGGAGAAGAAAGATTTCTGCTGTCAGCTCTGGGGCTGTTCTTCTCATCAGTGACTCACTGCTGCTGGGCTTTAGGATGTTTGGGGCCTAGAAGGGGGAGCATATGCCTGGGCCTCCAGTAAACTTGGCCCTCCTAGAGTTTCAGGCTCTCCTTTTTCTGCCAGTGGAGCCCAGGGGAAGCTGTGAGAGACTATCAAGTTTGTATTCTCTTGGTGTGTTTATAGCAGTAAATAAAATTCGTAGGTCATTTATAGATGTTGTTTCTCTCCTAATACAGCTGGTCCTCTTTAGCCAGGCTGTACATGATCCAGAAAGAATTTGGCCTGCATAGAGGCCCTTCTTATCCTCCAGACCAAGGAGTCTCTACAAGGAAGGCCAGGAGAGAGCAGTAGGTGAGGCTCTGGGTCTACTTATCATATTCTTCAGGCCAACCAATTCTTGTACTCTTGCCATGGGAGAAGATTAGGGTTTGGAGTGACTGACTCAGACAAGGTTCTGAATCTCAGTGACTTCAGGGACCAAGAGGATCTTACTTCTGATCTTTCCTGGCACATCTAGGGTCTTAATAAATTCTGGCTCCCTAAAGAAAACAATTTGTCCCCAGGGGCTATCAGGAAGATGACTGTTCACAAATCAGGATAAAGAAAGTTACTTAAGCAGGCAGTAGAGCACTTTCCTTGCATGTGGCTGATCTCGGTTCAATCTCTGGCATGACATATGATCTGCTTAGCCTGGCCAGGAATGATCCTTGAGTATGGAGTCAGGGGCAAACCCTGAATATCACTGGTTGTGCCCACCCTCCCACATACTCAAAAAAAAAAAAAAAAAAAAGGTACCTCTAGTGGGTCTTGTCCATCCAATTCTTAGAAGATCTGATGATACTTTCCTCTCCTGGTTAAAGAAAGGATTTGATTTTCCTCAAGCCTACTTTAGGTATTATGAGGTAATTCTTAAGAATGGCTCAACAGACAGAACTTAACAAGAAAAAACAACATATAGCCCGATCAAAAAATGGGGAGAAGAAATGAAAGACACTTCCTCAAAGAAGAAATACAAATGACCAAAAGACACATGAAAAAAAGGTTCCACATCACTAATCATCAGGGAGATGCAAATCAAAACAAGAATAAGGTATCATTTCACACAACAGAGACTAGCACACATATCAAAAAACATGAACAATCAGTGCTGGTAGGGTTGTGGAGAAAAAGGAACTCTTATTCATTGCTAGTGGGAATGCTGTCTAGTCCAGCCTTTATGGAAAACAATATGGAGATTCCTCAAAAAGCTAGAAATTGAACTCCTATATGATCCAGCTATACCACTCCTAGGGATATACTCTAGGAACACAAAAATTCAAAAAATCCCTTCCTCACACCTATATTCATTGTAGCGCTATTTATATACCAGACTCTGGAAACAACCAAGATGCCCTTCAACAGATGAATGGCTAAATTAACTGTGGTACATATATACAATGGAGAGATAAAGTCATGAAATTTTCCTATACATGGATGTACATGGAATCTATTATGCTGAGTGAAGTTAGTTAGAGGGAGAAAGATAGACACAGAATAGTCTCATTCATCTATGGGTTTTAAGAACAATTAAAGACATTATTGTAATAAGGCCCAGAGGCAATAGAGTGAAGGGCTGGAAGGGCCAGAAGGACTGACTCACAATTTGAAGCTCACCACAAAAAAATGGTGAATACTGTTAGGGAAATAACTACACTAACAACTAGTATGACAATGTTAAAGAATGAGAAAAGTAGAATGCCTGTCACGAATACAGGCAGGGGTGGGAGAGGAGGGAAGCATTGGTAGTGGGAATGTTGTACTGGTGAAGGGGGAGTATTCTGTTTATGACTGAAACTCAACTACAATCATGCTGGTAATCATGGTGCTTAAATAAAGATTTTATATATTAAAAACAAAGAATGGCTCAACAAATCATTGTTTCTGGATTGCAAAACTGGAAATACCAATCACTGAGGTCAGTGGAATAGATTTGAGAAGGGACAGCATATACTGGAATTGAGAAGTGGTGGCATACATTGAAAGTGATATGGGAAAATTGGTGGAGGGTCTTGGGTACTTTGGTGGTGATGAAATGAGGAAACTATGTACATCACAAAACTATAAATGTTGGCACTACTGTATACATGAGTTAAACTCTAATAACTAAATTTAATTTTTTTAAAAGAATGGCTCAAGATTTAATGTGAAACAGATATGAAGTTGATTTTGATCCTGACACTGGGCAGCTGTGGACATTGAAAGAGAATTACCTACTATAAAAGAGGGATAATGGATTTTACAAAGATCTACTTGGAAAAGACACTGAGATGATGTGTTAGGTGTTAGGCACAGGGTAATTGTTGAAGGCATAATTTTTTCCTCTTCTCATTGTTAATTTATGATGTATTTCTATGTATTCATTGGGATCTTTTTGAATTTATGGTCAAGGATCAAAAACAGGGCCATAAGACAAATAAAGCAGAGAATAAAACATATGATAGAGGACAGCTGGGCAAAAATTTCTCTTGCTGCAAGTAGTTATTGGTGTTCTGCCTGGTTAAGAGAAATTATATCACCCAGGTATTCAAGGGGTCAGCTTATCCATGTTCAAATTATTTAAAGGTTATCAGCCAGATAAAGCTGAAAGCACTGTTCTCCAGTATCCATGAGACCTGGAACAGATAAGAGGGGGTAAAGAGTCTGTGGGTCATGTGAAAGTTATACAGCAAGAAGCTTCTTAAGTAGTGGGAGTCTTTAAATGTCAGCATGAATGTGATTGGAAGAAGTGGTGCCCACTACCAGGACGTTCATGTGTTGGTGCTGAGAAATGTTTCTGCTGAGATGGGGGTAATTAAATTTTACAGTTGCATAGTCGACTATCTGAGCTTGTTGCCCATTGTCCAAGGGCACTGTATTATGAATATAATCAACTTGGAAATCATCTTAACTAATCTATTTTGCAGATAGAAAAGAAGGATCAGTAGTTCTGTACTCAGAGAGCCAGGAAGACTGAGTCAGGTCCAAGACACACCTCTTAACTTTCAGTAGGTAGAAGGCAATATCTAAGATGACCCTTAGTGGTACTATCTTCTGGGGAATCAAACCCTTAATAATGCTCTTACCTTGACCATGGATTTAGGCAAGTTTCTTTCAGTGACTAAAATAGTAGCAATGAAATGTGACTTCAAAGCTGAAGTTACAAAAGGACCAAGATTTTTACCTTAACCTCTCTCCTCTACCTCCCCTCTACCTCTTTTCCTTCATACACTTTGTAGGCACTTCACAAAGATGTAATAATTAACATAAGACTTTTTGGTGGATAGAAACTAGATTTCCATAGTGCAGCTATGTGGTTACATTTTGATGTTTAGTAAGACAGGGCATTTTCTGTATCTAGGATTATGTGAACATCAACATCCATTAGTACACAGATGACTTCAGTTTTCACACCCTGTCTTGAAGAACTTAAAGTCATCCAGCACCTAACTGCTGTCTTCATAGGTGGTACTGTAAATGTTTGCTTAGTAGCCAGAATAATCAATGCTACCTAGTTACTGTCAGGTATACTATCAGGTATACTGCCAGATATTACCAGTTACTGTCAGTTACTGACATGAAAGAGGGGAAAATGTTAAATCTTCCCAGATGGAATACCTATGGTCATTTTTTTTTTGGCTTTATTTTCACCCTGAATGACAAAGTACAAACAACTGTGGGCTACCCTCGTGCATCTGAACTTTTCATCTCTGGGAGACTGTGGTCTTAAGGAAATAATGAAATAATAGTCCTCTCTTCTTAGTTCATTAAAAAGAGTTCACTGGAGTTAACTGGTCTAATGAGGGAACCAAAATCCTCTGTAGGCCTACTTGTGCATCCTGCTTCCAAGAAGGGTGTCTAATTGTCAGTCTAGCATGTCAGAGCTACAGCAAGAAGATGATAACTCTGACTTTAAGAGGGACATTTAAGGAAAATGCTATTTCTCTTGGTTACAAATCTAATTAAGTCATAATCTGGAACTTTTCCAGATTCTCCTTTCTTTAGCTCCTATTTCTACCCAAGAGTTGTCTGTATAAGCCCCAAAGCAATAGTGGTAAGGGGAGTGATAATAACAGATAAATCAAGAATAGCAATAACTTTAATGCTATGAGGGTTCTTGGGTTTTGAATATTTTCTCTACTACTGGTATAAATATTTGAATCTAACTCTAAGAAGAAAGTCATCTAGAGATCATAGCAGAGTAGAGTTAGTACCTGATCTTGTGCTTTCTTACTTCATGATCTTTCCAAAGATTTGAGTTCATGGGCCTAGAGCACTATTTAGGATATGACTGCTTACTTTTCAATTCCTTTAAAAAAATTTAATCTATTTTATAAAAAATATGGGAGAGTGAGAAAATTTGGACTCATTAAACAGACTGTTACAAGAATTCTTGGAATTAGATAGCTCTTACCAAATAACATTTTGTTGAGTTAAGTGTAAATGAATCAGAAACATATGGATAAAATTTCCTTAAAAATACACAAGGGTGGGGCCGGAGAGATAGCATGGAGGTAAGGCGTTTGCCTTTCATGCAGGAGGTCATCGGTTCGAATCCCGGCGCCCCATATGGTCCCCTGTGCCTGCCAGGAGCAATTTCTGAGCCTGGAGCCAGGAATAACCCCTGAGCACTGCCAGGTGTGACCCAAAAACCAAAAAAAAAAAAAAAAAAAAAAAAAAAAAAAAAAATACACAAGGGTTTTCTGAATCAAGGAGTCACTCTTACTCCTAGCCCAGCCCCCTTCCATCCCATATTCCTTCAGCCCAAAACTCTAATGTTGGGAACTCATGTCTCCTACACTGATTCTTTCATGAAATTGTTCACTCAAAAGCTACGCAGCACAAACCTAGTTTCTCCTTAGAATTCTTCCTTATCTTCTATGCGTTAGTGGTCAAGTGGTTGAGTGGGCTGAGGAAAGGTCACTTAGTGAAGGAGATGAATGAGGAAAGGAAGTGAGGTGCAGGGAATCAACAGCCATGGGCATAGAAGTGGGTCCATGAGTAGTATATGCGGTGGAGGAAGGATAGGTTATGTGTTATGTGCCTATGTACTGACTTTACATTGGGGGCTATTTGGACAAGAAATTAAAGATATTTTTATTCCCACTCCCAGCAATAATCAATTTTATTGACCCATGTTTACTTGTTTGTGCTTTCTAAGTTGCCAGGATTTTCTGGATCCTAATTTTCTTGTTCTTAATTCTTGGACTGGGAACATTGGAATTTCCTCAAAAGGCCGATAGGGATTGATACCACACTTTAGGACTACGTCAGCTGCTTGAAGTATCTTTCCCTAAATCTGCCTCAAATCATTCTGCCTTCCCATGCCAGGTAAAAGTGGCCTGTCCAGACTAGAAAGAGAGTCTTGGGAAAGTGTGTATACCTGGGAACTTTGCAGTCAGAGGAGCTTCCTGGTGATAAATCTGGAAGCTAGCAATGTCTACAGTGTTCAATTTTATCTCCCTTTCTATTCCACATGAAAGTGAGCTATTGTCCTAGATGCAGTTTATATCTAATAGGATACAGTAACAGACTCCATTCAGAAAGTGTAAATATTTTATTCCTTCTGGTCTAACATTATCTTAACTCTTGTTTTTCCCAAATACCTCTTGAGTTCAAGAATTTGGGTCCTAGAGTTGATTGGTGAAATGGTCCCAGGAATCTTGGTAAAGGAAAGAACAAGTACCAGACAGAAAAGAGAGGATAGTGGAGAGAATGTATGTTTAAACCAGCAGGTTGTTGGTGTGGGCAGCTGGCTTTAGTTGTGATGGTAGATTTGAGGAGGTAGTCAGCTCTTTTCTCTACCTAAACTATCCTTCACTGAGCTGCTTCTGGAATATAGATTTTTTGTTTTAGTATTTTTTGTTTTAGTATTTTCAGCCTGTACCTTGCATAGAAAAATCATGGTTCTGAAACCAGAGAAAGCCTTGAGGCAGAGAGCTGATCGAGTTGAAGTCAGAAGCTTTTGTATTAAAACTAGGTTTTTTGTTTTTTTTGTTTTTTTTGTTTTTTTTTTTTTTTACAAATATTTAAATATACTCTCCTCTTTCCACTTTTCTTTCCTACTAATTTTGACTTTCAGATCTAAGTATGGAATTGTACAGAAGAAGTGGGATTAATTTGTGGGTACAAGAGACCTGAAGGTACAAATGTTTTTGCATTGCTTATCAGGCCATTGCTCAGAACATGCAGCTCAAGAGATGCCATGCTCAATTTTCAAGGACCACAAGAACATAGAGCAATGGTGAAGCTCTTCCATGGAAATGTGAGAAAGGAAGATGCAGAACTTTAACCAAATTTTATATTTTCTTCCTCTCTTAGTATCCATAGCATTTATTTCAAGGTTTGTTACTAGATGTAGAATATCAGGTGGAAGATTAGAAAGTGAAAGGTTGTATCTTTGAGGAGGACCTTGTCTAGATTTCATGGCATTTTTTTTCATTCTCCAAGGCTGTTTATTTACTATTTCACCATGAATTCTGCTTAAGTCATCTGGTCAATTCTTGGTGCCACACCCTGGATTTACGTGCAACTACCCGCAAGACCCTTTTGGCCTGGATAGGATTGAGATTTGAATTTACCTGGATGGAGGTTAGAGGAGAGATGACTGAGTGGAAGCTAAGATGCAGGGCAAGCTAAGAATGGCAGTGCTTAAATAGGTTTATGATATAGGCCACACTTGATGACCAGAGCAAATAAAAGTGATATTTCCTAATGCCTGTCTCTGGATGAGTTTTCTACCCAATGCGACCACCTGAGCTTGCAGACCCACCGGCTAATGGAGTAGGAGCCACGTGGCCTGGGACTGCAGAGAAAGGTCCCTCTATCCATCCATCTCCATTCAGCACCATCATTAATTATTTAAAACAACAAATTCCTTCCTTCCTTCCTTCCTTCCTTCCTTCCTTCCTTCCTTCCTTCCTTCCTTCCTTCCTTCCTTCCTTCCTTCCTTCCTTCCTTCCTTCCCTCCCTCCCTCCCTCCCTCTCTCCCTCTTTCTTTCTCTCTCTTTTTCTTCCTTTCTATCCTCTTTTCTTTTCTTCCCAGCTGATTCATGCCACTATCACTTCCCAGCTTTCATCTTGATTTCCAGTCATCTCTGAACCTCTGGTTCAGCTGGTTGAACCCTGATGCCAGCCTTCTCAACATTGGACTTCTCACATTCATCACTATCTCCATAAAAGCCTCTATCACATAACTTTCCTTCAGTTTCCAGGGCTTCTTAACTTGGGCTAAGAGATTCTTGAACCCCTACCTTTCAATCTCATTATTTATTTTCCCAATACCTACCTACACATTTACCTCTCCTCTGTCAGGGCTGATCCTATTTTATATCTTAGGGTAGCTATTAGACCCAAATGAGAGACTTTGGATGAAAGTGCATTATAAACCATAAAATCTCCAGAAATAAAAGAAATTCAGTGATCTTGTTTTTTTCCTCCTTTGTTTTTTGTTTTGCTATATTCAGTGTTGCTTAGAGTTATCATGCTGGGAAAAGCACAGGAACAACTGAATAAGAAAGACAGGCTTTATTGGCAATGAAATAGCTTAAGTGGAGGATGTTCACCAATCCAGGCTGGAGAACAGCTTCAGAGAAAGGAGGTTGAGGGTCTGGTTCTAATGCCAACAGAAATAGAGTGATGTAACAGCTTATACATATTCTAGTGGTTTTTTTGGGAAATTCATACATATTTCTGAGGGAGAACATGACCAAATATTCAATTGAGGAACCCAGCAACAAACATAGGTCACATGTGTAGAAAATAATGTGTATATGTGTGTGTGTGTGTGTGTGTGTGTGTGTTAGTATGGTATTGCAGAGCAAGAAAGCTAAAGGTTGAAGCAGATTCTGCTGCATAGTCTTCACTAGCTTATATTGCCCATTAGGGGCAGTAGCTGTGCAAAGGTGAGAGTGTTCTAAAGTTGTTTTGGCTCAATAAAAGCCAATAAAATGCAATGGCGAAACTTCTCCCAAAGAGGTCACAAACCTCAGTTGCATCTGTATTAGTTTTTCCTACCTGCAGAGACTCTTAAATTTTTATGGGAAAGAGATGGGGTGAAGTTGAGAAAGCTTTGTCAAAGTCTACTTTTAGCTTTATGTTCAGGGCATACCTCCAGCAGTCCTCAGGGGACCATGCAAGGGACTGAATCCAGGTCACCTGAATGCCAAGCATATGTTCCATCCTTTGAGCTATCTCCTTAGCTCTGCCAATTTTTTACTTTTTAAGTTGGTGGTGGTAGTGGGCTGCAAAGAGAGGTGAACAGAGGGATATAGTACAGTGGGTACTTGGCCAACTGCACTTGGCCAACTGAGTTTTATCCCCAGCATCCCATATGTTTCCCTGAACCTGCCAGAAGTAATTCCTGAGTGCAGAGCCAGAAGTAACTCCTGAACACTGTTGGGAATGGCCTCAAAACAAAACAACACAAAAATTCACAAAAACATTATTTTGGGAGCCACATTCAGCAGTGCTGAGGAGAGCCTGGAGGCTCTTCATATTCAGGGTTTAGTATATTCCAGCATGTGTTCTACCACTTGAATCACATATCCGACTCTGGGGAATCTGCCTTTTTTCCAGAAAAAAAAGTGAGATACCAAGGAAATCTCTTAGTGTTGACACAGGCTGATTCAATAATCATTTTCTTCTTCTTCTTCTTCTTCTTCTTCTTCTTCTTCTTCTTCTTCTTCTTTTCTTTTCTTCTTCTTCTTCTTCTTCTTCTTCTTCTTCTTCTTCTTTTCTTCTTCTTTTTTTTCTTCTTCTTCTTTTTTTTTTTTTTTTTTTTTTCTTTTCTTCTTCTTCTTTTCTTCTTTTCTTCTTTTTCTTTTTTTGTTTTTGGGCACACCCGGCAGTCCTCAGGGGTTACTCCTGGCTCTCTGCTCAGAAATAGCTCCTGGCAGGCACAGGTGACCATATGGGATGCCGGGATTCGAACCAACTACCTTAGGTCCTGGATTGGCTGCTTGCAAGGCAAATGCCTCTGTGCTATTTCTCCGGCCCCTGATTGTATTTTCTTAAAGGTTCTTGCCTATTATGTGTTTGGAATGACCCTAGCTAGAGTACAGTTCCAAGGGACCATCAGGGACCAGTTCAGGGACCATTTGAACCAGAGGATCCCAGAAATAGAAATTTAATTACTTTATTTAAACATTGTGGTTTCAAGGTTGTTCATCATACAGTTGGGTTTTATTTTACAGTTACAGTTGTTCATGATTGAGTTTCAGTCATACAATGTACAACATCCTTCACCAGCACATATTTCTTGCCACAATGCTCTGTTTCCCTTCCACCCTCTTCCCTGCCTGCCCCTGGGGAGAACATTTTTCTTCTCTTTCTGTGGTTTGCAATATTGTTATTGAAAAGGTATCTTGCATATCACGTTATTTTCCTTTTAGCAACCCAGTTTCTTGTCCAGAGTGATAGTCTACCTATCATTGTCATAGTCATAGTGACCCCCTTCTTTGCCTAACTATACTCCCTTTCTATTTGTAACAAACCTTCCTACCATGAATTGGTCCTTCTGTTCCTCATCTCTATTGCTTCTGAATATTATCATTACTCGTCTTTTTTTAAAAATATCAGTGTGTTTAATTAAGTAAAGAGACTTACACACAGCATGGGGAACAGGAGCTTCTGGAGGCAGACACTTCTGATATAGCAGAAACACCTTGAGGGTTAGAGCATTCCAGTAAGAGTGCTGGTCACTCTCATCTAGGTTCTCCTAGATTTGGAGAAGGCTCTCCTTCTTATTGGAATTGGACTCCTGGGCTCCCCAATGCACATGTATGAGTGATTTCCTATCTTAAAAAGGACTTGGCTTGATATTCAGGGCTGATAGAAAAGAGGTGACTAGTGGTCAGCACCTGAAACAGCTGCTTCTGAAGCTCTCTGAGGGGCAAATTTGAGTTTTTATAGTATTGAGGGATGAGGAATAGAGAGCATGTCCTATCATCCTTTTCAAGGCTGCAGAAGACCCTTTTGGGCACAGCAGGGATGAATTAGAGTCATGAGCCCTCTAGGGACACTGGTTGTTCCCTCCATGTCTAAGCCCATCCTTCTGAGGCTGTACCCATGAATACTTCTTGGCATTGCTGAGTGCTGCCCAGTCATCCACCAGTCATGATTCTTGACTCATTCTGGGGGTGATGTAGTAACTTAGGACAATCTTGGGGCATGGAAAATCCCTGGGGAAAGTTATGGGCTTCTAGAAAAGCTCTGGATGAAAGTGTTCAGGCATTTCTATCCCCCCAAGCAAGCTGAACTCAGGGTGGGGCAATTAGCTGACTGGGGATCAGTCTGGGATGGGTCGGAGGCTGCCTGGATAGTGAGCAGGAAACTTCCTACTGTGTAGGACATTCTTGTGGGAATTCTCTCCAGGCACTGCAGGTGATGGCTACAGTCCCCTTGGAGTTTCTTAACACAGAATGAGGATTATAATTCTTTAGTCCAGAACATGTCTTTTTATATATTTTATTTTTTTTATTATTTTTATTTTTCAATATCTTTATTTAAGTACCATGATTACAAACATGTATGTAGTTGGAGTTTAGTTATAAAAATGAACACCCCCCTTCACCAGTGCAATATTTCCACCACCAGTGCCCCCCAACTCCCTCCTCCTCCACCCCTTGCCTGTATTCAAGACAGGCATTCTACTTCTTTAACACAAATTGAATGGGCTCCTAAGAATTTTCAAATTGCTTGGTTGGGGGAAGAACTCCTAAGAGGAGCTAGGAGCAGAAAGCTAATGACAGTTCCTTGATCTCTTCGTTCATGCATTGCAGAGGCTTCATGATGGAAGTTTCTAAAAATTTTTTTGATCTAAAGTAGATAATTGACATGGCTCAGTAGCTTTTAGTGCAGCCTAACTACTGTAGAAGGATCACGAGAATTCCACAGACAAAAGTGGGTTGTGGTGTCTGCCATTGTTTTCACAGTAGCACAAGAAAATGTCCAGTTCCAGGGGTAAGAGAGAAAGAGAGACAGAAAGATAGAGATACAGAGAGACAGAGAATTAGAGACAGAGAGACAGAGACAGAGAGCACGGATCAGTTCTATCCCCTGCAAGAAAGAGCTATTCAGGTGTAACTCCAGGGACATAAGCAATGAACCACAGGCCTGATTGATGGAGAAACATCAACAGTGCTCAGGATCTTACAGTGTCTCAAGCAAGAACTTGATAAATTATAGATAACAAATAGAATGGATAATCAATGTCTTTTGAATGCATGTAAACTCTATGAAATTCAGCCGAAATGTAATAAAACTTTGTTTCCAATATATTAACATTTTTTCTTTTAGTTAAGCAACCCTCATTAAGAGTAGGGAGACAGATTGCGTCCCTGAGGCTTCCAGCACCTGCTGACATAGGGACCTTCCTCCCCCCCCTCCCCGTCACCGCCCCTCCCCCGATCGCGTCCCTTAGGCTTTCGGGGCTGGCAGACAGTAGAGGACCTTCGTCTGTCTCCACCCCTGCCCCACCTCGACCGAGGTCTCGGCGCCCTTGGGACAGGCTAGGAACTACAGACAGGAAGGGCTTCCAGCAGAGGCCTGTAGGGGGCGGAGCCCCACTGATTTTCACTTAGGTGAGGACGACAAGGGAGCCAGGCTCAACAGCACCCTCCACCATTGTGGCCAGAAGCGGTACTGCACTGGCTGGCAACAACAGGGAGCGACAACTAATCAGGCTCTGCTAGAGGGCACTCTAGAGGCCAAACCTCAGCCAGCCCACCCAACAGTCCCACCCAGAGCTTCAATTCAGAGAAGGGACTCAGCCCCACACCACAGGGAGTAAAAGCAGGCCGAAATAAGAAGGCACTGCTCTCCAATCCACACCAATATATGCAGAGAAACATGGGTAAACTGAAGAGGATGCTAACAACTGGAGACACAGAGAGAAATTCTTGTAAGTTCCCAAGTCCACCAAAACGCACAGATCCAACAGATGGAGATTTAAAAGCAGCCATGAGAAAGGAAATGCAAGCCATGGTAAAGAAAATGAGAGACTCGGTAGCCACCAAGTACAAGAAATCCATGGAAGAACAAATTAGCCAAATTAAAGAATTAAAGAAGATCTCATACAAACATGAGAGACTCCATACAAAATGAATTTAAGGAATTAACAGACACCGTAAAAAGCCATACGAGCAGAATCAGAGTTGGAGAAGCACATAGAAGTACTCAAAGGAAAACTGCAAACCAAAATCGACCAGGAAACCAACAAGAAAATAAGATGCAAGGTACTGGAAGGAAAATACCAGTACTTAATGAACAAAGACAAAAGAAATAACCTACAAATTGTAGGTATACCAGAAGGGGAGGAAACAGGGAAATGGGAAGAACAAGTAGTTAGGAAATAATAGCAGAAAACTTCCCCAACCTTTGGAAAAAGGACTTCATGCAAATCCAGGAAGAGCAAAGAGTTCCCAATAAAATAGACCCTAATAAACCAACACCAAGACATATAGTAATCCAAACGGCAAATAAACAAAGAGAAAGATGAACTCCTTAAAGCAATAAGGGGAAAAAACCCTCAAGTACAAAGAAAGGGACATAAAAATCAAACCAGATCTCCCATTTGAAACAATTCAAGCAAGAAGACAGTGGAATGAAATATTTAAATGACTGAATGAAAGAAATTTCCAGCCTAGGTTACAATACCCAGCAAAACTATCATTCATATGGGATGGTAGCCTAAAAATATTCTCAAACAAAAATGATCTTGCATTATTTGTGCAAACAAAACTGATTCTAAATGACCTACTCAAAGACAAACTATGCAATCCAAACCCTGGATTGTAATAACAGCCACCCTACACAACACAACTGCACTACAGCCCTCTCTGTCGATAATCTCCCTAAATTTTTTTTGTGTGTGGTTTTTGGGTCACACCCGGCAGTGCTCAGGGGTTATTCCTGGCTCCAGGCTCAGAAATTGCTCCTGGCAGGCACAGGGGACCATATGGGGCGCCAGGATTCAAACCGATGACCTTCTGCATGAAAGGCAAATGCCTTAACTCCATGCTATCTCTCCGGCCCTAATCTCCCTAAATGTTAATGGACTAAACTCTCCCTTTAAAAGACACATAGTAGAGAACTGGATTAGAAACCATAAACCGGACTTCTGCTGCCTGCAAGAAACACACTTACAAGTACAGGATAGGCATAGACTTAGACTAGAAGGATGGGAATAAATCTTTCAGGCCAATGGAAAACAAAAAAGAGCAGGGACAGCCATTCTTATATCAGACCAAATTCCATTCAATCTCAAGAAAGTGATAAGAGACAAAGAGGGTCATTACATACTAATCAGGGGAACACTAGATCAAGAGGTACTAGCCCTGATCAATATTTATGCACCTAATGTAGAGTCAGCAAAATATGTGAGGCAGTTGCTTACTAGCCTGGAGAAACACATGAAGGGAAATGTGATAATAGTAGGAGATCTCAATACTCCACTGTCACCACTGGACAGATCCACCAAACAGAAAAATAGCAAATAAATAAGAGCCCTAAATGAAAAATTAGAAGATCTAGGGCTAATAGACTTATATAGGACCCTCCAGCCCCAGAATACACATTCTTCTCAAGCCCTCACGGAACCTTCTCCAGAATAGACCATGTCTTAGGATACAAATCTAACCTATATAAGACCACAAGTGTAAGGATCATTAAAAGCACACTATCAGATCACTATGCAACAGAGGTCAAAATTGACTGCAAGAAGAAGCAATGAAAAAAAACTAGTATCTGGAGATTAAACAACATGCTGCTCAATAACAGCTGGATCACAGAGCAACTGAAGGAAGAAATAAAAAGATTCCTTGAGATGAACAATAACGAAGAGACAACTTGTAAAAATTTGTGGGACACAAAAGCAGTAATTAGGGGAAAACTCATAGCAATACAGGCCTATATCAAGAAACAGGAAAATGACAAAATCAACTGTTACTTTAAAGGATCATCTCAAGGAATTGGAACAACAGCAGGAAAGAAATCCAACCACAACCAAAAGGCAAGAAATAATAAAACCAGAGCAGAAATAAACAACATAGAGACTAAGAAAACAGTACAAAAAATCAATGAGACCAGAAGTTGGTTTTTTGAAAAAATAAACAAGATAGACAAACGACTGGTAAAACTCAGCAAAAAAAAAAAAAAAGACGGAAAACACCCAAATCAGTAGGATCACAAATGAAAGGGAAGAGATTACAACAGAACCCCAAGAAATACAACATACCATGAGGTCATATTATGAACAACTATACTCAGGCTGGAGAACCCAGTAGAAATCGACAGATTCCTGAAAAATACAATCTTCCGAGACTGGAAAAAGAAGACCTAGAAAGCCTAAACAGACCAATCACTTCAGAAGAAATTGAAGATGTAATTAAGAAACTCCCTAAGAATCAAAGTCTATGTCCAGATGGATTAACAGGTGAATTCTATATCAAACATTTTGAGAAAACTTACTACCACTTTTACACAGGCTCTTCCAAATCATCAAAAAACAAACAAACAAACAAACAAAACAGGAATCCTCCCCAACTCCTTTTATGAGGCTAATATCACACTCATTCCCAAAGATGGCAAAGATACCACCAAGAAAGAAAACTACAAAACAATCACAATAATAAACATAGATGCAAAGATACTCAACAAAATCTTAGCAAACCAAATCCAGCACTATATCAAAAAGATTATATACCATGACCAAGTGGGTTTTATCCCAGAAATGCAAGGTTGGTAAAACATACACAAATCAATCAAAATCATACATCGCATTAACAACAACAAGGACAAAAAACACATGATCATATCAATCT
This sequence comes from Suncus etruscus, assembly GCF_024139225.1. Lineage (NCBI taxonomy): Eukaryota > Metazoa > Chordata > Mammalia > Eulipotyphla > Soricidae > Suncus > Suncus etruscus. The sequence goes on along the minus strand of NC_064849.1, from coordinate 34,880,170 downwards.
ATGCAGAGAAGGCATTTGACAAAATCCAACACCCTTTCATGTTGAAGACACTCAGCAAAACAGGGTTAGAAGGAATCTTCCTCAAGATAGTTACAGCTATCTATGAAAAGCCCACAGCAAACATTATCCTTCATGGTGAAAAACTAGAAGCATTTCCACTAAGGTCAGGAACCAGGCAAGGCTGTTCACTCTCTCCACTCTTATTCAATATAATCTTAGAAGTCCTAGCAGTAGCAATCCAGCCAGAGAATGGAATCAAAGGAATCCAATTGGGAAAAAGAAACTATCTCTTTTTGCAGACGATATGATGATAAACATTGAAAACCCTAAAGAGTCCACAGTAAAACTCCTAGAAACAATTAACCAATACAGCAAAGTGGCTGGCTACTGAGTCAATACACAAAAGACAGTAGCGTTTCTCTATACAAATAACGAAGTTGGGGGGCTCAGCTGTGAAAGACTGTGAGTGTGACCTGTCTATGTCTGTCTACTGTCCTCTTGCGTGAAACTCTTGCGAGTGGGGCAAAAAGAGCCTCCAGAAACCTCGCTCGCCCAGACGCCATTTTCAGGGAGGGACTTCAGAGCATAAAAACCGGCTAACCTTTGCAAAAGCTGGCTCCCTGTGTGTGACACCAGGCGGGGAAAATCCGCGAAAGTACACCGGCCCAGTGGGGCTCAGCTGTGAAAGACTGTGAGTGTGACCTGTCTATGTCTGTCTACTGTCCTCTTGCGTGAAACTCTTGCGAGTGGGGCAAAAAGAGCCTCCAGAAACCTCCGCTTCGCTACGCGGCCGTGCACTCTTTCTAAGGAAAGAACTCCATTGCAACAAGAAGGAAAAATCACACTAAGAACGGCGCTATATCACAGAAGCAAACATTTCTCTCTGGACTGTCTTCTCTGTTGCATGCTCGGGCCTAAGATTTGACCCAGTGTGAGGCTTCATCCACGGAGGACTCCCCTCCCTTAGAGGCAAGTCAGCCCATCCAGAAAGGGAGGAGCCAGAGGAGTGTGCTGCCTACATCATATAGACAATGAATACCACTACAACACGTAGAAAAACCCACAATATAAGTGTGACAATGGGGAAACAGCGCAGGCCAGCATCAGACATAGAGAATGAAGATGACAATTCTGAGGACCAGATAATGACTGAACAACTAATCAACCTCTCAGATAAGGACTTTAGACTAGCAATATGGAAGGTGCTCAACAGACTCCAAGAAACCATGGATCGAGTTGAACAGAACACTAATAAGAACCAAGAAAATATGAAGGCAGAAATGACAAAACTCCAAACTGAAATAATATGTCAACTAACAGGACTGAAAAAGTCAGTAAACGAAGTGAATGACAAAATGGATAAGCTCTGGGACAGGGTATCAGAAGCTGAGAATAGACTTGGTGCTGTGGAAGATGAGATACATAACAATTCCATACAGCAGGAGAGATTGGACAAAAAACTTAAAGCAAATGAGCAGACAATGGAAAAATTAGTCAAAGAATGGGAACAGACGAAAATAGAAGTCTATGATAAGATCAACAGAAACAACTTAAGAATCATTGGAGTCCCAGAGACCCAGGAAGAAAATTTCCAGGAAGAATCAATGGTCAAGAACATCATTAAAGAGAAACTTCCAGAGCTAAAGAATATATGTGATCAAATCCTGCATGCCCGAAGAGTACCAACCAAAAGAGACCCCAGAAAAACCACCCCAAGACACATCCTAGTCACAATGACAAATCCCACAGATAGAGACAGAATTCTGAAAACAGCAAGATCAAAAGGGGAAATCATGTTCAAGCAAGCTTCCCTGAGATTTACAGCAGACCTGTCACCAGAAACGCTCAATGCCAGAAAGCAGTGGTGGGATATTGTGACAAGACTGAATGAAATGAATGCTTCACCCAGAATACTATACCCAGCAAAACTCACTTTCCGGTTTGATGGAAGAATACATGGTTTCACAGACAAAAAACAGCTCAGAAACTTCACAGACACAAAACCAGTCTTAAGAGAAAAACTGAAAGACCTAATCTAAGACAAGACTACCCAAAAGACACACCAAATTTTGAAATAAAGATGGCGTTAAATCCCAGGACAATTCTTTCTCTCAACGTCAATGGACTAAATGCACCAGTTAAGAGACACAGAGTGGCTAAATGGATCAAAAAACTCAATCCAACCTTTTGCTGCCTACAAGAAACGCACCTGAATAGTCAGAACAAACATAGACTCAAAATAAAAGGCTGGAGAAAAGTTATCCAAGCAAACAACACCCATAAAAAAGCTGGAGTGGCCATACTAATATCAGATAATGCAAACTTTATACTCAGGAAGGTGGTAAGGGACAAAGACGGACATTTTATATTAATCAAGGGGTACGTAGAGCAGGAAGAATTCACTCTCCTAAACATATATGCACCGAATGAGGGGCCAGCAAAATATTTAATACAACTGTTGACAAATCTGAAAAATAATATCAACAACAACACAATAATTGTGGGGGACCTTAACACGGCTTTGTCAACACTGGACAGGTCAACCAGACTGAAACCCAACAAGAATATACTAGACCTGAGGAGAGAAATGGAAGAAAGAGGCCTAGTGGATATATATAGGACACTCCATCCCCAGAAACCTGGATACACATTCTTCTCCAATGTACATGGGACATTCTCCAGGATAGACTACATGCTGGCACATAAAACATACCTCCATAAGATCAAGAGGATAGAAATTTTGCAGACTACCTTCGCTGACCACAAGGCTCTGAAATTATTTGTGAACTCCAAAGGGACTCAGAAGAAACACTTTAACACCTGGAAGTTAAACAGCCTCATGCTCAATAACCAGTGGGTCCGAGATGAAATCAAGGAGGAAATAAAAAGGTTCCTGGAAACAAATGACAATAAAGACACAAACTCTCAGAACTTATGGGACACAACAAAAGCAGTACTGAGAGGAAAAATTATAGCTTTGCAAGCACACATCAGGAAGGAAGAAGGAGCTTACCTGAGTAGCTTAATGACACAGCTAATAGAACTAGAAAATGCTCAACAAAAGGACCCAAGAATAGGAAGACAGAAGGAAATAACAAAGCTGAGAGCAGAAATCAACGAAGTGGAAACTCAAAAAACAATCCAAAAGATCAACGAAAGCAGAAGTTGGTTCTTTGAAAAAAATAAACAAGATTGATAGACCACTGGCAAACCTAACAAAGAAAGAGAGAGAGAAACTTGATAACTCGTATCAGGAATGAAAAAGGAGAGATCACTACTGATATGACAGAGATTCAAAGGGTAATCAGAAACTACTTTGAAAAACTCTACGCCACTAAAAATGAGAACCTGGAAGAAATGGATAAATTCTTGGACTCTTATAATCTTCCACGGTTGAAGGAAGAGGATGTAGCATATCTAAACACCCCCATCACCATTGATGAAATTAAAACAGTAATCAAATGACTGCCGAAAAACAAAAGCCCAGGTCCAGATGGATTCACTAATGAATTCTATCAAACTTTCCAAGAGGAACTACTGCCAATCTTGGCAAGACTCTTTCATGAAATTGAACAAACAGAAACACTTCCAAATAGCTTTTATGAAGCCAACATCACCTTGATACCTAAACCAGACAGAGACGCTACCAAAAAAGAAAATTACAGACCAATATCACTGATGAATGCAGATGCAAAAATCCTCAACAAAATCCTGGCAAATAGGATTCAATGCCTCGTTAAGAAGATCATCCACTACGATCAAGTAGGTTTCATCCCAGGAATGCAAGGCTGGTTTAACATCCGTAAATCTATCAACATAATACACAACATCAATAACAAGAAAAATAAAAACCACATGATCATATCAATAGATGCAGAGAAAGCATTTGATAAGGTCCAACACCCATTCTTGATCAAAACTCTCAGCAAGATGGGAATGGAGGGAACCTTTCTCAATATAGTGAAGGCCATCTACCACAAGCCAGTGGCAAATATTATCCTCAATGGAGAAAAACTGAAAGCCTTCCCTCTAAATTCTGGCACAAGACAAGGCTGTCCTCTCTCACCACTCCTATTCAACATAGCACTGGAAGTACTTGCTATAGCGATTAGGCAAGAAAAGGATATCAAGGAAATCCAGATAGGAAAGGAAGAAGTCAAGCTCTCACTGTTTGCAGATGACATGATACTCTACTTAGAAAACCCTAAAGACTCTATCAAAAAGCTTCTAGAAACAATAGACTCATATAGCAAGGTGGCAGGCTACAAAATTAACATACAAAAATCAATGGCCTTTCTATATACCAATAGTAATAAGGATGAAATGGACATTAAGAAAACAACCCCATTCACAATAGTACCACACAAACTCAAATATCTTGGAATCAACTTGACTAAATATGTGAAGGACCTATACAAAGAAAACTATAAAACTCTGCTCCAAGAAATAAGAGAGGACACACGGAAATGGAAACACATACCCTGCTCATGGATTGGCAAGATTAACATCATCAAAATGTCAATACTCCCCAAGGCATTATACAGATTTAATGCCATCCCTCTAAAGATACCCATGACATTCTTCAAAGAAGTGGATCAGACACTTTTGAAATTCATTTGGAACAATAAACACCCTCGAATAGCTAAAGCAATCATTGGGAAAAAGAATATGGGAGGAATTACTTTTCCCAACTTTAAACTGTACTACAAAGCAACAATTATCAAAACAGCATGGTATTGGAATAAGGATAGGTCCTCAGATCAGTGGAATAGGCTTGAATACTCAGAAAATGTTCCCCAGAGATACAACCATCTAATTTTTGATAAAGGAGCAGGAAATCCTAAATGGAGCAGGGAAAGCCTCTTCAACAAGTGGTGTTGGCACAATTGGATAGCCACTTGCAAAAAATTAAACTTAGACCCCCAGCTAACATCATGTACAAAGGTAAAATCCAAATGGATTAAAGACCTCGATATCAGCCCCAAAACCATAAGATATATAGAACAGCACATAGGCAAAACACTCCAGGACATTACAGGCATCTTCAAGGAGGAAACTGCACTCTCCAAGCAAGTGAAAGCAGAGATTAACAGATGGGAATATATTAAGCTGAGAAGCTTCTGCACCTCAAAGGAAATAGTGCCCAGGATACAAGAGCCACCCACTGAGTGGGAGAAACTATTCACCCAATACCCATCAGATAAGGGGCTAATCTCCAAAATATACAAGGCACTGACAGAACTTTACAAGAAAAAAACATCTAACCCCATCAAAAAATGGGGAGAAGAAATGAACAGACACTTTGACAAAGAAGAAATACGCATGGCCAAAAGACACATGAAAAAATGTTCCACATCACTAATCATCAGGGAGATGCAAATCAAAACAACGATGAGATACCACCTCACACCCCAGAGAATGGCACACATCACAAAGAATGAGAATAAACAGTGTTGGCGGGGATGTGAGAGAAAGGAACTCTTATCCACTGCTGGTGGGAATGCTGTCTAGTTCAACCTTTATGGAAAGCGATATGGAGATTCCTCCAAAAACTGGAAATCGAGCTCCCATACTATCCAGCTATACCACTCCTAGGAATATACCCTAGGAACACAAAAATACAATACAAAAACCCCTTCCTTACACCTATATTCATTGCAGCTCTATTTACCATAGCAAGACTCTGGAAACAACCAAGATGCCCTTCAACAGACGAATGGCTAAAGAAACTGTGGTACATATACACAATGGAATATTATGCAGCTGTCAGGAGAGATGAAGTCATGAAATTTTCCTATACATGGATGTACATGGAATCTATTATGCTGAGTGAAATAAGTCAGAGAGAGAGAGAAAAACGCAGAATGGTCTCACTCATCTATGTGTTTTAAGAAAAATGAAAGACACCCTTGTAATAATAATTTTCAGACACAAAAGAGAAAAGAGCTGGAAGTTCCAGCTCACCTCAGGAAGCTCACCACAAAGAGTGATGAGTTTAGTTAGAGAAATAACTACATTTTGAACTGTCCTAATATTGAGAATGTATGAGGGAAATGTAGAGCCTGTTTAGGGTACAGGCGGGGGTTGGGGGGGGAGGAGGGAGATTTGGGACTTGGGTGATGGGAATGTTGCACTGGTGATGGGTGGTGTTCCTTTTATGACTGAAACCCAAACACAATCATGTATGTAATCAAGGTGTTTAAATAAAAAAAAATTAAAAAAAAACAAAAACAAATAACGAAGTTGAAGAGAGAGAGAGATTAAAAATACAATTCCATTTAAAATAGTATAAAAAATATTAGGTACCTAGGAATCAACCTTACAAGGGAAGAGAAGGACCTATACCAGGAAAACTGCAAAACACTTCAGAAAGAAATTGAAAAGGATCTAAGGAAATGGAAGAACATCCCATGCTCATGGGTAAGTAAAATCAACATAGTCAAAATGACTATCCTACCCAAACTACTAGATAGATTTAATGCAATCCCTATTCAAATTCAGACATCATTCTTTGATAAATTAGAACAAAGAATCATTTCTTTTTGTATTGTAATGGTGTTTCAATTACCTTTTTCATATCCTCTCTAAAACTGAGGTTGATAGCCACTAGATGGACTCTGCCCATTTTCAGCATATTTTAATTTTTTTTAAATTTTTTTCTTCTTATTCTTTACCCCATTCTATTGCTTTTTCTTTCCCTCAAACAGAACCAAATAACTCAATTTATCTAGCTCAGCCTCTCAAATAGAGGGAGAAACAAGGGAGGGCACCAGGACCAAACAGATATATGATCACTGATAGTAAGCTAGACAAAGAGGGGACCACCTACTCTAGCAGCATGGGTGTGATGGTGGGGGATATGGATTGCAGAAAGGGAATGGGGGAGGAGGAAGGACAAATTTGGTGGTGGGTATTCCCCTGATTCAATGCTAATATGTACCTAAAATACTACTGTGAAAGATATGTAAGCCACTATGATCAAAATAAAAATAAAAAAAAAAAAAAGAGTAGGGAGACATAAACTTTTCATTTTCTTTTATTTCTTTGGGCAGTTGAGTTTAGGTCATGCCCATTATGCTAAGAGATTACTCTGTTCTCAGGAATCAGTCCTGGCGATACTTGGAGGAAGGATCAAACAGTGCCAGGTATCAAACAGGAAAAGCTGCATGTAAGAAAGTGTTTTACTTTCTATCTTTTTAGCACCCTCCAGTATTTTTTTCTGCCAAGAGCTAGTGGTAAGTATTTTTGGCTTTTCTGGCCTTGATGTCTCTAATAAAGCTACTTAACTCTGCTATTTTAGTGTAAAGACAGCCCTAGAAAACTTGTAAACAGATGGGCATGTCTGCAATGGAACAAAAGTCTTTTGGAAAGAGCAGGTGGTGGATTAAGTTGGTCTAGCCAGTCATTGTTTGCTGACGCTAATTCAGAGTGGTACCATAAAAGTTCTTATGAAATAAAATTTATGAAGTAACAAAACCGGAAGTCCTCAGATACATTGGTGGGGAAATAAAGTAAGGGACAGAACTAAATATCCAAGCCAAAAGGCAACGATAGAGAGAATCAAGGGGACCTAAACTTGAACAATCTAAAAATAAAGAAGGCCGTGTTATAACTGGCAGGGTCCAGGGGGGCAAAAGAGTGGGTGTATAGGATGGCACTCTGGGGTAACATTGGTGGAGGTGAGGTGGATGGATACGGGATGGTGGGAAAGGTGCCTGAATCATTGGTATAGTCTGAAATCCAACTAGTGAGAGTATTCAATTGATTTCAATAAAATAAAATTTAAGAAATAAACCAGAAATTTTTTGGAAATAAAAAGATGATAGCAAAATAACTTTAGGCAGGAACTGGTATGCAAATTTCAGAAATTTGGAGAGAAGAGCAAGTTGTAATCATTTCTTGAATCATCTGTGGTCACAGCTGTGTAGTGAAAGAGGGCTGGGAAAGGAGAACCCCCTGGGACAAAAATATGGCTAGAACACAGTGTGGGAGGCTGGAAGAAACCCACCCCTGGGATTTAATGTGCCAAGTTACTCGTTTAGAATAGCCTCGAGTCAGAAAGGACCAGAGTTCTGACTTTCCTTCCCCTACTGTAACTTTGCCTTAGTTTCTTTCTGCAACCAACTTTCATCTCAGAACCAGGGGTGGTCAGTAGAGTCTTTTACTCTTACATTTTTTGGCTATGGGAATGATGAATTGCCTCTTTATCCAGTCCTAGGGAGCAATGAATAGATGGACCCCAGAAAGAGAACTATGCTTCTTCTAGGAGATAAGGCAACTACAGTAGAGAAGCCACAGAAACCATGTTCAGCTCTAGTCAGGGAAAATTAAGCTACTGTGATTTAGTCAGTTTCTATAGCCAAATACGAGGTTTTACAGGTCAGATAGACTCTTCTTTTATTTTATGATTTGGTTTTGAATTCAGGGAAACACCCAACTGTATTCAGAGACTCCATTGTGCTCAGTATTTGGAGTTTTCACCGAGTAGTACTCAGGAGTCCATGCACTGCTGGGAAACAAACCTTTACCTTCTGTATGTAAATCATTAAAAATTGTACTTCTTCAGATGAAAAAATAGTCAATTTCTAGAACTCTAGTAGGGTTCCAATATCAGGCCCAACTTCATAAGTGTGCATGCTCAGCAGTCATATAGGGGATGATCCCATATTTGTCTACTGCTCTGATATCAGTGTTTTGCATAACATAGCCCTTAGGATGGATTTGGATGGTGGATGGAGGCCTTTGTCCTGAGGCTCAGGACCACGTGGCTCCATCCTCCATTAACTGTCAGGTCATCATCTTTAGGTGGTCGGGACGGGTATTGAACTCACTCACAGTCAGGCTTCAGGAAGTATCAGCTTTATTCATACCCTATCCACCACATGTGTGGCCTATATCATAACTAATTAAGCATTCAGCCATTCTTAGCTAGCCCTGCGTCTTAACTCCTTTCAGCCATCTTCCCTTTGACCTCCATGCTGGCCAAAGACCAAAAGACCCTAATCCCCTGGATCAAAGGCCTTATCTTACCTTTCCAAGACCACTCCCAGGAAAAGGCGGGGTCTTGCAGGTAGAGATACAACCAAATATCCGCTTCCCAAGAGCCCTCCCAGAAATGGGCAGGTCTAAGGTAGATACACCTAAATCCAGGGTGGAGTTACATCTCCCCCTTCTCTGAAATATAGAAGAAGCTTTTGACACAGGGACCCCAAGCCCAAGTGAAGGGCACACAGGGACCCCAAGCCCAAGCAGAGAGCACACAGGTGAGTGCTTTTCCTGGCACCTCCACACTCTCCATGTGGAAGCCTGAGACAGACTTCTCGCTGCCTCACCCTGCGCCCCTCCTAGGGACCCCAAGCCCGAGCTGAGGGCACACAGGTGAGTGCTTTTCCCAGCACCTCCACACTTTCCACATGGGAGCCTGAGACAGGCTTCTCACCGCCTCACCCCGCACCCCTCCTAGGGACCCCAAGCCTGAGCAGAGAGCACACAGGTGAGTGCTTTTCCCAGCACCTCCACACTTTCCACATGGGAGCCTGAGACAGGCTTCTCGCCACCGCACCTAGTGCCACTGAGTCTGAGCTGAGTGCAGACCAGGTGAGGAGAACCCTACAACTGACCCACTCTGCGCTGCTGGGACGGGCTAGGACCAATAGACTGGGTGAGCTTGGGCCTGCCACCTGGACCATTGGCTAACCTAGAGCAGCCTACCCCCCTGAGCCCCAGAATGGACCTGAGACTCCCCAAGGGCTGAGGGCAGTTACTGGGTGGGTTTCACTACGGGAATTTCTTCTGCTGAGGCTCAGAGGGGGCGGAGCTCCATTGACTTCCAGAGAGGGGAGGAAGGATAGAAAGCTAGGCTCAATAGCGCTCTCAACCATTGTGGCCAGGAGCAGAAATGCACTGGCTGGCAGGAATAAGGAGAAGAAAATTGATCAAACCCTCTGAAGGAGGGCTGACTTCCAGAAAGGGAAGGGGGGCGAAGGAGCTAGGCTCAACAGTGCCCTCCACCAATGTGCCCAGGAGAGGACCTGCTCTAGCTGACAACAAAAGGGAAAAGCAACAAATCAGGCCACATAAAGAGCACAGGAGGAGCCAAACCCCAGCGATCCCACCCAACAACCCCCTCTAGAACCATGCTCATGGAGGGGACACATCCCCACGCCACAGGGGACCAAAGAAGGCTGAATTTAGAAGGCACAGCACTCCAAACCACACCAATAAATGCAAAGAAATATGGGTAAATCAAGGAGAATCCTAATATCTGGAGATACAGAGATAAACCTTTTTTTTTTAATTTTCCTTCACAATCTTCTTTTTTTAATAATGCAATGTATTGTATATGATAATATATTGTATATACATTGTATTCCATTATTGAATAACAATATTTTTTTTCTTAACACCACCCATCACCAGTGCAACATTCCCATCACCAATGTCCCAAGTCTCCCTCCTCCCCACCCGACCCCCGCCTGTACTCTAAACAGGTTCTCAATTTCCCTCATACATTCTCATTATTAGGACAGTTCAAAATGTAGTTATTTATCCAACTATACTCATCACTCTTTGTGATGAGCTTCTGAGGTGCATGCTGGAACTTCAGGCTCGTTTTCTCTTTTGTGTCTGAAAGTTATTATTGCAAGAATGTCTTCTATTTTCTTAAAACACCAGAAATGTGTGAGACCATGTCTAGTCGTTTTCCTCTCTCATCTCTGACGTTATTTCTCTGCAGACATAAAATAGGATTCCGTGTATCATACCATGTAGTATAGGAAAAATTTCATGACAGTCATCTCTCCTGACAGTCTGCATAATATTCCATTGTGTATATTCGTAACACTTACAGTTTCTTTATGTCATTCATCTGTTGAAGGGCATCTTGGTTGTTTCCAGAGTCTTGCTATGGTAAATAGGAGCTGCAATGAATATAGGTGGTAAGGAAGGGGTTTTTTGTATTGTATTTTTGTGTTCCTAGGGTATATTCCTAGGAGTGGTATAGCTGGATCGTATGCGAGCTCAATTTCCAGTTTTTGGAGGAATCTCCATATCGCTTTCCATAAAGGTTGAACTAGATGGCATTCCCACCAGCAGTGGATAAGAGTTCCTTTCTCCCCACATCCCCGCCAACATTGTTTATTCTCATTCTTTGTGATGTGTGCCATTCTCTGTGGTGTGAGGTGGTATCTCATCGTTGTTTTGATTTGCATCTCCCTGATGATTAGTGATGTGGAGCACTTTTTCATGTGTCTTTTGGCCATCTGTATTTCTTTGTCAAAGTGTCTGTTTATTTCTTCTCCCCATTTTTTGATGGGATTAGATGTTTTTTTCTTGTAAAGTTCTGTCAGTGCCTTGTATATTTTGGAGATTAGCCCCTTATCTGATGGGTATTGGGTGAATAGTTTCTCCCACTCAGTGGGTGGCTCTTGTATCTTGGGCACTATTTCCTTTGAGGTGCAGAAGCTTCTCAGCTTAATATATTCCCATCTGTTAAATTCTGCTTTCACTTGCTTGGAGAGTGCAGTTTCTTCCTTGAAGATGCCTTTAGCCTCAATGTCCTGGAGTGTTTTACCTACGTATTGTTCTATATATCTTATGGTTTTGGGTCTGATATCGAGGTCTTTAATCCATTTGGATTTTACCTTCGTACATGATGTTAGCTGGAGGTCTAAGTTCAATTTTTTGCAAGTGGCTACCCAGTTGTGCCAACACCACTTGTTGAAGAGGCTTTCTTTGTTCCATTTAGGATTTTTTGCTCCTTTATCAAAAATTAGGTGATTGTATGTCTGGGGAACATTCTCTGAGTATTCAAGCTTATTCCACTGATCTGAGGGCCTGTCCTTATTCCAATACCATGCTGTTTTGATAACTATTGCTTTGTAGTAAAGTTTAAAGTTGGGGAAAGTAATTCCTCCCATATTCTTTTTCCCAATGATTGCTTTAGCTATTCGAGGGTGTTTATTGTTCCAAATAAATTTCAAAAGTGCCTGATCCACGTCTTTGAAGAATGTCATGGGTATCTTTAGGGGGATCGCATTAAATCTGTACAGTGCTTTGGGGAGTATTGCCATTTTAATGATGTTAATCCTGCCAATCCATGAGCAGGGTATGTGCTTCCATTTCCGCGTGTCCTCTCTTATTTCTCTTATTTCTTGGAGCAGAGTTTTATAGTTTTCCTTGTATAGGTCCTTCACATTTTTAGTCAAGTTGATTCCAAGATATTTGAGTTTGTGTGACACTATAGTGAATGGAGTTGTTTTCTTAATGTCCATTTCTTCCTTATTAGTATTGGTGTATAGAAAGGCCATTGATTTTAGTGTGTTAATTTTGTAGCCTGCCACCTTGCTATATGAGTCTATTATTTCTAGAAGCTTTTTGGTAGAGTCTTTGGGGTTTTCTAAGTAGAGTATCATGTCATCTGCAAACAGTGAGAGCTTGACTTCTTCCTTTCCTATCTGGATTCCCTTGATATCCTTTTCTTGCCTAATCGCTATAGTGAGTACTTCCAGTGCTATGTTGAATAGGAGTGGTGAGAGAGGACAGCCTTGTCTTGTGCCAGAATTTAGAGGAAAGGCTTTCAGTTTTTCTCCATTGAGGACAATATTTGCCTCTGGCTTGTGGTAGATGGCCTTAACTATATTGAGAAAGGTTCCTTCCATTCCCATCTTGCTGAGAGTTTTGATCAAGAATGGGTGTTGGACCTTGTCAAATGCTTTCTCTGCATCGATTGATATGATCATGTGATTTTTATTTTTCTTGCTGTTGATATTGTGTATTATGTTGATAGATTTACGGATGTTAAACCAGCCTTGCATTCCTGGAATGAAACCTACTTGATCGTAGTGGATGATCTTCTTAATGAGGCATTGAATCCTATTTGCCAGGATTTTGTTGAAGATCTTTGCATCTGCATTCATCAGCGATATTGGTCTGTAATTTTCTTTTTTCGTAACATCTCTGTCTGGTTTAGGTATCAAGGTAATGTTGGCTTCATAAAAGCTATTTGGAAGATTTCCTGTTTTTTCAATTTATGAAAGAGTCTTGCCAGGATTGGTAGTAGTTCCTCTTGAAAGGTTTGAAAGAATTCATTAGTAAATCCATCTGGGCCTGGGCTTTTGTTTTTGGGCAGACATTTGATTACTTTCTTAATTTCCTCAATAGTAATGGGTGTGTTTAGATATGCTACATCCTCTTCATTCAATCGTGGAAGATTATAAGATTCCAAAAATTTATCCATTTCTTCCAGGTTTTCATTTTTAGTGGCATAGAGTTTCTCAAAGTAGTTCTGATTACCCTTTGAATCTCTACCATATCAGTAGTGATCTCTCCTTTTTCATTCCTAATACGAGTTATCAAGTTTCTCTCTCTTTCTTTCTTTGTTAGTTTTGCCAGTGGTCTATCAATCTTGTTTATTTTTTCAAAGAACCAACTTCTGCTTTCGTTGATCTTTTGGATGGTTTTTCTGGTTTCCACTTTATTGATTTCTGCTCTCAGCTTTGTTATTTCCTTCTGCCTCCCTATTTTTGGATCCTTTTGTTGAGCACTTTCTAATTCTATGAGCTGCGTCATTAAGCTATTCAGGTATGCCCCTTCTTCTTTCCTGATGTGTGCTTGCAAAGCTATAAATTTTCCTCTCAGTACTGCTTTTGCTGTGTCCCATAGGTTCTGATAATTTGTGTCTCCATTGTCATTTGTTTTCAGGAAGGTTTTGATTTCCTCTTTGATTTCATCTCGGACCCACTGATTATTCAGTATGAGGCTATTTAACTTCCAGGTGTTAAAATTTTTCTTCTGTGTCTCTTTGTAGTTTATATATAATTTCAGGGCTTTGTGGTCAGCAAAGGCAGCCTGCAAAATTTCTATCCTCTTGATATTATGGAGGTATGTTTTGTGTGCTAACATGTAGTCTATCCTAGAGAATGTCCCATGTACATTAGAGAAAAATGTGTATCCAGGCTTCTGGGGGTGGAGTGTCCTGTATATATCTACTAGGCCTCTTTCTTCCATTTCTCTCCTCAGGTCTAGAATATTCTTGTTGGGTTTCAGTCTGGTTGACCTGTCTAGTGTTGACAATGCCGTGTTGAGGTCTCCCACAATTATTGTGTTGTTATTGATATTATTTTTCAGATTTGTCAACAGTTTGTATTAAATATTTTGACTGGCCCCATCATTCGGCTAGCATATATCTGTTAGGAGGGTGATTTCATCCTGCTGTACATATCCCTTGATTAATACAAAATGTCCATCTTTGTTCCCTTACAACTTTCCTAAGTATAAAAATTTGCATCATCTGATATTAATGATGGCCCTCCCTGCTTTTTTTGGGGGTTGTTTTTGCTTGATGATTTTCCTCCAGCCTTTTATTTTGAGTCTATGTTTGTTTCTGACTATTCAGGTGCGTTTCTTGAGGCAGCAGAAGGTTGATTGAGTTTTTTTGATCCAGTTTAGCCACTCTGTGTCTCTTAACTGGTGCATTTAGGTCCATTGACATTGAGAGAAATAATTGTCCTGGAGTTAGTGCCATCTTTATATAAAGTTTGGTGTGTCTGTTGGGTAAGCCTTGTCTTAAGTATGCTGTTCAGTTTTTCTTTTAAGAATGGTTTTGAGTCTGTGAAGTTTTTGAGCTGTTGTTTGTCTGTGAAACTATGTAATGTTCCTTCAACCTGAATGTGAGTTTTGCTGGGTGCAGTATTCTAGGCGAAGCATTTATTTTCATTGAGTTTTGTCACTATGTCCCACCACTGCCTTCTGGCCTTGAGTGTTTCTGGTGACAGGTCTGCAGTAAATCTCAAGGATGTTCCCTTGAATGTAATTTCTCTTTTCGATCTTGCTGCTTTCAGAATTCTGTCTCTATCTAATGGATTCATCATTGTGACTAGGATTTTCGGGCCTGATTTCAACCCTTGTGTGGCTCATCAGCCAGCCTGCCCTTCCTGTGACCACGCCGAGAAAGGGAGGAGCCACTGAACTTCGCTGGATCTCAGATGCCAGCACACTTCTGCCTCTCTACTCTGCTGTCCTGCATTTTTGGCCTGATTTCATCCTGGGTGCGGCCCATCTGCCAGCCTGCCTTCCTGTGAGCCTTCCGTGGAGGTGAGTCGACACGCCCAGAAAGGGAGAAGCCAGAGGAGCACGGTTGCTCCGCTTCCCTTCGCGACGGTGCACATCATTTAGCCGATGAATACAATCACAACACGTAGAAAAACACGCAGTACTAGTGTGACAATGGGGAAAGAACACGGGCCAGTGCCAGACATAGAGAATGAAGGATGGCAACTCTGATGACTTGAACATGACCAAACCACCTAGTCAGTCTCTCAATAAGGAGTTTAGAGTTGCAATATGGAACATGTTCAAAGAACTCAAACAAAGTTATAGTAAGTAGAAAACCAAAAAGAATCAGGAGAATATGAAGATAGAAATGAGAGAAACTCCAAACAGAAATTTCAGATCAAATAACAGGGTCTGAGAAACTCAGTAGATGAATTGAAGAAAAAACATGTTTGAGATTTCCCACAGGTTAACAGCAGCTGAGATAGAATCAGTACAACTGGAAGATGAGATACATAACAATTATACAGCAGAAGAAATTGGGAAAAAAAGCCTCAGAAAGCAAATGATCAAACAATGGAAAAATTACTAAAGAATGGGAACAGATGAAATAGAAGTTCTATAGTAAGCTCAACAGAAAACAACTTAAGATCATTGGAGTCCCAGAGACTCAGGAAGAAAAATCTCCAGGAAGAATCAACAGTCAAGACATCATTAATGAGAAACTACCAGAGATATATGAATACATGTGATTCAAATCCTGCAAATGCCCAAAGAGTGGCCAACTAAAAGAGACCCCCAGAAAAAAAAACTCCCCAAGACACCATCCTAGTCACAGAGAGATAAAACCCCTTTAGCAAGTTTCAAGTCCACCAAAATGCACAGATCCATGGGAAGGAGACCTAAAAGCAACCATGAAGAAGGAAATGCAAGAATTGTTAAAAAAAAAAATGAAAGAAACGCTAGCTACCGAGTATAAGAAATCTATGGATGAAGAAATCAGCCAAATTAAAGAAGAAATGTTAAAGAACATGAGAGATTCAATACAAAAAGAATAGAAGGAATTAAAAGACAAAGTAACAAGCCTTACGAGCAGAAACACAGAGTTGGCGAAGCACATTGAAGAACTCGAAGGAAAACCGCAAACAAAAAATGACCAAGAAACCAACAAAGAAATAAAAGGCAAAGCACTGGAAGAAAAAGTCCAGTATCTAATGAACAAGGACAAAAGAAACAATCTAAGAATTGTGGGTATACCAGAAGGGGATGAAATAGGGAAAGGGGAAGAACAAGTAGTCAGAGATATAATAGCAGAGAACTTTCCCACCCTCTGGAAAGAAACTTCAGTGCAAATCAAGTAAGTGAAGAGAGTACCTAATAAAATAGACCCTAAGAAACCAACACCAAGACATATAGTAATCCAAATGGCAAAAAACAAAGAGAAAGATGAACTCCTTAAAGCAATAAGGGAGGAAAAAAACCCTCAAGTACAAAGGAAGGAACATAAGAATAAAACCAGATCTCCCATTTGAAATAATTCAAGCAAGAAGACAGTGGAATGACATATTTAAACGACTGAATGAAAGAAATTTCCAACCTAGGGTCCAATACCCAGAAAAAATATCATTCATATGGGAGGACAGACTAAAAACATTCTCAAACAAGAACAAACTTGAACTATTTGTGCAAACAAAGCCGATCCTAAGCGACCTACTTAGAGACGAATTACACAATCCAAACCCCCAATTGTAACAAAAACCACCCTACACAACACAACTGCACAACAGTCGTCTCTGTCAATAATCTCCCTAACTGTTAATGGACTAAACTCTCCAATTAAAAGACACATAGTAGAGAACTGGATTAGGAAAATAAACCGGACTTCTGCTGTCTGCAAGAAACACACCTACAACTACAGGATAAACACAGGCTTAGAATAAAAGGATGGAAAGTAATTATTCAGGTCAATGGAAAGCAAATAAGAGCAGGGACAGCCATTCTTATAACAGACCAAATTGCATTCAACTTAAAGAAAGTTATCAGAGACAAAGAGGGTCACTACTTACTGATCAGGGGAACATTAGATCAAGAAGTACTAACCCTGGTCAATATCTATGCACCTAATGTAGAGCCAGAAAAATACCTGAGGCAACTGCTTGCAAACCTGAAGAAACACATGAAGGGAAAACTGATAATAGGAGGGGATCTCAATACTTCACTATCACCACTGGACAGATCCACCAAACAGAAAAATAGTAAAGAAATAAGAGCTCCAAATGAAAAATTAGAAGATCTAGGGCTAATAGACTTATATAAGGCCCTCCATTCCCAGAAAGCAAAATATACATTCTTCTCAAGCCCACATGGAACCTTCTCCAGAATAAACCATGTCTTAGGATACAAAGCAAACCTATATAAGACCACAAATGTAAGGATTATTAGAAGCACCCTATCAGATCACTATGCAACAGAGGTCAAAATTGACTTCAAGAAGAAGCAATGGAGAAAAACTAATACCTGGAGATTAAACAACATGCTGCTCAACAACAGCTAGATCAAAGAGCAACTCAAGGAATAAATAAAAAAGATTCCTTGAGACAAATGATAATGAAGAGACAACTTGTCAAAATTTGTGGGACACAGCAAAAGCAGTAATTAGGGGGAAACTCATAGCAATACAGGCCTATATCAAGAAACAAAAAAATGACAAAATCAACAGTTTAAAAGATCACCACAAGAAATTGGAACAACAGCAGCAGAGAAATCCAACCACAACCAGAAGGCAAGAAATAATAAAAACCAGAGCAGAAAAAAACAACATAGAAACTAAGAAAACAATACAAAAAAAATCAATGATACCAGGAGTTGGTTTTTCAAAAAAATAAACAAGATAGACAAAACACTGGCAAAACTCACCAAAAAAAGAGGGAAAACACCCAAATCAGTAGGATCACAAATGAAAGGGGAGAGATTACAACAGAACCCCAAGAAATACAACATATCGTGAGATCATATTATGAACAATTATACTCATCTAGGCTAGAAAACCCAGTAGAAATCGACAGATTCCTGGAAAAATCCCATCTTCCGAGATTGGAAAAGGAAAAACTAGAAAGCCTAAACAGAACAATCACCTCAGAGGAAATTGAAGATGTAACTAAAAAACTCCCTAAGAACAAAAGTCCAGGCCCAGATGGATTTACAGGTGAATTCTATCAAACATTCCGAGAATACTTACTACCACTTTTCCATAGGTTCTTCCAAATCATAAAAAAAAACAAAAACAAACAAAAACAAAAACAAAAACAAAAAATAGGAATCCTCCCCAACTCCTTTTATGAGGCTAATATCACACTCATTCCCAAAGATGGCAAAGACACCACCAAGAAAGAAAACTATAGACCAATCTCACTAATGAAGATAGATGCAATGATACTCAACAAAATCTTAGCAAACTGAATCCAGCACTTCATCAAAAAGATCATACATCATGACCAAGTGAGTTTTATACCAGGAATGCAAGGTTGGTTCAACATACACAAAGCAATCAACATTATACATCACATCAACAACAAGAAAGACATAAACCACATGATCATATCAATCAATGCAGAGAAGGCGTTTGACAAAATCTAACACCCTTTCATGTTAAAGACACTCAGAAAAATAGGGTTAGAAGGAACCTTCCTCAAGATAGTTACAGCTATCTATGAAAAGCCTACAGCCAACATTATACTTAGTGGTGAGAAACTAGAAGCATTCCCACTAAGGTCAGGAACTAGGCAAGACTGTTCACTCTCTCCACTCTTATTCAATATAACCTTAGAAGTCCTAGCAGCAGCAATCTGACAAGAGAAGGGAATCAAAGGAATCCAAATTGGGAAAGAGGAACTCAAACTATCTCTATTTGCAGACGATATGATGATATACATTGAAAACTCTAAGGAGTCCACAGTAAAACTCCTAGAAACAATTAACCAATACAGTTAAGTGGCTGGGTACAAATTCAATATACAAAAGACAGTAGCGTTTCTATATACAAACAATGAAGTCGAGGAGAGAGAGATTAAAAATACAATTCCATTTAAAATAATATCAAAAAATATCAACCTTACAAGGGAAGTGAAAGACCTATACCAGGGAAACTTTAAAACACTCCAGAAAGAAATTGAAGAGGATCTTAAGAAATGGAAGAACATCCCATGCTTATGGATAGGTAGAATTAACATAGTCAAAATGACTATCCTACCCAAACTACTGTATAGATTTAATGCAGTCCCAATCCAAATTCAGACATCATTCTTTAAAGAATTAGAACAATCAATCACAAAATTTATATGGAACTACAAAAGACCCAGGATAGCCAAACACATACTGAAAAACAAAAAGCTGGGTGACATCTCCTTACCTAACTTGAAACTATACTATAAAGCCATAGTGATCAGAACAGCATGGTACTGGAACAGAGACAGGACCTCAGACCAGTGGGTCAGAACAGAATTCCCAGACATAAACCCCCAGATATATAGCCAACTAATATTTGACAAAAGAGCCAAGAACTTGAAATGGAACAAAGAAAGTCTCTTCAACAAATGGTGTTGGTACAACTGGAAAACCACATGTACGAAAGTGAAAATTGACCCATACCTCACTCTTTATACAAAAGTCAACTCAAAAATGGATCAAAGACCTTGAAATCAGACCCGAATCTATAAAGTTTATCGAGAATAAAATAGGCAGAACACATATATATCAAAAAGGTCTTCGAGAATGGAGCACCAATGGCAAGAACTTTAGCATCAAACATTAACAAATGGGACTACATCAAACTAAAAAACTTCTGCATGGCGAAAGAAACCCTACTTAACACAAGAAGACAGTTAACAGAATGGGAAAAAAATCTTTTTACTCGACATATGAGATAAAGGGCTGATATCTAGAACATACAAAGCACTCAGAAATCTGAGCCCCCCAAAACCAAATCAAGTCATAAAAATGGGAAGATGAAATGAATAGACACTTCTCTGAGGAAGACAGAAGGATGGCCAACAAACACATGAAAACATGCTCACCTTCTCTCATCGTCAGGGAGATCCAAATCAAGACAACAATGAGGTACCAACTTACACCAGTGAGGATGGCTCACATCAAAAATAATGGGAACAATCTGTGTTGGCGGTGATGTGGTATGAAAGGCACTTTCATCCACTGCTGGTGGGAATGCCCCTTAGTCCTAAACCTATGGATAACAGTCTGGAGAGTGCTCAAAGTACTCAAAATTGAGCTGCCATTTGACCCAGCAATTGCTCTCCTAGGTATCTACCCCCAAGTTGGAAGGACATTCATTCCAAAGTATGTGTGCACCCCACTATTTATCACAGCACTCAGTATAATAGACAAGTCCTGGAACCAACCTTGATGCCCAACAACAGATGAATGGATCATTAGATGTGGTATCTATACACAATGGAATACTACATGGCAGTCAGAAATGATACAATCACAGACTTCGCAGCAACGTGGATGGACCTAGAACATACTATGTTAAAGTAAGTCAGAAGATGAAAGATAAACACAGAATAATAGCACTATTCTGAAGCACCTAGAACATACACCATATATACAACTAATACTAAACAACCAAATAACAGGGTTTAACAGAGTAGAAACTCCAAATACTGTAATGTCAACATATACTCGGGAGTAGGGTCCAAAATACAAGAAAAAGGAGCAACATAAACTCTTGACAACACATAATACCACAAAGATACCAGCAAAAGCAGAAACAGCAGCATTGAGAGAGCAGGTATGTAATCAGCCTTCTAATACAGAGGCCCTTAATCATCCCTTAGGGATCTTATACAGGATCACAGGTAAAGAACACCACGGGAAATCACTGACTCCAATGGAAACATCTCATAACACTATGTTTTAATGCCTTAATCTTACTATATTTAAAACAACCTCTCAGCTTTTCTATCCACAGGCATTCTTGGATACAAAGGGTGGACAAACTAAGATGGCATCTTGGGGCTCAGTCACACGAGATACCATACCCAGCTTGCACTACGAAAATGTCCCAAGAAAACTCTTTAACATACACTTTATCTCTAGGTTATACCTTCTTTTAGGATTTGAATCACGTGACCAGTCTGACCACCGAAGCAGCAACTGTGACGTACAAACTTATACTACAGGCCCTACTCATTGAACACATCCAAGCAAACTAGCATTCCCTTACTATTTTCTCCTCTCTTCTCACTACTTTCTTTTTTCTTTTCTTTACCTTTCTTCTCTTTTCCTTTTTTCTTTCCTCTTCTCCCTTTCTTTCTAATGTATTTTCTCTTTTCTTCCTTCCTACCCCTTCCATATACTTTCCCCTTTCCCCCCTTTGGAAATCCAACTATCCCTTCACTCCTCAATCCCATCCAGACCTCCCACCATATCAAAACTCTTCTCCCTCAGTTCTTAATCCATTAGGCATCAAGACTGACCTCCTACCCCAACGAACCAGTACCCAGCACCCAAGCGAAGGGACACCCAGTCAAACATACACCTCGTCCCCTGCAAGAAAAGGCAACCAACTCCCCTGCGGACTCAGGCTGTGCGGCCCTCCCTACTGACTCCCCCTAACACGGACTGTTACTTGAAACCGGACTTAGCTCTAAAAGTATCCCCAATGCAAGAGCTCTTCCAAGACCTCCCTGCCGCAAATCTTTACCAATCTCAAGAAGGTCAGGGGCTGTGATGGAAAGGTGCCTGGGAACCCACACACCACAAGAAAATCTCAAAAGACAATGGGGACATGTGAACTTTCAACATAAGTATAAGACCTGTATTACACCTAACCTCTTTACCTGCTTATCCCCAAAAGTAAAGTAGTCTCTTGCATCGCTTTGTTCCTTTAATTACTTTGTTAATTCATTTTTCAAAAAATGTTTGTTCTACATATACATAGGTGAGTACATATATTTTTATTCCTATTTTTATCTTTTTTGGGTGTGTGATCTGTTTCTGTTTTCTTCTCTGTTTACCCCCAAATGCATCGACAATGTAATGTAGCACCATTTCTCCTTGCAAAGGCACACTAATAAAAGGGGAAATCCTACATATAAAAACGAGCTCTTATCTACTAGGGATAAGAACTCATACTTGTTTACAATACAGGGATATCTCCCACCTAAAAATATGTCATGCAGATCCAACTTAGACCCCAAGTCAGTGGTCCTCAAGCTATGGCCCGTGGGCCACATATTGTATTTGTATCTGTTTTGTTTCTTCATTGCAAAATAAGATATATGCAGTGTGCATAAGAATTCGTTCATAAGTTTTGTTTTTACTATAGTCAGACC
The DNA here is from genome assembly GCF_024139225.1 of Suncus etruscus. NCBI lineage: Eukaryota > Metazoa > Chordata > Mammalia > Eulipotyphla > Soricidae > Suncus > Suncus etruscus. Next base: position 34,857,767 of record NC_064849.1, on the reverse strand, counting down.
CTCCAATGATCTGAGGAACAGTGAACTGGCCCCCTGTTTAAAAAGTTTGAAGACCCCTACCCCAGGTGATTAGACACCATCCATCCAGCCTTGAACCCTGGATCCCAGACATAGAAATGACAAAGTTCTTCACAACAGCTATGGGAAACAAATCCCAACCAGGACATCCTTAATACTGCTGGGCCACCAACAAGTGCCAGCTCTAATATGATATCCTGACAATGAGGAAAATGGGAACAACTTGACCTAAGAGCAGGTTATCCTAACTCACCAGCTAACGATAAGACAAAATCAGAAGACTTGTCACCCTTTGGTTGGTCCAAAAGCCAAGATTGTGATTTACAGATGACTGGCTACTAGAACAATGACTGGACTGTATATATCTTGGGACCAATAAAAAAGCCCCAGTCTAGGGTTTGAATTATGACCTGCACAACAACTATGATCCCCAGTTCCAAAGGTCTAGCTGAGACAATTGCAACGGAATGGGGCTTCTGGAAACACAATGAAAGACGCTATCCTAGGTTCCATCCTAGGATCAGTGCAAAGACCAAGACCACCAACCACAGAAGATGGATTAAAATGACACTGAGGGAACAGAACATCTAGAACCACAAAGACTTCATCATAAGTCCCACTCCTGGACCTGTGCTGATACTGAGATTTCTAGATACAGAGGTCTGATTTTATCACCCAGGAAGAAGCAGAAGCCTTCTAAACACCACGAAAGCACCAAGGGGAGAGTAAATGATCCTGAATTGAGTCAATAGTTAATCCCATGACAATATACTCCAAGGGTGGAGAAACCCCATATCTCTTAGGCCAAGTGAATTTCTTTTTGAATGATCCCCAATATTTACTGTGCCATTGCAGGAGGGAAAAAATAAAAAAGCACAAATATTTTTTTATTTTTTAATATATATTATTTTTATATACTCATTTATTATAATTTTTTATTTTTATTTACCTATCTACTTCTTGTTGATCTCCTTGTTTTGGTGTGGTTATTGAAGTTGTTGTCCCCATTTATATTTATGTTTTTTTCCTTCTTTTCTTTCTTTATATGCCCTGCCATGTTTTTTTTATCTCAAGACCATGGCTATTTTTGTGGTGCTTATTGTTGTTATTGTTGGAGTGCTCACTGGATATTTGACACTTCTTTTTGTACTGTTAGGGTGTTTCACCTTATTTTTCTCCTTCGTCTCTCAAACTGATGATGAGAGCTTCTAAAAGGATTCTGCCCATTTTCGGCATATTAGACTTTTACCCCAGTTTATTACTTTTCTCTTCTTCAAACAAAACCACATAACTTGAACTATCTAGTCCTGCCTCCCAGTTAGAGGGGGAAATAAGGGAGGCACCAAGACCAAACAGGTGCAAGACTACTAAGTAGTAAACTAGGTACAGAGGGGACCACATTTTATAGCAGCCCCAGGTGTGAGGGAGGAGGATTTGGGAGGTAGGATGAAAACGGAGCTGTAGGGAGGACAAATCGTTGATGGGAATCCCCCTGGTTTTATGTAAATATGTACCTAAAATATTATTGTCAACAATATGTAAGCCATTATGTTCAAAATAAAAATTATATTAAAAAATTAAAAAAGAAGAAGCTTTTGTAATTCTGACTCCACCTTTAGCCACAGGCGGGTAATATTTCCAAAGCAACAATGTAATAAAGTGAAAATTAACATACCAGCCCTTTTAAAAACATAACATTTCTGCAAAATATACTATACACCTGTAACTTAAAATTCTCTTAATGCCTTTTTACCAAGCACTATTCCGGAACTTTCATGTTCCTATACTTTTAAACTATATTGGGGGAACTTTCTGTTCCTATTAACCTTCCTACACACAAGCATAAAAGCACAAACACAAAATATACATTTTAAAAAACAGGCTTAATACATAAAATACACATTAAAACATTTTGCAATTTAAAACATTAACTATGGAAAACAATAAAGCACATTAAATCATAAAGAAAATGACTTAAGACAAAGTTAGATGCAGGCGGTTAGAAATCAGATCTTTTAGTTGGGCTAAGCTGTTATTACTCCCCTTTTTAAAAATTTTTTAACACTACTACCTAACTTTTACTCAATACCAACACCAACTGTGAAATTCCTTCACCTAAAACCAAATGTCCAGATGATTAATTTGTCCCACGCTGTTCTCACCACATGGTTTACTTCCATAGTCCCAGGCCCCACTGACAGTCCGCTCGCGCTGCTTCATGTTCTTGATTTGGAGGGCGAATTCCAGGCTCACCGCTTTTGCCGCTTCCACGTGGCTTCACCTTTATGGGATCCTGGGCCTGCAGCGGCTCCGGAACTGGGTTTGCTATCACCCTTTCAAGAGCTGCTGCCTCTGATGTGAGCAGAAGCTTGTTTTCAGCAGCTAGGGTACTCAGCTGCTTCTCTGCCCTGCCCGGCCACAGTGAAATTAGCCTGAATTGCTGAAGAGTGATGCCGGCTACAGCTGCTGTCTTCACAAGTGGGGCAGAATTTGGAAGTGTAGCTGTTTGCTGCTTTGGCCATGTATCTGCGGCTGCAGTTTCTCCACTGTGAGCATCTGGGTGTTCAGAATTCAAAGTGATTCAGGCTAAAAGTCCAGTTAGAAATTTTCAAAGTCGAAATCCAAATTCAAGCCGAAGGTTGTTCTCAGAAAATCAGTCCACTTTCAATACAGTCTTTTTTTCTCCTCCGTTTCCAATCTAGGCTTTTAATCAGTCTTTGAGGAGGCTGAGGTTTTTGTTTATTGTAACAAAGTTTAAGTCCTGGGCCTGGGATGGAGGTGATGCAAGCTTCCATCACCTTTGTTTCAATGGCCTTTGAGCCCCTAGATAGGGTGTCGGCCATCTTTGAAAATTGTGGCATGTGGCCCAGGGTTTTGAGCTCAGTCCATCTGAAAAGAGCCAAAGGCGCCAGGATGTTGCATTAAACCCTTAGGATGGACTTGGATGGTGGATGGAGATGGAGGCCTTTGTCTGCCATCCCAGGCCACGTGGCTCTGCATCCCCCTTCAGCCAGCGGATATCTGGGTCCAGGAAAGCGACAGGTATTGAACTCACTCACAGGCAGGCTTCATGAGAGATAACATCTTTATTCAGCCCTAGCCAACAGATGTGGCTGCAAACCATTTACGCATGCCATTCTTAGCTTGCCCTGCATCTTAACTCCTTTCAGCCATCTTCCCTCTGACCTCCATGCTGGCAAACACCCAAAGCCCTCAATCCCCTGGGTCAAAGGCCTTATCTTACCTTTTTCCAGACCCCTCCCAGAAAATGGAAGGGTTCTAGCAGGTAAAGATAACATAGTATTTGCTTCCCAAGACCCCTCCCAGAAATGGGCGGGTCTTAGGTAGATACACCTAAATCCAGGGTGGAGTTACATCAGTGTCTCAAGAATTTCAGCAAATTCTTAGCATAGGACTTCATATTTCCACTTAGCATGGGATTCAGCAATCTGCAACCACTCCTTTCCAGAGGCACACTTTTTTCAAGGCTCAACTCAAATTCTACCACCTTATCCTATCCCCCATATGCATACACGTAACATACTCTCTTCTAGCACTCTCTGCTCTTGGCCTTCTCCGTTTTTCTAACTCGATATCCCTTAGATATCCCACGGCACTTACTTCAAACATGCCAATTCTGCGCACAGTGCTTCTCATTTCCCTGTGTATGGTTGAACGCTTCATTCTTTCTTTGTTATGCGGTTCTGAACTCATCAGAGCATGGGCAAAACCCCTTCTGGAGTCACTGCTATGGGTACATGAAGCACATTTATTGAATGCTTTGCCTCTTTTTGCAATCTGCAAAACATGTACAGCTTGGGGTCTCTTTCAGGTGGCAATTCAATAAACTGTTGGCTGACTTTTTCTGTCTTGCTGCTCTTTCTGCTCTGACCAGGTGGCTGAGCTTCACCTGATGATTATTATGGTGAGCAAGGATTTGAGAATTCAGCCTGTCAACTCCATCTTTGGACAGAGGGGCTTCAGAAAGCTGTACTCATGAAAAAGGGGGGCCCAGAAGGAAATGCTGGACCCTTTCTCCAGGAGTCTCCATTCTTTCTCTCCACTTCACTCCCCCCAATCTCTTTGCACAGATGTACACCCTTCCTTCCTATGCAGGTGGGAGGCAGCCCTTTGCCTGTCTGGAGCAGATGACTGCATTCTTGCTGAGACCAGCAGCCCCACAACCCAATTAGCTTCCGGCTTCCTCTGTTGAATGGCTTCCTGGAGTTCCCCTGAGAAGCTCCAGGAACCAGCTGCCTGTTGGTCACCTTATTAAACTGCTTTCCAGATGTCTTCACCTCCAAATGAGGAAGCAGGAGAAGAGTAAAAGGTTTGAATGTCTGGTCCTCAATAAATAACACTCTGCACTGAGAGAGCAGGTGAGCTCCTGGGGATATGTAGGAGATGTATGCAGCAAATGAGGCCTGGTGTGAAGATGACAGAGGATGATGGACAAAGAAGAACATTCAATGGAGGAGGGCCACGGAGAGGAGTTAGATGCACAGACAACTAGCAGCTGAGTGGGATTTTGGGATTTTTGTGGAAAAGAAACAGGAGTGAGAAGGGAAGCAAAGGAAGCAGAGAAAGATAATTGGGTACTGAGGATTACACTACCCTTGGCTAAATGATAGAGCATGTATTCTTTAGAGAGAGACAGACCAGAAGGCCAGAGGCAGCTCATGAGAATGCTAAGTTCGTTGATGGGCACCATTCAACTCATTTTCTCTTTGCAGCCACCTCAGAATGTGGAAGATGCTAAGGCCCAATTTTTAGACAAGGAAAGTGAGATTCAAAGAACTGGGGAACATGTTCCAGATAAGAGAGGTAACAATATCTGTACCCACACTTAGTACCCTAAGTACATTATGTTCCTTGGTGGTAGCATTTGGGGGAACAATCTCTCTAGGCTCAGTTTATATTATTGCTGAGCTGGGAAAATATTTCATATTGATCCTATCTAAATCTCACATTTGCACTTTTATATCCCATGATCTCAGCTACTTTTGATTAATCATTATCTGTAGATATTAAATAAAGATGACATTACAGTCATCTTTTATCAGAGTGCATTGCTTTATTCTTATTAGTGACTGTTGCTAATATTTTACTGTGCTTATAGATTAAACCTTATCAGAGGAATGCCTGTATAGGCTAACTTATGTATAGATTCAATACTATCTGAAATTTTAGGGACCAAAGGTCATCTTGGAACTTATCCCTTATAAACAAGAATCTGAAAAGAGTGACTGGGATTCAAATGTGGCACAGATAGAGTGAACCCAGAGCAAGAAGCACTCTTTGCTAACTCTTTGATTGAAACCTGCTGCCTAAGTCCAGTAGGTTTATTTCTTTCTGGTTATTTAAAATTTTTTTTTAATTGAGACCAATGAGAATTACAAGTCTTTCACAGTTGTATTTAAGGTACACAGTGACAGTGAATTAGGGCCATTCCCACCACCAGTGTTAATTAACCTCCCTCCACCAAAGTTTTCATCATGCATCCTATACCTCAACCCTTAGCCCCCTGGCCTGCCAGTGTAACAGGTCCATTTTAAGTTTAGATTGTTATAGATTGGGTCTCTTGATTCTATTGTCTTTGATTTTAGCTTGGATATGCAGTTCATTTCTTCTCAATTTATAACTCAATCAGAGTGAGTCCTATTTTTATTATTCCTAATAATGGTGAGGGAAACATCTGTAAGGAAACTGGGTATGTCAGTTTCTGGGACTTTTATCATAAATGATCACAAAATCAGTGACAAATAGACAAATATATTCTCTTGTTCTAGGGGCCTAAAGCATGAATACTAAGTGTTAGCAGGACTATTACTTCAGAATACTCTATGGAAGAATCTTTCCTTGCCTTTACAGGGTTTGATGTTGCCAATCCTTGTGCTTGCTAGTTTTATAACTAGATCTGTGAAATCTCTATGTCTGCAACACCTGTTTCCTTTAGTTCTGTCTTCCTATGTCCCTGTTCCCCAATACCCTCTCCTCTAAGACATCAGTCATCAAACTTAGTCTTTACCATTATCCAAAATAGTCTTATCTTAATTAAATGATGTATCCTGGGACTAGGAGATGGCTCAGTGCCTAAGACAGTTGGCTTTCAAGTGTGAGGTAGAAAGTTCAATCCCTAGAGCCATCACATGCACAAAGTATGATTATGGCATCTCTTCTGGCACAGCTTCCAGTGTCTATAAATGATTTCTACTCACATTGCATCTAGGTGGGTGCACACACCACAACCAAAGGGGCAACACCCAGAAAGCATCAAAACTAAAACACTATATACTCCTAGGAATATACCCTAGGAACACAAAAATACAATACAAAAACCCCTTCCTAACACCTATATTTATTGCAGGACTTTTTACCATAGCAAGACTCTGGAAACAACCAAGATGCCCTTCAACAGATGAATGGCTAAAGAAACTGTGGTACATATACACAATGGAATATTATGCAGCCATCAGGAGAGATGAAGTCATGAAATTTTCCTATACATGGATGTATATGGAATATATTATGCTGAGTGAAATAAGTCAGAGAGAGAGTGAGAGAGAGAGAAAGAGAGAGAGAGAGACAGAATGGTCTCACTCATCTATGGGTTTTAAGAAAAATGAAAGACATTTCTCAACAATTTTCAGAGACAAAAGAGAGGAGGTCTGGACAGTACAGCCCACTTCATGAACCTCACCACAAAGAGTGATGAGTTTAGTTAGAGAAATAACTACATTGAGAACTATCCTAACAATGAGAATGTATGAGGGAAATAGAAAGCCTGTCTAGAGTACAGGTGGGGTTGAGGAGGGGGGGGAGGGATATATGGGACATTGGTGGTGGGAATGTTACACTGGTGATGGGGAGTGTCCTCTTATATGACTGAAACCCAACCACAATCATGTTTGTAACCAAGGTGTTTAAATAAAAAATATTTTAAAAAACTATATAAATACCATTTATAGGAGAAGCATTCTCTCCCAATGTACCTATGAGTGCTTCTGAGAACCAATATGCCCTTCAGCAATCACCACAACCAAATGTGTGAGCACTATAATCAAGTTTGTAGTACAATGTCAATAGAGAAAGGGGAAGAGGAAAAACTTATGCTAACTTGATTACACTTGCAGACTATTTCTGAATAAACCCACATTCCCTGTGTATTGGATCCTGTGACCCAAACATATCTTTCTAAAAAAAAAAATGCAGTTAAACTTACTATAATAGAAGGGGTGGATGGAATGTACAGATAAAATAACTGGGATCAAAAATAAATTTCAAAGAACAAAGGTACGGCACACTGAGGCCCAGTCAGGAGTTTTCTACAATGAATGAAATTTTAACCTTTGATTATAGTATATCTCTTAACTAATCTCAAATTCCCTTTCAACACCCTCCACATGTTACATTGTGTTCTCTACCTCCTGGACATTTGTCACTATGCTTTTAGAATACCACTAGGATTCACATTGGAATGCTTCTAAAACTGAAATGTTCAAAGGGATGTCATATACAGGGTAGATATCATGTTTTATTCATAGAGCTAGAGCTTAGTCTCATTTCTCTCCCATTTTGATTCTGGGCTCTAAGAGCATTAGAATGCCCAGGATGCTGTTTGCAAGGCTTCTCAATCTTGGTCTCCATAGGTCCTGGGTATCACCTTCTAAAGTCAAGCAAATTCTCAGCAGCACAGATTCAAGGAAAAGAGAATGAACCCTCTATCCCAGTGTGGAAGAACTTCACTCGTTAGACACAGGACTTTAAGTGGTGTATCATGCATTAGGAACTTTTCCATGTAAGAGGAACCTTTACTCTCCTCCAGCCCTCTTGGCAATTGTCCTGGTCATTCATCAAGCTCCTGTAATCACAGCTTCTCTCTACATCTGGGCCTTTCCAGCAGACTGCAGGACTCTAGAGAATAGGAGGATTCCAGGCTCAGACACACAGGCAGGTAAATAGACTCTCACATGGGGACTGATAAAAAAGGAAAATTCTGGTCCTGAGAGTGTATTTTGCTAATGCAGAGAGCAGATATGAAGGCTGATATTCATATGTGAGTTTCTCTTCTAAAATAATTTTTATATCTTAACATGAAATAGTTAAGTAGTAACTTAGAAATAGTTAATTGTTAATAGCCCACCCCCCTGATCAATGTATTCTAATGATTACCATTTTATGAACTAAGACTTTGAGACACAAATATTTTATGTCTCTTGCTTGGGTTCACACTTCTGGAAAAAGAGGGAGCATAACTCAGAGCCAGGTATCCTGATTGGGAGTTATAGGGTCCTCGAAAGACATTAAATGTGGCCTCCCCAGTGCCTGCCTCACTGTTACCAGAAGACACTTTACAAGCCAATTTTATTTCTATAAGAAACCAAAGGGATCCTAGTGTGTATGTTTGCAGAGGTCTGTTAATTAATGCATAATTTTTAATTATGCATTAATTAATATAAAATTAATATATAATTTTTGCCATATAAAGTTAGGGACCATATTTTCTAGATGCCCCAAGATGCATGGGCAAATTAAGCAGCTAAATCTAAGACATACTCTAGTACTGAACTACTGAAGTCAAGTCAAATGTATGAATTTTCTCTTAGCTTTTCCATCACACTATGGAGTAATCAGTCCTGAAGGAGGATTAGGGGACCATATGGGTTGCAGGGGATTGAACTCAGGGCAGGCCAATGCAAGGTAAGCTCCCTACTACTTGGACTATCTTCCTGGTCCCAAATACATGGCTAAGCACCTTGCGATAATCTGACGCCTGAGTTTTCCTGAGTCAATAGGACTCAGAAAGGAAAAAGGCAGACCTCTTGTCCCTCCCAACACGTCATATCCTGACCCCTTTGCTCCATCTGTGCTCATTTTGCATCTGCCTTTCCGGACTCTTCTGCGCAGGAACACAAAATCCCCTGGGAAGAAAGAGTTGGCCTCTGGCAAGCATTTTTGTAGAAGCTTGGGGCAGCTTATAGCAGTGTGATGGCCCTGGCATCAGGCAGGATCTACTTATGGTTCTCTGGCTGTCTCCTCCCTCCTCAGGGGATGGCAGATGGCCTGTATTTTAAATAATTAAAAAAAAAGTCAGAGGGAAATCAGGCTCAGCGGGAGGAATTAGGACCTATCCAGGCAGCACAATTGAGCTGTGAATTTGTTTGTTTGGAAATTGAATATGGTGGTGCCTGCAGGCCTTAGCTCTTTTAGGAATCCATGAGGGTCCTGCCTAATAATTTTTTTTCAGGCTGGTCCCAGTGCGCAGTGGTGAAGGGAGTGCAGCCACTGGCAGTACCGGGATCCTTAGAATTGTACTTCCCACACCGGGCAATCAACGAAAGCTTCTCAATAGTCTCTGTCTCTCAGAAGAACCTGTGAGGCAGTGATTTTTCAGTAGTTACATGGGTCAGTCACAGGATCAGCTCCAGATCCTGGGCAGAGAAAGAGGAATTACTTAACTATAAAGCGAAAGATGAAAACCAGTAAGAAGTGATGCAAAGGCTATACCTCTGATGGTTATACGTCAGCATCTCACTGTCGTGTTTATGAGTGTTCATATGGGAGGCTGAGGTGAACCCAGGCTGGCCATGTGCAAGATAAATGCCTGCTAGATGTCTATAGCTCTGTACCATAGCTCTCAACCTACAACACACTGTTAATACACTTGCTGTCTACAGCAGAGCTCAGTAAAAGAGAAGGGCTGGAACAAAGCTCAAATTCTACACTTGGGGTTAGTGTGATAGCACAGTGGATAGGGCATTTGCACATGGCTGATCTAGATTTATTCTCTGGCATCCCATATGGTCCCTCGAGCCTGCCAGGGGTAATTTCTTAGCACAGAGCCAGGAGTAAATTCTGAGTACTGCTGGGTATAGCTCAAACACCCAAATTCCACTTCTGGCCTGCAGCGGCACCTCTACTCCTGTTTAAATACCCTGCACTTGTGCATCTTCCTTCCCTGGTTCTGTTTATTTATAAAATTAAAAACTAAATTCTACAACTGAATGGATGAATTGGAATTTCTTTTTTTAAAGCAGATTATTTATTCACTTATTAATTGATTGGTTTGGGGCCACACCCTGAGATGCTCAGGGTTACTCCTGGCCGCATGCAAGGCAAATGCCTTACCACTGTGCTATCTCTTCGATCCCTGAATTAGCATTTCTTAATGTGATCCCTTTCTCAGTGCATCCTAGGACCTATAGAGCTGAGGTGAGCTTGAAACCTGGATAGGTGAGCAAGAGAACAGGGTCTCCTTGTAGATGGGTTCTTCAACACAGTTAAACCTGCACAGCATGGGATGGGTCAGGGAGGCTCAGCTCTGGGGAACCCAGAAGTTCAAAGCCATAATTTCATCTTAAATGGACTGCAAAAGTGCCAGGGCCCCTTGAACTGCCCAGCAGTAGAACCCCCTTTCTTCCTGCTGAGTCTGGCTTTTTAAGAAGTTGAGTAGGAACTGCCCTCACTATGTAGGCTGATTGAGTAGATGTTCCCTTCTGCCTGTCTAGAGGTCCTAGAGTCTCTGCCTGGTGGTAGCCTAATTAATATTTTAAGGGCTGAGAGTATGATACATCTCTTACTTTCCTTTCCTTATGCCACTTCCTTCAGACACTGACCAGATGCAACTAGGGTCAAGTAACCAGCAGATAGTATGAGGAGCCTGGAGGGGGTCCTACTGTGTCAGTCAGTAGCACAGACATAGCAGTGGTGGGGAATCTGGCCTGTTCTTTTTTTCCCATATCCTGTCCCTCCTTCTCCTCCTCCTTTTCTCCATAGTCAGTGTTCTCTCTTTGATCTCCTTTCTCCTTTCTTTTACTCTCACTTTTCACTTTCATATTTTCTCTTAGCCCTTTCAGAAAGAAATGAGTGAGGCCTAGAATGTATATCAGCAATGAGAATCACTTACATTGCAAATATGAGACCCTGGGCTTGATGGAAGGAAGGAAGGGGAGAAGGAAAGAAGGAAGAAAAGAAGGAAGGAGGAAAGGTGGGAAGAAAGGAAGGAAGAGGATGGAGGGAAGAAGGAAAGAAAAAAAGGAAGGAGGGAATAAGAGAAGGAGGAAGAGAAGAAGGGAAGGAAGGAGGGAGTGAGAAAAGGAGGGACAGTAAAAAGGAGAAAATGAGGGAAGGAAGAAGGAAAAGGAAGGAGGCATAGAAAAGGAAAGGAGGGAGGGATGAAGGGAAAGGAAGGAAGGAAGGGAAAGAAGGAAAGAAAGTTGGAAAGAGGAAGAGAAGTAGGAAAAGAAAGAAGAAAGGAAAGAGGGAGGGAAGGAGGGAAAGAAGAAAGGAAGGAGTCAAGGAAGGAGGAAGAGAAGGAAAAGAAAGAAAAAAATGAGGAAGGAAAGGAGGAAAGAAGGTAGAAGGAAAGGAAAGAAGGAGGGTGAAGGAAGGCTGAAGAAAATGAAGGAATAAAGGTAAGAGGGAAGGAAGGAGGGAAGAAAGGAAGGAGGAATGGAAGAAAAGACAGACCAAAGTTAAAGGGGAGAGAGACCATTGAGGTCACCAGATTGTTACTAAGGGGTCCAGAAGAGTCAGGTTTCTTGGCATCAGTCTCCCTAGCTAGAGATGAAGATTTAAGGAGGTACTCCTGATTCCTGGTACAAAGAGCAGCTGAATGCCTGCTGGCATGCTGAGATCTCTACTGTGTTCAGAGTAAGGGCCAAAGCCAGTGAGGCTTGTCTGCCTGAGAGGACCAGGGCCAAAGATCCTATATTAGGCTTTCTTCCAAATCACAGATTCTCTTCACCCTGAGTTTCAGCTCCATCTTGGCTACCAACAGAGAAGGTGTAGGCATGCCAGGGTCCTCCCTTGGTAAGAAAAATTCTTGTCAGGACCCTAGCAAAAGAGAAAAGGCTGAACCTGAACCTGGGATGGCTCTGTCTCTGTTTTGTGGGAGCCCTGGTCTTTGGGGGGCCCTGGCAACTACTGTTGTGGGGCTACAGGTGGTTTCAGATCCTTGCACTACCTCATTTTATTCTCTCCTACCTTTGCCTATCTTTTTCTCTCTCTTTCTGCAAATTCTCAGCATAGGGGAACTGATTGAACACTCTCAGCCTTTCCTCTTCAACATACACATACGCTGTTATCAGTCCAGAGAAAGAGCGGCTCAGACTTATCTTTGAAAAGATGAAAATAAGATAAAATAATAAAATAAAATAAAAATTAAAAAGAAGAAAAGATAAAAAGATTTTCCAAGGGAGCCCAAAGCCCAAAGTCCAGCAGTTTCTACTTTTCTACTTTTCCTATACATTCAGGTGCTTTCTAAAGTCTAGAATGTAGAAAGCTCAAGAAAAGTGGAAATAGTCTCTGTGCCTGCAGTGTCCAATATGATAGATTTTTTAGTCACCTCTAGGAACTATGACCCAAGCTATGAATTTCATGTTTAATTTTCAGGCCAGTGGGTGTCTCTTTGAGCAGTTCTAAAATATGAGGGAATCTGAGGAGCAGAAGCGTTTGACAAAGCACACACACTACACCACTTCTCTTAGTTCTCTTAACAGATAACTCAGCATCTGGCACAAATCCGGGCCTTATCAATGGGTTCTTTCTTTCCATCCATCAAACAACAATTGTATGGAAGTTGCTGTTATCATTCACATTATACAGATGAAGAAAAGTGACATAGGAAGATGACGTTGTTTTACCAAAGTCACACAATGAGCTGCAGCTGGGACAGGATTTGCAAAAGGCTTATCTGACTCCTGAGCTATGATTTAGAGAGTTGTTGTTTTTTTTTCTTTACCCTTAATTACAACTGAAATTTAATCTTCCCTCTGTCCACCATCTCTGGAACCTTGTGCCAAATAAATGGCACTTTAATTTTTCTGGCTTCCCTTGGCACCTCTGTGAAAAGAGGTGGTGAAAGTGTGTACATTGAACTATGATTCTTCTTGGTTTAGCCTAGATGACAACTTCAAGTCCTTGCCCAAACACCACAAGAACGAAGTTTCATGGTAGGAGACACCAGGACCTTCTGAAAATACAGCATTGAAAGAATCTGCTTTAACTTTCTTTTCTAGAACCCTGATGCCATGTATGCAAGGCATGCAATGTTACCTTTGAGCCAAACATTCCTTGGCATAGAGGTTGGGGATTGATTTTTGCTGGAGGCATTGAGAAGGCACCAGGGGCAGGTGGCACTTGATGGGTCTTAAAGACTGGGTGAGATATGGGCAATCCAGGTGGAGCAAAACAGAGGACTGGCCCAAAGATAAGGTAACAGGATAAAACAAGGTGTGCTAGTGATTCAGAGCAATGATATTACGCGTTAAAGTCAAATTGTGATTTCAACTAGGTTTTGTGAGTTGAAGCCTAGGTTTTGTCCATACAGAATGAGAGACCTTGGAGATCTTCCAAGTGGGTCCCATAGGAGGATGCATAAATACGATCTCCCTTTATGAAGAACATGGTCCAGGACAGCATAGCTGCCACCCTCAAATACCATGATGTACAATACATGACCCAGTTTGGCCTAATGTATGATAATGGAGTGTAACTCTACCCCGGTTTACAGGTTAACTATCTGCAAGTCTCTCCCATTTATGGGAGGAGTCTTTGGTGAATATGACCTGTAACTTTACCTGCAAGACCCTGCCCATTTCCTGGAAGGGGTCTTGGAAAGGTTAGATAAGGGCTTTGACCCAGGGGATTAGGGCTTTTGGTCTTTGCCAGCATGGAAGTTAGAGAGAAGATGGCTGAAAGGAGTTAAGACACAGGGCAAGCTAAGAATGGCATGCATAAATGGTTAGCAACCACATATGTTGGCTAGGGCTGAATAAAGATGTTATCTCTCATGAAGCCTGCCTATGAGTGAGTTCAATACCAGCTGCGACCACCTAAAGATGATGACCTGACGGTTAATGGAGGATGGAGCCACGTGGTTCTGAGCCTAAGGACCATCCCAGCGCATCCTAAGGGTTTAATGTAACAATAGAGAACATTTGGGGATTAGTTCAGTTTGAGTCTTGACCCCTTTACTTAGCTCCAACTTGTTCTAACACACAAAAATATGGACAGATTTTACTTCATATAGCTTTATACGGTAAAGTGAGGCTGGCATCTAGATTTTTAATGTACAATGTCCTAATAAAAATGGTGTGCTGGCCAAATAAAACTTGTCTCTGGGTTGAAAGCATTCTTGTTATTTTTGTGTACTCTAGCAGATTCCTAAAGATGTGCTTGTGAGTGGTTAAAAAAGGAAGGAATGAGATGTACCAGTCCTTGAGAGATTCTATGTCTCATTTATACACATATCATTGGTAAGGTTTTCTATTTTCAGCACTGACTTGAGCAGATGACTAGTTACTTTTCCCCTTGGAATAGGAATTACAAAGACTAAGGAATGATGGGCACCACATCTTTGCTACTGTGAGACTTTTTCTTTCTTTCTTTCTTTCTTTCTTTCTTTCTTTCTTTCTTTCTGTCTTTATTTCTTTCTTACTCTTTCTTCTTCCTTTCTTTCTTTGTTTCTCTTTATTTCTTTCTCTTTCTTTCTGTCTTTCTTTCTTTCTTTTTCTTTCTTTCTTTTTCTTTCTTTCTTTTTCTTTCTTTCTTTCTTTCTTTCTTTCTTTCTTTCTTTCTTTCTTTCTTTCTTTCTTTCTTTCTTTCTTTCTTTCTTTCTTTCTTTCTTTCTTTCTTTCTTTCTTTCTTTCTTTCTTTCTTTCTTTCTTTCTTTCTTTCTTCCTTCCTTTCTTCCTTTCTTCCTTCCTTTCTTCCTTCCTTCCTTCCTTCCTTCCTTCCTTCCTTCCTTCCTTCCTTCCTTCCTTCCTTTCTTTCTTTCTTTCTTTCTTTCTTTCTTTCTTTCTTTCTTTCTTTCTTTCTTTCTTTCTTTCTTTCTTTCTTTCTTTCTTTCTTTCTTTCTTTCTTTCTTTCTTTCTTTCTTTCTTTCTTTTTCCTTTTTGGGCCACAGTGGGTCATGCTCAGGGGTTACTCCTGGCTATGTGCTCAGAAATTGTTCCTGGCTCGGGGGACCATATGGGACACCAGGAATTGAACCAGGGATATCCAGCGTGCAAGGCAAATGCCCCACCGCTGTGCTATTGCTTTATCCCCTACTCTGGGACTTTCTATTTACTTTTTCTTTGGCACCCAGAACAATTGCAAACAATTTTCTATGGAAATATTTTTCCTAGATTATGAAAGTCTAAAGATCCTGGGCCAAGAAAAACGTGGAGAAAACAACTTGAACTTTCTCCAAATCCTTCTCCTCACTTGTATACATACACAATAGCAGTTATGTCATGTAAATTGTACATTTAAATAATGATTGGTTGTTGTTTTATTGCCCCTTTGGGATTGTACATGTATTAGTGGCAGGTATATTAGCCAATGTTCTACAGAGACAGAACAGGAAGGGTGAGCTTACAAGCATGCATAAAAATATAACATGCATTTATACATAAACATATAGAGAAATGCATGCAAAGTATATATGAACAAAGAATAAGAGTTATTCATAGATTGATATTATGTATTATTTTATTTAGTTAGTTTTTTGGACCACATCTGGCTACTCTCAAGGTTTACTCCTGGCTCTTCATTCAGGGATCATTCTTAGTGAACTTGGGGCCAATATGGATGCTGGGGCTTCGACCCAGGTCCACTGTGTTCGTGCCAAGTGCTCTACTTACCTTTGAGAGATTACACAAGAGATGGCTTTGCATATGTCTGTTAACTTAAGTAAATACATTTACTCAAGTAAAAACACCTTTTTCAGCTTATGCACTGCCTGCCTGTACTTCTGCTTTGGCCATGGTTTTGGCAAATAACTGTGAGCAGGTGTAGGCTGACCATATTTTACTCCATTTATACCACTTATCTCCTGCCTTCTGCTCCAGGCATCTCTGCTGGGGTTGGAAGCCAGTGCTTGCCTGCTGAACCTAGTGTCTGAATTGCTAAGGAATTGATGATCCCTGAGACAATGCTCTCTGGATCATTGAGAGACTGGAGCAGAGGGTTGGGTGTGGCCCCAAAACAAAACAAAACAAAACCAAAAAAATGAAAAAGAGAAACCAAAACCCAAATGCTCTTCTTTTGAGGTTTCAGACAATTTTAGGGCACAGAGTTGCTCCATTAATCTCTGGCTGGCATGAACTCCAATTGCACACAGGTAGCAACAGTTCGACAAAACATCCTTGTTTGAGCTTTTCTTTTCTTTTTGCTCTTTCAGGTCCTTCTCTTTTGAACTCTGGAAGTGTCATCTCCCCAATAAAACAGTGAATTGCAAATGCTTGTTAGAGAGAGGTCATACATTTTAGGGGAGCCAAAACTAAATGATAAACGTGTCTCAGATACATGGTAACATAAAGAAGAGTTGTTTTCAGCTTTTAGTCTATAGAAATAGCTTTCAGTTGTTTGAAAACCTATGTGGAAGGTTCTACATCCTTTTTTTTTTTTTTTTTTTTTTTTTTTAGTTTTTGGGCTACACCCGGCGGTGCTCAGGGGTTACTCCTGGCTGTCTGCTCAGAAATAGTTCCTGGCAGGCATGGGGACCATATGGGACACCGGGATTCGAACCAACCACCTTTGGTCCTGGATCGTCTGCTTGTAAGGCAAACACCACTGTGCTATCTCTCCAGGCTCTACATCCTTTTTAATACTTTTAAAAATAAAGATGTGGGCCAGAGAGATAACTTGGTGTTTGAAGTATGTGATTTACATATCACTTGGGTTCCTTCTCTAGCACTATATGGTTCAACCAACACAGACCTGGGACCAGCTCTTGAGTTATGTGGGCCCCTATCCAAAGATAAAATTTAATTTTATTTAAAATTAAATACATACACCCAGTTATTTTCTTAATTATTTCAGGACCTCACACAAGACATGTGGTGAGTTACTGAGTCATATCTCCAACTCGCCTTATACATTTTTAAAAAAACAAATGCCACAGGGCGGTCAAGGTGGCGCTAGAGGTAAGGTGTCTGCCTTGCAAGCGCTAGCAAGGAAGAACTGCGTTCGATCCCCCCCCCCCCCCCGCGTCCCATATGGTTCCCCCCAAGCCAGGGGCAATTTCTGAGCGCTTAGCCAGGAGTAACCCCTGAGTGTCAAACGGGTGTGGCCTGAAAAACCAAAGGAAAAAAAAAATCAAATGCCACAACACTGTCACAGTCCCATCATTCAGCTGACCTCCACTATATCAAATCTCAGCAGCAAGCAGGTTCAGTTCTTACCACTACTTCTCCTTGTCCTACATACATTTATCAATTTTTGGCATTATTTAACTGAATGTCTATGGATTGAAGTCGAAAAAGCTTTAGTTCTTATGTTCCCTACTACATTTAATCTATCATTTTAATTGCTACTATTGTTCTGAAATCATGGTTAGTATTTATACTGCAGTGATTATATATTCACAGACTCTGAGGTAGAGTACAATACCTCCTTTCTTGTGGTCTTTATGCCTCTTAGAATAGATAATTTCCAATATCCTTTTTCTATTTTGTAGGTTTTTATATAATTTCTAATATATCTTCCTTCTCTAAAATAGCTTTCAGTGTTATTTTCCACATGATCCAAAGCATCAAGTTCCTGTCACTTACATTTTTTTTTTATTCTACCACCCTCTAGAAGTCCTAGGTAATTCTTCCAGGCCATGCTGTTTATCTGTCATTCAGAAATTCTCTCTCTCTTATCTTGTGTTGTCTCTCTTTACTCTCTTATGATATATTGTCTATTTATTTTTCTCTCTAGTTTACCTCTGAATATTTTGATAATATATTCAGTTACCACTTAGAAAATATTGATGAAAGGAAAGCAAACATGGTAAAACTTTGTTTGGTCAAGAATGGAATGTAGGTCGGAGACCAGAGCAATAATACAGCTTGCTTGCAAGCTTACAAGGTCAGTTGCTTTACATGTGGTTGACTCGAGTTCAATTCCTGATACCCTATATTATTCTCTAAGCAAACCAGGAGTAATTCCTGAGTGCAGAACCAGGAATAACCCCTGAGCATTTCTGAGTTTGTATCTCCTGCCTCAAAAAATTACAGCTGAATGGTAGAGCACCTGGCTTGTATGAATGAGATTCTTGATTAAATTCAATCTCCAATAACAGCAACAACAAAACTTTTATCTGGAAATATACAGTTAAGTGATTTTTAAATAGCAAAAAATGTTCTGGTTTTAGGTGTTATTAAAAACGATGTATCATTCTTATTCTGTCTTTTAATGTTACCTTTAAATTCATGGAATCATGAGGACCCTCTTGATATTCTGCATTGGAGTTTGAAGTAATACTTTTATTCATTCATGTATAGAGGATCTAGTGGATCCTTTTGTTCAAAAAGTTTATTTCCACCAAGTTTGGAAAGCTTTCTTCCATTATTTCTTTGATAATTCTCTTTTATTCTCTTTGCTTGTTGTTTTATTTTATTTTGTTTTGTTTTGTTTTTTGGGCCACACCCGGCGGTGCTCAGGGGTTCCTCCTGGCTGTCTGCTCAGAAATAGCTCCTGGCAGGCACGGGGGACCATATGGGACACCGGGATTCGAACCAACCACCTTTGGTCCTGGATTGGCTGCTTGCAAAGCAAACACTGCTGTGCTATCTCTTCGGGCCCTTATTTTATTTTTTTAAATTTGAAACACATCCAATGATATTTGTGGGTTACTCCTGACACTGTGCTCAGTATGATTCTTGGCAGTGCTAAGGAAGAATGCACTGCTGGGGCTTAAATCCAGTGTTACCCCTATGCAACTGACAGGTCCCAACTTTCTGAACTATCTCCCTGGCTCTCTGCTTGTTATTTCTAATTCTGCACCTCTAATAGCTAAAAGTGATGAAACTCTTAAGATTGACTGCCCTATCTATTTTCTCCTCCTGTTTCTCATTTCTCTCTTTTTCCCCCTATATCTCTTGCTCCCAGTTTATGAGAAAAATATTTGTGTCTTATTAAACTGTTGCCTGTCAGGGGCTCAAGCCAATACAGTGGGCAGGAAACTGCCTTGCACAAGACTGACCTGAGTTCAATCTCCAGCACACCATATGGTCCCCAGAATCAGCCAGGAGTGATTTCTGGTACAAATCCAGGAGTAAGTCCTTCAGTCCTGAACATTGCTGGGTGTGGCTCTAAAAACAAAATAAAAATTAAAAAAATTACATGTTGCCTGCCACTTTTTCTACTAAATTTTATATTTAGTTTTTATTGTATCTTCAATTTCTAAGAACTTTTATTTTTGGACTTTCTATAATAGATCTTGTTCTTATTTCACAAATTTAATAGAAAAATCTAATTGTTTTACTTCTAAAAGATTTTTCAGCTTTCTTTACCTTAATTATATCTTTACATTTTTTGTCACCTAAGGTTTATTTTGTATTGTTTTGAATTATTTGTATTTGTATCTGTATTATTTGTATTGTTATTGTATTATTTTAGTGACATGCTTTTTTTGTTTGTTTGTTTTGTTTTGTTTAGTTTTTGGGCCACATCCAGTGATGCTCACGGGTTACTCCTGGCTGCACTCAGAAATCGCTTTTGGCTTGGGGACCATATGGGAATTTGGGGGATCAAACCACTGTCCGTCCTAGGTTAGCCACGTGCAAGGCAAGCGTCCTACCACTGCACCACCACTCCAGCCCTGACATGCTTTTAATACATGATGATTTATGGCTCTTTGCTTGTATCTAGACATGGTGTTTATTGAGATTTTCCTCAAAAAATGTTTGCATCTGGAATTCTATTACTTTATGAATAATATCACTGCTGAGCAGAAACTCACAGGAAAAAAAAGGAACTTCAGAGGAATTCTTAGAATTTATAAAAGTTCTTAAGAAGGTTGCTGAATATAATGATAATACAATAAAATATTTTTATAGAACATCACAAATACTTAGAAATATAATGAAGGCGATTATATAATTTATACAATAGTAATAATACATATGACATACCTAGGCATAAATTTAATAAAAATTTTGTAAAGTCATTATGGTGAAATAAATCCTTTTGAAGGCTGTCAAGATAAAAATAGATGAATGGCACATGATATTCACAAAGAAGGATAGTTCTTATTATTAAAATTTTTAATATAAGTTTGTCAATTATTTTTGCCATATTTATTAAGACCCCCAAAAATTTTTAGTGAAGCTTAATACACTTACTTTGAAGCATAAATGGAATAGCAAAGAGTAAAGAAAAGTCAGGACACTGATGGAGGTGGTAGAAGTGTATGGTCCTTATATTATTGTAAATTTTTGCCATTTATTTACTTTTCTTACTCTGCATTATGAACAACATATTATCTCTGACAGCAGAGCAGATCTGTCAAAGTGAAAATGTAATAACGGGGACTGGAGCAATGGTGCAGTGGTATGACTTTTGCCTTGCACACGGCTGACCCAGAATGGACTGGGGTTCAGTTCCCTGGCATCCCAGATGATCTCCAATCCAGGAGCAATTTCTGAGCACATAGCCAGGAGTAACCCCTGAGTGTCACTGGGTGTGACCCAAAAACCATAATAATAATAATAATAATAATAATAATAAAGAAACATAATAATGACTACACATGTCATTTTAAATCTCCTAGTAGCCACATTTTTAAATTAAAAAACAGTATATTTTACATTCTTGAGATCTATAAGAGTTAAACTGACAATATCATGTGTTGGTGAGAATATTAGAAAATTCTCTAGTAGCTACTGTAGTAAGAATTGGTCAAGTACACTGGGGAAATTATTTTTTATTATTTTTGTATGTCCAGCATATCCTCCTCTTTATATTTTCAGAAACTCTATGGTACAGATGGAGTTGGTCTTGTGTATAAAGTCAACTAGAACCATAAACAATAGACACAAGTCTAGAAGCAAGCAGAAATCTACTCTAAGTGGATACATAAGTGACAGGATTTCTTAAAATGTAATATTATATAACAATGAAAAGAATAAATTTTCATACACATCTCAATGTTGATGTACCTCAAAAACATAATATTGGGCAAACAAAGCAAGTTTTAGAATAAACACGGTATGACACTGTTTATGTAAAGTTCAAAGAAGGCAAAATGGAATGATTTATTGTTTAGAGATAGATTCATGTGTGGTAGAAAATACTAAGAAAAGCAAAGGAGCTGATTAAAACAAAACACAGCCTAGTGGTTCCTTTGAGATGGAGAAGGATGAAATTGAGCAGGCGCTCATAGTAGGCTCCAAGTCCTTGAAGAGGTTCTGTTTCCTAAGACAAATGGGACATACAGGTGTTTTTAATAAGATTATTTGAACCGAGTAGGCAAATTGTAGTGCTCTTTCTGTATAGATGATGCTTTAAAATGTAAGAAGAACTGTTTGGAATTTGTTCTTTGAAGCAGAGTCTTTGACCGTTGGGCTTTTCCTAACAGGGTCTTGGAGACAATGGTGATTAGATTGTGAGCTGGGATTTGCTGTGGGGAAGCCTTCAATGTTAACATCTATGGATCCACCAAAATTCCCAGATAATTATCTTGTTTCTGGGCTGAGAGGTTGGAGATACACAGGTTCTGAGACTGGCTCCCAGAAATCCAGAGCTTTAGGGGTAGCTCAAGGGGCCAGAGGATATATAGAACTCTACTTAAATTCTGATGTTTTCCCTGAAGTCTTTGGAAAGGTAGTTGACTTGCTGTTTGGTTTGGAAGAAGGAAGAACCTGAGGGTTTCCACTTCTTAAAGATCACCAAGCAATTGCTGTGTCTGCACTATTATCCTTTTTTCTGCAGTGGGCTCTTATATTTCTGAGCCATTTTCATTTCCTGGAGGCCACATGGATTTGCCTGTCCTGACCTCATCCCCCTTCCATTCCCTCATGTGTGTCCCCTTTTGTTGAATTACATTTTCCTTCTCCACTGGTTTTCCAGTTTGAGAACCTGCTCTTGATGCCTTTCATTTCTTAGCACTAGTGCTGTCATTTTTTTCTTTTCACCTCTCCTTTGAGTGAGATTTTGGGAACATACACTTGCCTTGAAGCTGCTGAAGTAGCTTGCTAAAAATAAAGCAGAATTACTTTCAACAACTCGTTCTCTATTGGAGGACAGTCCTCCTTTACAGATAAAGAAACTGAGAATAGCAAAGAGGGGAGACATCACATAATGAGCCAGGACTCAATCATAGGTGTGAAATTGCAAGGATTATGTTTTTCTTCTCTACTGCCTTTCTCTCTCTGCAAGAAGGCTGTAAAGGTAGAGTCTTTCTGGCTTGAGCTACAATCTCTTTTTCTAGCTCAGAATCCTCCTGCTACAGTTCCCATCACTTCTCTCCAAGGACTGTAATGGACATCCTTTGGCAGGACTGCAGTAACTTGGCCCACAATGCTGTGCACCCAGCCAGGTATATGCAAAACAACAAAACAATCTGGGGTGCAGGCAGTTTGACATCTAATCTCTATGTTAATGGCTTCACACAGGCAACTAGAATTTCCTCTGGAAGCAGCAAATAGTCACTGGGATCACTGGCCTGCTTCCCACTGAAAAGTAAAGGAGAGAGAGAGGTAGAGAGGGGGGAGAAAGGGAGAAGGGAGGTAGAGAAAGGGGGAAAGGGAGAGTAGAGAAAGGAAGAGAGATAGAGAAAGGCATAGAGAAAGGAAGAGATAAACAGAGAGAAAAAAACAGAAAGAAAGGGAGATGGGAAAGCTACTTTGCTCTCCAACTTTATTCTCTGACAACTATAAGTTTCCTGCCTGCTCTTGGAACAAAATTTCTGTTCTGACTAAATGAGTCTCCAATGAATAGGGAATACTGATAGGAGAATGCTTCTCAAAAGCACCCTCTGTTCCTCTGCTGTTGCCTTCCATCAATTTTATCATCACCCTCCTCTCCTTGTTCCTCTAGTTCTCCTTCCTTCTGCCCTCTCTCACCCTGCCTCTACTATCTCATCAGCTGCCAACCAAAAGACACTTTGTACCTTATTATAGGCATCACTTACTGGGTCATGTGGAGGCCAGGTCTCTGAGGGATTTGTGGGATAGACTTTTGGGACCAGAGGCTGACATGGGCTAGCAGATGAGGGGCCAGATTGGAGGAAACATAAGTAAGGCTGGAGGATTATATTCTTCTGCCTACTCTGCCAGTCCCAAAGTGTTTGAATGGCAAATTTCACCCAGTATTTAATAGATTTTTAGTGCTACCAGCACTCCACCAAGCACACAGTCTTCTCCGGACAAAACTCTTGTCCTTAGGTTGATAGGTTCAGTAAGGAAAATGGTCTTTGCTTCACTCTTTTCACTGCAAAAAGGAAATAATTGGTGTAGTGAGGCTCAGGGATTATGGGGAAGATCAATGAAATAATGTGAAATATCTGCATAGCACCAGGTTCATAGGGACTTAACTTGGGAATCCTTTGGCATTTATGAATAATAACCCTTTGCTTAAGTGCTTTTCTAATTTTTTTATATGGCTTATATGTAATGGAAGTGTTTTAGGTCCTGGTGGAAGACAGGTCAGGATAGTTCTATGCTTATGTTTGTCAGTATTATTAACTTCTCCAACAGAAGTCTGGTGGTTCTACTAATGCAGAACTGGGAACTTCCTATATCACCCACTCAGACTTTTCTTGCAGTGTTGGGGTGAAGAATAAGAAAGATTATTAGGACCTTAGCAGCTCACCCAGAAATTCAGAATTGATGGAGATACCATAGGCATTTTATCTTATCTCTTTGATTATCATCTTCAAAGCTGGTACACCTGGTTTTGAAGACTCCAAGAATGACCAGGAATTGCATAGGGAGTAAAAGAGGGGAAAATGATACCATTGCTATTCATATTGTAACTTTGCAATGTTTTTGCCTCATGCCCACCACCAAATGACAATATCTCTCCACCACTGTTCTTTCTTATTCAATCCTGAGAAACAGAGGAAAAACCTGGAGTAACAAGGATTCAGATTAGAGATAGCAAAGTCCTAAGCAGGTCAGTAGAAAAGGTTTTGTTGGGTTCACCAGGGGAGAACTCAGTTCGCTATGAGAGATTAAGAATGTGGCATTCTGGGTGCCTTCTTTGACTTCGCCACTTGGTAATGGTGTCCAACAAATTTATTACTATTGTGATGATTATGATGATAATGATGCTGCTTCATTTTTCTCACCAGTAAAAAGTAGATATGAGTAAGAGGTCCTGTCTTAGAGTAGAGAAGTCAGTATCTAGAAAGCACATAGGACAGTGTCCAGTAAGTATTCAAGAAATGTAAGCTATTAGAAGTATTACTGTAGATAATATTCCTTCCTTTGGGGAAGGAAATTGAATTAAGAAGTACAATTATATAAAGTATGTATGAGCCATAGGAATTTTAGATTTAACAAATAAAAATATAATGATAGTTTGAATTTGATTTTTCAATTTTGTTGTTTTGGGGACCACACCTGGCTATGCTCAGGCCTTTATCCTGACCCTGTGTTCAGAATTCACTTAGTGGGGCCAGGGCTTGATTTCAAGTTCAGCTACATGCAAGGCAACTAACTGCATTACCCATTATACTACTTCTCTGACTCTTAATTTGAATTTTAGATAAGAAATATACAAATATGTCAAAACTATAAATATGTGATAAAATAGGGTATTTTATATAAGATATAAATATATCTTACAAATGTTTATGTACATGTTTAACCTATTTAGTATATTTATTCAATGTAAATTGAAAAATAAATTGTATTGTTTATCTGAAATGAAAAATTAATTAATGCTGTATATTTTTGTCAATTCCATAAAAGATGTGGTTAGTGATGAGTGCTCGCGAGTGCGCATGTGTGTGTGTGTGTGTTTGTGAGAGAGAGAGAGAGAGAGAGAGAGAGAGAGAGAGAGAGAGAGAGAGAGAGAGAGAGAGATGGGGGCACAAAATCTCTAGTTATACCTAGAGATTAAACCTTTTTAAAAATTTTATATTAAGCCCTGTGATTTAGAATACTGTTAATGGTGAAGTTGCATGCATAAAGCATTCCAGCATCATGCTTGCCACTGGAATGTCTTATCTTTCTACCAGTGTTAGTATCCCTCTCATCCTATCCCCACTACCCCCATCCTTCCCACTCTCTGCCTCATGGTAAGCTTCCTATTGAAGTCCAATTCTCAATGTCTGTTTCTTTTGGGAATTTGTTATTTCTTTACTTTCTTCACATCTCACACAGGAGGAAGATCATTCTGTATACATCCCTCTCCCAACTTTACTCAGCATTATGATTAAAGGTTAAAATTCGAGGGTAAACAGCCGTATTTCATTCAAACTCTCTTATCATATGAATCCAGATGACTGAGTGCCAGATAGGGACCATCTATATTCCATATCTTGCTTCAATTAGTTGGGGCTCAAGCATCCTTTCACCATACTCATCCATCCACTTGAAATCAGAGTCTTTTCTTGTTGATTATTAAGCTACCCTGGCCTCCACACACCTTTCCTCACCTCACCACACCCTCCCTTCTACAAATTGATAGTCTCACAAACACAGGAAGACCTTGATTGAAGGTGGAGAGGTTTAAAGGAGAAAGGGGTAGGAAAAGGATTACAGTTTTATCAAAATAGCATCTTCAGAAAATCTTGCAAGTGAGACCTTACTCCCCAGCATGACTGTGTTTAAGAGCCAGACTTAGAGCAGATGGGAAAATACCAGCTGGCAAGGAAGGAGGGCACAGATTTCACCCAATGGGTGGGGAAAGTAATGGAGTGGAAGAACTCACTTTCACTTTTCATAGAGCCCTTGGCCCCACCTGAATAATTTTTTTTATCAACCTTTTTAGTAAAGTTATTAGTTTTTCAGGTAGCAAGACCTCCCTTAACAAGTATATTAGCATTACTGGATTTATTCACAGCAGATGTCAGCATGTCTAAAGGAAGTAGAAACTGGCTGCCATTTGCTCTTCCAATAGGCAAACTGGAAAGTTTGTTTCTAGAGGACCATTGTTTTGTAGAGCTATATCCCTTGGCAGTTATCTTCTCTGCTTTCACTCCAGCCTTGTTCTCAACCGGTTCAGTTTGAAAGAAAATATATGTTTCGTTGGTCACAATAAAAATTATTAAACAAAATAAAGAGCACAATAGATAAGAATTTATTTTTACATATGTCTTCAATAGATAGCATAGTTTGTGTCAAGTTTCCTCATGTCTTCTCCCTCCCAACCTTCATTGGCTTTTCTTGATTCTTGTTCTGACAAGATTTTTAAAATTTTCTATGTTCTTATGTATACTTCTCAGTAAAGGCATTAAAATTTTATTTATTACTCAGGAGTATAGAAAAACCCAATAATCATGACAACAGGGAAGAAATCCATAGGAAAGGCATTAAGAATTTTGCAGGTAAGAAAAATAACTCCCAAAAAACAATGGGTTTCCATGGTGGCTCATAAGTTATGTTGCAGGTCATCTGGCTTAATTACCTTGCTAAATACTGCAGGTAACTTGGGTCAAGTGGGATGTAAGGAAGGGAGTCTCAAGCCAAGTCTGCTATTATTTTCTGCTTGACTCACCTCAGTCACCAGAAGTTCCTGGGTTGTGTCAGATTACAAACACCTCTGTAAAGTTATGATTTTGAAAGTTATGGATTTTGAGCAAAGTCATGGTTATAAGAAAGATTTTGAGAACGTTATGGTTTGAGCAAGAAATGGTTTTCAGGAAAGGAAATGTCAGCTTTCATTCTTTACAGTCTTTTCATGAGCATCACCTTTTCTAAAAGAGAAGAATATCAGAAGAAAATGAATAGTAAATTAAAGTAGTTTTACATAGGTAAATACAAATAAGGGTGAGTGAGGGAAAGAGGAAAAAGGGTGAAGGTAAGAGGAGACAGAGAGGGAAGTAGAGAAACAGAAATAGAGATGGTTTTTTAACAGGGGTTTCCCCAAGATTTGTAGCTAGGGGGTGATCAAAGGAAAAAATCTTGGACTATTGATATAGTCTTTTCCATTATCATAATGTGACCATTTGTTCTATCTTGATATTATTTCTTCTTAAACATCTCCTTTCTGGATGCTTTGCTTCTATTACCTGCAGCATTCCATAAACATGGTTTCATAAACATCAATAAATTTATCATGTTATGCTATGTTATATATATATATATATATATAGTTTGTTTTTTGGCCACACCCAGTGACACTCAGGGGTTACTCCTGGCTATGAGCTCAGAAATTGCTCCTGGCTTGGGGCACCATGTGGGATGCCAGGGGATCAAACTACAGTTCATCCTAGTCTAGCACGTGCAAGACAGATGCCTTACCGCTTGTGGCACTGGTTTAGCCCACAATGTTATATTTTATTATAATGTGATATTATAGTATGTTATAAAAAACACAAGTGAAGTCCGGGTGAAGCTTGACACTTGCTCATGTGGCCTGTGGGAAGTGAGTGTTGTGCCATATCAGTGTTCAGAGTAGACTTTACCTGTCCTAACCCACATCAGACATTTACCTGATTGTCTGAGATGGGTTGAACAGAGAGGTGGAAGAAATATTTCCTCAAAGTTACATCCCTCGTCCTTTTACCAAATTATTTGCAATTCTCTTAGACTATCTCATGATAGTGTGATTATTGTTTCTGAAGGATGCAGAGAGAACAGAGTGATTTATTTTGTGATCTGACAGTAATTTTCTATTTTACATACTCAGCTTCTGTAATACACCTAATTTGAACTAAGGAGTGGTAATAAATTAGTTTAAAAAATAATGTTGGAGAAGAACATTTGGCAGTTGCCAAGTATTTTTTTGTTGTCCCTTTGTTTCTAGTCTCTTCTTCTCTTTGTTTCTGTTCTAGCATCTGGTCCATAGGGATGAGCCATATGGATGGATTCCTTTACTTCCTGTTGGGTTCCAACAGTGGAATACATCAGCTAAATAACAGAGCAAGAAATGGAAGGGGATCGATTCTCTTGACTCCTTTTTTGAGAGATCCCTAGCAGCTAATGCCACTCAAATAAAAAGTTCTTTCAAAATGCCAAATTGAAGTAATTCTTTCTCCAACTCTCTATAGCTGCTTTTACCTAATATTTTGACCCTAAATGTAGCAATGCCTCAGGTTAGATAGTATTTTTGTGCTCTTCTGTACCTATGGTAGTCATACAATTTATTATCAACTTTTAGAACAGAGAGTTAGTTAAACACTAATTTTGGTGTATTTATTAACTCAAAATAGTTTATTATTTTAATAGACTTGTTATATTAAATGGCTCTATTAAAACTTACTATTTTAAAAATATTTAAGATATCATATGCATATTTAAGAAATCAAAATTTCAAAATGTTTTTTATTATTTTTCTTTTTCCATATCTAGCTGTGGTCATTACTTAGTCCTGGGTTTTTACTCATAATCATTCCTGACAGAATTCTTTAGACTCTATGGGATATAAGGGATAGAATCTGAGTTAGTTACATGCAAAGCAGTGCTCTATTCACTATATTATCTCTCCAGCCTTTTAAATTTTATTTTATTGTTAAATTTACATAAGTGAATGTTCTTTATATTGCAATTATACACATGTTACTCTATTACTGAGTCACTATTTTTTAATTATTGTGGTTTTACTATTTTTAATTTTAAAATAAGAAATGTTTTTCTTTGAAGTTGTCTTTTACGTTTACTATGTTTAAAAGTTTCATTTTCAAACTATACTTTTATGAAGAGCATAATATCTAGGTGAGAAAACACTGTCTAACGTACCTGATTAAATTATGCTACAGTAGAACATTTGCAACTGTCGTCGTTTCCTACTAAAATATGTAATATTGCAAAGCAAATATTTTCCCTGTTAATCTTTATTAACCTCTACTGAGGTTGTCTGAGTAAAAATTTAACAAATGATTTTATAAGAAAAAAACTTGCCAAATCAGTGTTCTTGAACCATTCTTTTGAAAGGCTAAACATAGATATTATAAAATTACAGTCCTTCTCAGTATTGTTTTATTCCTTGTACAGAGTATAAATTTGTGCAACTAAGGATGAGTGTCTATGTAAATATCCTTTCTACAAATTAATATGTTTCAAATATCAATTATAATTTTCAAATAAAATATTGAATTCCATTTTAATATTGTCTAATATGCTCCATTTCATCTGAAAAGATCAGTGACTTCCTATTTTTAAATGGTTTCCACAATTGCGATTTATTTAAACACTCAAATTGAGGGGGGAAAAACTCTCACTTATTTCAAATAACATGATTAAAGATTTCAACTGATTTTAAACATGAAAAAATTAAAATTTTGAAGGCTTACCTTTAGATAGTAATAAAATATGGAAACAAAATTGTTTTATAAAAATTATTATGTTTGAGTAAATTATTTTACAACACTCCATTTCAATGAAAAGTCATGATTTATAGGTATGTAAATGTTTTTCCTGTAATTGTATGTATAAGCTTATTGGTTTGGGTTTGGGTCTTTAAAAATATAATTCCTAATGAAATACATGCTGTTGCTTCTTTAGTCTATTTGCGACTTATGATTAGTGATATGACTCTCCTGCAGTAAATAAGAAAGGTTGGTTGGCAAAATTTTTTTTGCGAATTACATACTTATTTTTCCTCAGCTTTCTTGGGAAGCAGAAATTCAGTTCTTAATTTTTCACTAAATATATACTTAAAGTTTCCTTGGATATACATTGCTGAGCAAAGAGTTTATTACAAAATTTTAAATTATCAAAGCAATTACAAGAGTTTGTTATAAAGCTTATTTTCTCCGAAAGAGTAACGAAAAGGCAAGTTTAGCATAGTTTGTATTTCCTTCTATATTTCCTGAATAAATTGTATATGTATTTAATTATTATTTAATATCTTAGCCATACATTTCCCTGTCTGTTCCTCAGCATCTTGTATTTCCACTCATCACCAAATGGCTGTAGACTAAAGTGATATGTAACTTCAGAAACAAGATTCAGAAACAAGATGTTTCCCTCAACTGGTTAGCTCCAGGTGTACTTTTCTAAAACCTGTCATTTATAAGTTGCATTATGGAATGCATTTCTTGGAAAGATGTCATTCATTTATTTTGGTCTAGAAATGTGGGAGAAAAGAGATAATTCTCATCAGTAGGTTAACACACACAAGTCTCACAGGCTACAAAATGACAACACAGCAGATGTTAGAAGTTATAAAGGACAGTTTTTTTTCTAGCCTACACTACCTGATTTTAGTACAACTTATAATAATTTTATTAAAAAGGAAGTATCTGATGGAGCTGGAAAGCTGGCACAGCTCTGTGCCTGCATGGGTAGGGAACTTGCCTTGCATGCACAGAGCCAGGGGTAAGCCCTGAGCACAGTTGGGTGTTGGCAAACTCTCCTTCTAAAAACAAAAGTGGAGAATCTGGAAAATGTCACACTAAATATGATTCTAAAGCAACAGATGCACCCCAGGATTAATCCAGGCAAACCTGGATGTATGATCACCTTATTTTCACTCCACCTACAGTTTTGTAAACAGTCCTTTGTGAATAAACCCTTCTGCACTCATCTTATTTCAAATGTGCCATCTGTTTCCTGTTGGGTTCCTGGCAGATACAGTGGGATAAAAGGCTGTTCACAATATATTGTTGCATGACAAAAGAAGATTACAAAGTATAGTGACAGTATGCTCCTAATTAAGTATGGTAAATAGTTATGTATATATAATTCCAGAGAAAAAGATCCTGAGGACACACACTCAAAACATCACTTGTAGATTTTATAATTGGGTGGTAGGATTAAAAATGGCTTTCTTTTCTTCTTCTTTTTTTTTTTTTTGGTGTGCATTTACAAAGTATATCCATAAGTATGAATTTTACTTGCAATTAAAAAGTCATTTTTTTTATAATCTTCTGTGTGTGGATATGGTCAAAAGACACATATTAGCTCCATGGTATGGTTCTCATGGGTTGCATTGTATTCCCTGTCTGTATCACCACATTAAGAACAGCCATGCACATTATCTTCAATTCTCTGCTTAAAAAGTAATACTCTAGTGAAATTCTCTGACAGATTTTCATTAAAGGCCTGCAGCAAATTTCTTTGGTACATTACTCAAGAATTCAAATGCTGATATAGAATATAACTTAAAATAAACCCAACATATTGAGTATAGCTAACTCTTCTTTTAATGACTACTTTAGCTTACCCTTTCATCAGAAAGTGTTACAGTGCCTTTGTTTTCACAACTTCAGAAGCATCTTCAAATATCTAGTTTTTGATGATGCCTTCAATCCGATGAGTGTTAAATGATAGCCAATTGTACTAAATTTGTATGTCCCAGTAACAAATGAGTTTGTCTCTTTATTCTCTTTAACCAGTTGAATTTCTTTTTCTATAGTATTGTCCTTATGGATACATCTCTAATCCTTTGTTGATTGGGCATTATATTTTTTTACTTGTTTATCTCTAGGGGATCCTCAAATAGTCTTGTGGAGTCTGAGACAAAGTTTGTAGCAGTCAGGGATCAGGTAGTGTCCTCAAGGTCTGGGGCCAAATCCAGTAGAAAACAACAGTCTACAGTTAGGGGAGGTGGGAGAAAAAGGGCTGCATAGAATGAGTCTGCAGGAGTGGTGGCTGTAGCTTCTTCCCAGGGAGAGAGGGGTGCTAAGTGGGTGTCCTCTCACTGTGCGAGCTGGGTGGCAGCTTGCTGGGGCAAGGAGAAGGTTCTAGTTCCTCTCCTGGGTGGCATATGAGCTTCTATGCCTGCTGCTGGATAGCTCTTCTTTTTCTTTTGATTCATCAATGAGTCCATCTTAGCCCAGATTCTTTAGTCAGGGATTACTCCTGGAGGAGATCAGGGGAACATAAAGGGTGCTAGATACTAAACCCAACTTCCCCATATGCAACACAAGGTTTTTAATCTCTATGCTCTCTCTCTCCATGCCTCGGATACATTTTATTTTAGAAAAATATGACAGGAAAAAATAGAGGCTAACTTAGTATAGAGGTCTCAAGATAAAATATTTCACATAATGAGCTTGGAGAAAGAAAATTTATGTCCAAGATTACAGGTTCACCCAAAAATAGAAAAGGTCAGAGGCCTACAGTGGTTAGTACATAGTGAAAGTTGGCATCCAAGAATATGGATAAATGTTAGCTATAATAGTAGTTTGCAATATGCTTGTCCTATCTACATATCAACCAAGAAGATGGGAGGAAAAAACTTAATGAAAGAGTAGTTGTGGATGTGAAAAGATGAGGACAAAAGAGCACGCATCCAATGAATAGAATAGCATACCCATTCTAGTGAAAGAGGTATAAGAGAAAGGCCGAGGTACCTCTTAAGATAAAAAGGAGTAACATTGCTTTATTTCACCAATGCTCTACACACTGTGATAAGTAGAAAAGAAAGAGGAGGAGAAATCCATTGGAAATAGCAATTGCAGACTGTAGCTCTCTAGCTGTTCTTGGAGGATTTTAGGGAGGATTATTGGAGGCCACAGGGATGCATGGCAGGCTGAAGAGACAAACCACCTTGTCAAGGAGAGGGCAGTGGAAAGAATCCAGAAATAGAGCTGGAAGATCCAGTTCCAGCAGGAGAAGCATGAAGGAGACAGATGAAGTGGGGAGTGAAAACCCCTTAGGGAAGTGGGTTGGATTGAGGCCAAGCAGGGTGGTGGAAAATAACTGTTGGTGCCAGGAGAAGAACGAATTGAGTGAGAGGCCATGGGAGGGTGGAGGGACAGGGCACAGGGCAAGCCCAGCAGGAATTGGAGACATCCAGTGAGAGATGATGATTATTCCAGCTGTCCAAAACCTGGTATGCTGATTTGTGTTGGCAGGATGAGGGGTCTGGATGGGAGTGATGGTGGCAGCAGGGGTAGAAAGGAATCCTGGGGAGAAGCAGAGGGTCAGTATTGGCTGTCATGAGCCAGCATGAATGATAGCTTTGCCCCATGTGCTCTGTTTTTATTTTTATAGTTTGTGGAACGCTGATCCTGGTCTAGATTGTATCTAGAAAGGTTTGCTCTCCCCAGAGAGAACATGTTATCTTGGGTCTGGTGGATATGGGGTCTTTATAAAGGGCCTCCCTGAGAAGTGCTCTTTTTCAGGGTCTTATAAGTATGGAATAGGTTCAGGAGAGGGGCGGCTGCTTGATCAGCTTTGTTGTTGACTTAAGAATTCCTGTGATTTCTGAAAATTATTATTGAAAGAATGTCTTCCATTTTTTTAAAATGAAAGACAGTCTTGTAATAATAATTTTCAGACACAAAAGAGAGAAGAGCTGGAAGTTACAGCTCACCTCATGAAGCTCACCACAAACAGGGATGAGTTTAGTTAGAGAAATAACTACGTTTTGAACTATCCTAATAATGAGAATGTTCGAGGGAAATAGAAAGCCTGTCTAGAGTACAGGCAGGGGTTGGGTGGGGAGGAGGGAGATTTGGGACATTGGTGATGAGAATGTTGCACTGGTGATGGTGGTGTTCTTTACATGACTGAAACCCAAACACAATCATGTATGTAATCAAGGTGTTTAAATAACATATATATACATATATATGAATTCCTGTGATTTCTAAAGGACTTACTGCTCTCTTGATTTCTCCTTTTCAATAAATTCTTATTGTGGTCTCAGAAAAGGTTTCCTCTACAACAGTAAAGTTTAGGAGAAGCTGACAGGGAAAACCAAGCAGCCTATGAACTGTGCCCTCATTCTTTTTCTTATTGTTCTCACCAACAAATTACAAAAGGCATGTGGAGAGGAGAGACGGAGTGCATTTGTGGTTTTGTTTGGGGACCACACCTGCTGTGTTCAGGGCTTACTCCTGTCTCTGCACTCCAGAAGTCACTACTGGTGGAACATGAATGACTATATGGGGTGCGAGGGATCAAACCTGGATTGGCAGTATGCTAGACAAGCACCCTACCTGCTGTGCTATCACTCTGGCCCAGGAGTGCATTTTTAAACAAAAATGAAGATGGATATTTTTGTTACTCTCTTGTAGCCCTGCAACCTAGATGCTGGATCTTCAAGTCTCCACCAATTAAGTATTTTCAAAGTCTTGCCTCACTACCCTTTTTGAGGCATTTTTAGCATAGTTAGTTCCATTACTGTAAAAAAAAAAAAAAAAAAAAACAACAAAAAACAAACCCTGCACCCCCTGGTCACCACTCATTCTAGATAACTATTAACTTACCTTGTGACATTTCTGAAATAGTCCATTTCATCCATAAAGAATGTAAAGTACATTTAGTGCTTTCTTATAATAATCTTTTTTTTTTTTTTTTTGATTTTTTGGGCCACACCTGGTGACGCTCAGGAGTTACTCCTGGCTATATGCTCAGAAGTCGCTCCTGGCTTGGGGGACCATATGGGACGCCCGGGATCGAACCGCAGTCCGTTCTAGGCTAGCGCTGGCAAGACAGACACCTTACCTCTAGAGCCACCATGCCGGCCCCCTTCTTATAATAATCTTAATTATGCTTTTTCAATCAACTTTCTTAAAGAAGAAGGATGAGAGGTGTTATCTTGTATTTTTTTAATATGAGAAAACCAGGATATTTCTGAATGACACCATTCTCATGTCCCAAGTGAAATGCAGCAATATATGCTTTTCCTGTTAGGAATAAACAAGAAAGAAGTTTGCGACTAGTAATTCACTTACTATTCCTCAAAAGTCAGGAAAATAAAGACAAAAGACTAAGCAAAGAAGCAGGAAGAAAGGACTAAACTGTTTTTGGCGGAATTGAGGTAAAACATCTGCTAGAATGGTCTAATTAAGATTTATGAGCTGCTAGAATATATTGCCAAAGGTAGCTGCAAGATCTCCCTTTCTTGGGATTAAGAAGAAAAAAAAATTAAGAACCATAGTCAAATTCTCTGCTAAGATGTATTTGTATTGGGAGACATGGGGATAGATTAGGTGACTGTCCACAGTCACTCATAGTCCTAGGATATCTTGAAGGCAGGTGGCAAATGCATTGCCTTCTATGCTGACATGAAGTTATTCTTAGCCCTATAAAGAGGAGGTCCTATTTATTTTTGATCCTTTAAGTTAGATAATATCTACCTCATCAACAAGACATTTGTGGAAACTTCAGAGAGCCTAATGCACAATCCTTGCCCTTCTATTCAACTTTTATTTGCATAGCTGTGTATTCTGGTTTTACATTGCTGTATAAAAGAATTACCCATAACTTAGTGACCCACATATGTTATAGTTCTGTGGTGGATTCGGCTTAAGAGAGAAGTTTATGCTTAGACTCACTTATGAAGTTGCACTTGCACAGATTCTGGCTGGTGCCTCAGTCACACATGGCAGATAATTTACACTAGCTGTTGACTGAGGGTTCAGCTGAATAGTCAATGAACTGTCCTACTATCTTAGAATACTGGTACTATTGGGGGTCCTCATCTCTCGAGTATTGAGTCAAGTCAAAATGTCAGTTCAACTGGTGAAGCTATGGGTGTTGGAACATGCTATGACTGAGAATCAACTATAAACAACTTTTTTTTTTTTTTTTTGGTTTTTGGGTCACACCAGGCAGTGCTCAGGGGTTATTCCTGGCTCCAGGCTCAGAAATTGCTCCTGGCAGGCACGGGGGACCATTATAAACAACTTTTTAACTCTTTATCTCCCATTGATTTAATAAAAATAAAAAGTCAGTTCGGAGTTCTCAGAAACCAAAGCAGAAGCTAGCAGAACTTTGAAAACTCAGAACTGAACTGATATAATGTCACTTTTGGTAGCTTCAGTAGGACAAATTGTCACTTCTCATTCATTGTTAAAGAGAAATAAAATAGTATCCTGCCTCTTACTAGAAAGAGACAAAAAAAAATACTATCTTTAATCCATCTGCAGTAGAGGGAGGTCTATTATACACTAAAGGTCACATTCTAAGATGTATGCAACTTCAAAATAAAAACTAACAACATCATTTGAATTATACTTTTACAATAAGAATAGGGCAGTGGCCAAGTTTAAAAATGGGGCCTGAGAGATAGCACAGCGTAAGGCTTTTGCCTTGCAAGCAGCCGACCCAGGACAAATGGTGGTTCGAATCCTGGCATCCCATATGGTTCCCTGTGTCTGCCAGGAGTGATTTCTGAGCACAGAGCCAGGAGTAACCCCTGAGCGCCTCCAGGTGTGACCCAAAAAGAATATTTTAAAAAAGGGAAATATCTGATAAAGTAAAAATAGCTAGAGTTAAGTGAACAATGTCATCAATCAAGTTGTTAGTCAAAATACTTTTCCTT
This sequence comes from Suncus etruscus, assembly GCF_024139225.1. Classification (NCBI taxonomy): domain Eukaryota; kingdom Metazoa; phylum Chordata; class Mammalia; order Eulipotyphla; family Soricidae; genus Suncus; species Suncus etruscus. The sequence continues at coordinate 34,821,662 of NC_064849.1, read as the reverse complement.
TTTTTCTTTTTTGGCCACACCTTGAAATGTTAAGGGCTTACTTACTTATTATGAGCTCAAAGATCACTCTTGATGCAATTCAACATTAAAGGCTGCAGAGGATTGAACCCAGGTCAGCACTATACAAGGCAACTATCTCTTCAGTCCTTTAATCCACTTATTTAATCAATAATGAGCCCATACATAATATTAAATATTCAAACAACTAAGAAAAATATGACATGGCCCCTGTTTTCTAGATTCTCAGTCTGGTAGTTCATGTAATACATCATCTCCTAAATACCTATGTTGTTTGCACACAGCATTATTTCCACCCAAAGACTATACAGACACGATGATGCAAAGACATAATGATGTTGTGAGAGACCTCCTGATTTAGCTTTGGACTAGGCAAAAAGGAAAAGAAATATTAATCATTATTAACAAAAATAGATGAAAGATATGGGCAGAGTAGCCAAGTTAAATAGATTTCTCTATAGAGATTTCTTCTGGTGAAGATATGTGCCTTTATAGAAAAAAATTTGGGGGGGAGTCATGGGGTATGCTCAGGACCTCTGAGTTTAGTTAAATTGTTTAGGAATCTTGAGAAAACAGTGGCTATAATTCATGTTTCTGAACCAGGATTTTTTGGAGAGATCCAAAACAATTCCCAGTGGAGATCTGAGACTGCCAGTATAAGGAACTTAACTTTGCTATTGCTTAATGTCCCTATTATAACCATATTATTTTTATTATTATTCTTTTTGTTATTATTATTATTATTTTATTTGAGGACAACCTCTGGCAAGGTTTGGGGCTATTCTTGTTTGTCCTTAGGGTAACTCCCAGAGGTGCCTGGGGGACTATGTGGAGTCAGGGACTGAACTGGATCTTCTGATTTAACTACTTAATCAGTGTTATAGTCATATTCTAAAAAAGAAGACACAAATCTAAACAGAAAAAAAGAAATATGGAGATACTTACAGATAAAAATAATCAAACATAAACAGAGATAGGCAGTGATCCCAGAGGCAAAGGAAATGAAGAAACTGGAATGAGGTTACTTATAGGGAGTAAATGAACCAAAGTCAATTATTAAAGCTTCTTTGATTGGAAATAAAGATAATTTTTTTAAAAAAAGTAGCATTTTGACTTATTCGGCAACCTGAAAAATGAATTGATTTGTGCTAGTAGGAATAAATGACTACTATATTACACTAAACAACATAGAGATCCTATAGAGAAAAGGAGGATGACAGTTGGCAGGTGATAGAGACTTGATGACATCAAATTCAGTGCTTCTCTTCTTAGCCTACCTTGAATTTGAGGCTAGCACCTCCCTGAACTATAAGGGAGAAAAGTTTTAATAGAGAGAGAGGATTTAAGATTTATGAGGATAGGGATTCACTGTCCCTGCTTCCCTTCTTAATCTGTCTTTCACATCACCTCCAACTCTCTCAATTGTTTTTGACACCATTTTCTTGATTAATGATCTCTATCAAATTTATATTTGCAAACACACCATGATTCTTTGTTTTGTATTGTAGTCTACCAACCTGGTCCTACTATTTAACTTTCAAATCTGTAAGCATTCTACGTCAACAATTCAATATATCAACGTTTTTATTAATTTAATACCTGTCTGCCTACTAGGTACATTTTTACCATTTAGAACATACTTTCTTCTTTTCTCCAGATTGTCAACATTCTTCAAAGTATTTCTAACAATAAAATTTCTGGCATCATTTAGTGTCCTTTTTCTTCTAATTTTTGTGTTTATGTGTTTAAGAACTTAATTTTTTTATGAATTAATGTTTATAAGAATATTTGTTTGGGGCCAGAGAGATAGTATGGAGGTAAGGCTTTTGCCTTTCATGCAGAAGGACGGTGGTTTGAATTCCGGCATCCCATATGGTTCCCTGTGCCTGCCAGGGGCATTTTTCTGAGCCTAGAGCCAGGAGTAACCCCTGAGCACTGCCGGGTGTGACCCAAAACCCAATAAAAATAAAAGAACATTTGTTAGACCTTTATTTTACCAAGCACTAAGCATGTTTATTTAAGATATAGTTCCTACACTTATGGGAATTTAATGTAAAAAAGAGAATGATCAACTCCCATACTATTCAGTGTAAACCAACATTATATTGATTTGCATTGCAAGTTAAATTATTTGTGTCTTCTTTCTGTTTTTTCTTTTCTTTGTAAATATAAAAAAAACTTTTCTTAAAGGCAAATTGCCTTAAAGTTCTTTCTAAACGTTAAGGATTTGACCATATTATATTCATAAAAACAGAAATGATTTATGAGTACCTGAATATACAGAACTGGTCCCAACAAGTGTGGGAGCCTGGGGTAAAGGCAGAGAAGTTAACATGAGAAATTTGATCATCTTATAAAAAAAACAACAGAGACATTATATGACTATTGGTACTTGAAATCACAGGAAGATTGATGCACCTCTTTAAAATCACAATGTACATGAAGGAGGCTTCTGAGTTACTCTTAAATAATTATGTTCCATAATTCCAGGAGGACATTTTAAGAAGAAATGAAGAGTCTTTCTGGAAAACAATAGGGATGTTTCTCAAAAAACTGGAAATTGAGCTCCCATATGATCTAGATATACCACTTTTAGGGATATACCCTCGGAACATAAAAACACAATAAAAAGTATCCTCTGGGGGCCGGAGAGATAGCACAGTGGCGTTTGCCTTGCAAGCAGCTGGCCCAGGACCTAAGGTGGTTGGTTCAAATCCTGGCATCCCATCTGGTCCCTCATGCCTGCCAGGAGCTATTTCTGAGCAGATAGCCAGGAGTAACCCCTGAGCACTGCTGGGTGTGGCCCCCCCAAAATAAAACCCAAAACAAAAAAAAAGTACCCTCTGTACTCCTATGTTCATTGCAGTGATGTTTACAATAGCCAGAATAGGGAAAGAACCTAGGTGCCCAACAACAGATGAGTGGATAAAGAAACTGTGGTACATATGCACAATGGAATACTATGCAGCTATTAGGAAAACAAAACCATGAAATTTGCCTATACATGGATGGACATAAAGACTACTATCCTGAGTGAAATAAGTCAGAAGGAGAGAGATAGACACAGAATAGTCCCACTCAACTGTGTGATTTAAGAAAAATAAAAGACATTATTAAAATAATACCCAGACAATAGAGATGCAGGCTGGCAGGACAAGCCCATGATATAAGGCTTACCACAAAGAGTGGTGAGCTCAATTAGAAAAATACCTGCACTGACAACTACTATGACAATGATAGTGAGAAAAAAATAAAATGTCTGTTTCGAAGATGGCGGGATGGGGGAGGAGGAGAGAAATGGGAAATATTGGTGGTGGGAAAGTTACCCTGGTGAAGGGTGGTATACATTTGATGACTGAAACCCAATTATGAGCATTTTTATAACCACAATGCTTAAATAAAGAAATTATAAAAAACAAACAAACAAAGGAGCAATGGAGAGGTTCATGAAAATGTGATACATATATACAATGGTATACTGCATAGCTATAAAGAATGATGCAATCATGCTATTTGCAGCAACATGGATGGATCTGGACAATATCATGTTAAATGAACTAAGCCAGAAGAATAAGGCTAAATACAGAATGATATCACTTGTATGTTGTATTTAGAATAACTGAATGAAGAAATGCAATGGTTCAATGGTTCCCTAGACCCAGAGTATAGCAAGGAAAAGGAAAGAAGATGAGTGGAGGAGGAGAAACACAAATATGAAAGGAAGGGAGCCAGAGGCCAAGTGGTCTCAGGTACATTGGTGGAGGAAAACAAAGAGACAGAACTAAATCTCCAAGCCAAAGTCAACAACAAAGCAAGAGATTCAAACTAACAATCTAAACTTTAAATATGCATGTTATATTGGCAGGCTGGGAGACACCCTGGAAACATGGTGGAGGGAGGTTGACATTGGTAGTGGGGTTGGCCCTGATTCATAGTATGTCTGAAATCCAACTATGAAGAATTTTGTAAATAATAATGATTTCATTTAAATTAAATTAAATTAAATTAAATTAAAAGTCTTGAATCAGGAAAAAAAAATAAAGGAAGAAATGGAGAAAGTCCTAGTCAGTAGTCAAGGAAGTTACCTTGTTAATAAAGTATCTAGCCAAGAGAAAAGACACGCTTATCATTCAGACAATGTCTTGGGTTGGGAGAAATATTAGATTAAAGAGTTGTAGTGACCAAAGTTTCATTCTAAGATTCCAGACCATTGTTTGGAGGAAAGACCTAATCTTACCTACTTCTATCCATCTGTTTTTTTGGCTTGGATATGTATCGTTTCCCAATAGGGTATATGATCTGGAGAATGACTCATTTGAAGAATACAATGCAATCAAAGTGTAAAAGGTAGTTAGAGCCTTGACCTTGGCCCAAATGATTTGTGGAATGTGGGGGCTATTACTCTTTTTTCAATGCCTTAGTTTTATTCTTTAAGAAATAGAAATAGGAGACTGAAATAGTATTAGCCATTTTATTCAACTTATATTTGTATATTATTTTCATCAAATAAATCAATCATAATGCAAATGTTTAGCTTATAGCGCATCCCTAATAGTCTGATAAGACCAATTAGGCCTAAGTAGGTAACTTGCTTGTCCAAGACACCTTCTACTCTCTTCCTCTTTATCTTCAGGTCTGAGCATATATATTTAAAACTTCTGGACTAGAATGGTAGATTGCATCTTTAACAGGTCCTAAAAACATTACTTTTAAGAGATTTTATTACAGTATGCATATTGACAAATTATGTAAATTCACTACTGTCAATGCTGTGCTATCAATTAATAAAATCCTTTTAGATTTGTCATGAACTGACTAAAACAAAATCGAAAGATTCAGTATTTTCCCTTCTTTCCCTCCCTCCCTCCCTCCCTCCCCCTCCCTTCTTTCCTTCCTTCCTTCCTTTCTTTCTTCCTTCCTTCCTTCTTCCTTTCTTCCTTCCTTCTTTCCTTTCTCCTTCCTTCCTTTCTTTTTTCTTCCTTTCTTCCTTCCTTCTTTCCTTTCTCCTTCCTTCCTTTCTTTTTTCTTCCTTTCTCCTTCCTTCCTTTCTTTTTTCTTTCTTCCTTCCTTCCTTCTTTCCTTTCTCCTTCCTTCCTTTTTTCTTCCTTTCTTCCTTCCTTCTTTACTTTCTCCTTTCTTCCTTTCTTTTTTCTTCCTTTCTTCCTTCCTTCTTTCCTTTCTCTTTCCTTCCTTCCTTTTTTCCTTCCTTCCTTTTTTCCTTCCTTCCTTTTTTCCTTCCTTCCTTCCTTCCTTCCTTCCTTCCTTCCTTCCTTCCTTCCTTCCTTCCTTCCTTCCTTCCTTCCTTCCTTCCTTCTCCTTCCCTTCCTTCCCTTCCTTTCCTTCCTTTCCCTCCCCTTCCCTTCCTTTCCCTCCCCTTCCCTCCCCTCCCCTCCCCTCCCCCTCCCCCTCCCCCTCCCCCTTTCCCCCTCCCCCTCCCCCTTTCCCCCTTTTCCCCTTTCCCCCTTTCCCCCTTTCCCCCTTCCCCTTCCCCTTCCCCTTCCCCTTCCCCCTTCCCTTCCCCTTTCCCTTTCCCTTTCCCTTTCCCTTTCCCTTTTCCTTCCTTCCTTCCTTCCTTCCTTCCTTCCTTCCTTCCTTCCTTCCTTCCTTCCTTCCTTCCTTCTCCTTCCCTTCCTTCCCTTCCTTTCCTTCCTTTCCCTCCCCTTCCCTTCCTTTCCCTCCCCTTCCCTCCCCTCCCCTCCCCTCCCCCTCCCCCTCCCCCTTTCCCCCTCCCCTTTCCCCCCCTTTCCCCCTTTCCCCCTTTCCCCCTTCCCCTTCCCCTCCCCTTCCCCTTCCCCTTCCCCTTCCCCTTCCCCTTTCCCCTTTCCCTTTCCCTTTCCCTTTTCCTTCCTTCCTTCCTTCCTTCCTTCCTTCCTTCCTTCCTTCCTTCCTTCCTTCCTTCCTTCCTTCCTTCCTTCCTTCCTTCCTTCCTTCCTTCTGTCCATCCGTCCTTCCTGGTATCACTGCACATTTTGGGTTCAAGCATATAATTGCTACAATACTATACAATACTTCACCAGTGTCTATTTCTGTCCACCAATAGGCATCCTCCATACCAATGTGACCTTTTGATCCCCATCTCTAGAAGAGGCATTTTAAAAAATTAAGTTTTTGTGTACAGTACTGTCGCTGATAGGATTTCATACATAACATTTTGTCACCTTTCAGAAACACTTTTCCCCCAATTGAGCACTTCTCTCCATCACAATCATTACTTCTTCACTGTGCTTTTCCCCAGCCCCTTCAAGTGACATATTTCCTACTAAATATCAGTTCTCATGTCCTTTGTTTCTATTGACATTGGACTTTCATTGTCCCACCATTGTGTTTCTTTATATTCTTTTTTTATTTTTATTTATTTTTTTTGAGTCACACCTGGCAGTGCTCAGAGGTTACTCCTGGCTTTACGCTCAGAAATTGCTCCTGGCAGGTTCAAGGGACTGTATGGGATTCTGGGATTCGAATCACTGTCCTTTTGCATGCAAATGCCTTACCTCCATACTATATCTCTGGCCCCATATTCTTCTTAATATTATTTTCTCAGACCTTAATGTCTTGCTCAATTACTGAAATATATACTGCCCACTTTGGAGCCCACTAACCCCTACATTCTCCTCACTTAGGGACCTCAAGATTCTTTTCAACTCTATTGTTTTAGGATGTTTTCTGTACCTGAAACAGAAATAGTAAAAATAATCCTCACCACTTGTAACTGCTTATAGAAGAAGCAATTTTCTGGGTGCCTAGAAAAATAAAATCATAGTGGCTATTGTCTGTGTGTATGTAAAATATCTTACTCAATAAATCAAATCCCTGTTACCAGTTGGTCAGGTCCATTCTGCCAGTTCAGCTATCTGCTTAGGACTCTTCCATGTTCTCTCCTGTAGAATCCTGACAATCTCCAGGTAAAATTTCTCAGTGTGTGACTGGCATGTAGTTTTGCTCAAGCTGTGAAGCAGTAGACATAATGAGGTTGTTCCAGAAGCTCTCTCTCTCTCAATACATATGCTGATGAACAGTGAATAACAGCTAAAGAAGCACCACTAAATACATATTTTGAGCAGATCTTAAGGGAATATGCTTGATCCTCTCACCTTCATCCCCATGCTCTGGCTGAAGATCTGTTTCTGTTCCTGGAAAAGAAAAGGAGTGTGAGAGAATTGCTGCATTACTTTCATGAGAGGAAAACAGGACTCAGGGGAGCAATGGTTGAGGCCTAGTCCCCATCAACTCATAACTCATTGGAGAGATATTCAAAACTGGCAGCATTGCCAAAGGACTCCTTGCCAAGTCAGGCTGCTCTCCAAATGGCCTTCTATATTTATGTGAACAGAAATAAAACACAGCGCTAAAAGGCAACAGACATGCAATCGGCAACTTGACCTGATTGCACCACACCATGCATGCATACTTAATAAGAGGCATGACTGTGAGAAGCGCTATTAGAGGGATAGCTCAGACCAAAAGGATGGTTTTGTGGGCATCAGGTGTTGACTTAGGGGCATTCAGAAAGCTGAGAAACCAGAGAAAAGTCTTAACCAGGCAAGTCTTAACACACCTCTGTGGACTTTAGGCAAGTAATACTAAAATGTTGGACCCTGTATGATTTTTCTAAGGTTTTTATAACCAAGAACCACAAATTGAGTGGCTTAGCACCACAGGTGTTTATTCTTCCATAGTTCTGGAGATTACAAGTCTTAAATCCATGTGTGGGCAGGATCTGTTTGGAGGCTTAAGCTGAAAGTTCTTTATTTCTGATAGTTCTGGCAGTTTTGGCATCGTTAGTGTTTCTTAGCTTGTAGAAGCACTACCCCAAATATGCTTCTGTCTTCATGTAGTCTTTTTCTTTGTGTATCTGCTTTTGTGTGTATCAATGTTCCACTTTTCCCTAATATATTGCAATCTCTTTAACAATTATATCTATACTCGATCAAGTACATTTTCATCAGCAGAAGCAAATGCCGTTGGTTGACTGCCATTCATTTAATGAAGCCCTGATATTAACCACATGTGGTCTATAACTAGATAAATAATTTCAGAACTCTTGGACACTCTTAGTTTCAACAAAGTTAGCAGAATCAAGCAAACCTAGTTAAGGTAACAGCTGTGAAAGAAATATTTAGGCCATACTACGTAAGCTTGATAGTGTGCATCAAAATTCTTATAGAAAAATTACCAAAAAATAGCACCTTGCAGTAATCCAGTTGCTTTAAATATTTTCATTGAGGAAACTGCAATCATATTCAACATTAATAAAATGTTGATCTTCTGAACTTATAAAATATGCCATGTTTGTCTAAGTTTGGAACCACATCGGGTCAAATAATCCTGGCCAAATGCACATTTAAAAATATATATTTAAAAATGTATTTAGTTTTTTGTGGTGTGGAAAGACATTCCTGGTGCATGGTCGTGTCTGGTAGCACGCAGGAGTCATGCCCAGCAGTATTCAATGGGTAGATGTACTGCCTGAGTTGAACCCAAGATCCTCTCCATAAAAACATGTGCTCTATCATTGGAGTCACATTACTGGCTCTTGGGTTAAATACATTTTAAGAAAAATTGTCCTGAGCTAGAGTGAAGAAATATGAATTCCCACTTCATACCTCACTTGTGCTAAGTTGAAGCTTTTGTGTCAAATGACGGGCAATCTTTTTTGTTCTCTTTTCCTCCTTGCTGGGGATGTGTACTAAAATCTATGTAAGTGAAGTAAGTAAGAATAATTCCTCTTTATCGCTGTGGGCTCCTTGCTGGAATCATGCAGTAAGAGAAAGTAGGATCAAGATATTTTCTAAACACTCCTGGGAAGTATAGGGCAAGATTCAAATGAGGTAGTTCTCCAAAGAAGCCCAAACAATGGGGACAGTGATCTTAGAAACTCAACAAAAATCTCCCTTTGTGTTTTGAGCTTTTTTTTTTTTTTTTTTTTCTTCCTTTTTTCCTAACACCACACTGAATTTTCCTCTGACTGGAGCCTGAAAAGTAGTCAATGCTTTCTAATACAGACCTTGGGCCCCCTCCTTCCTTTCCAACAGCAGAGAAACTAGGTGGGGGCTGAGCATGGTGCAGCAAAGGGGAAGGTGAGAGCTGCAGCTGGGCAAACAGAGCCTGCATTGTTCCCTCGGCACACACTCCCAGCCCCCAACCCTCAGCCCCAGTATCAGGGCTGCAGTCTCCAAAAGGAGCTAACAAGCACCAGGCTTCTTGCTGCTCTATTTACACAGGTGCCTTCCCTCCCTGGGGAAACGGGGGCTTTGCAAACATGCGAGACCACGTGCTTCCAGAAGATGGATGCTCACCTCTGCACCCTACCAAGAGGAGAAACTGAGGCCCAAAATAGGGAAGAAAGGATCCTGGGCTGAGCCCAGCATTGATGGGAGGCAGAAAGGCAGGCAGGTGTCCAGATTCCCCACTGGCCTCTCTGGTTACCAGGCTGTCTTTGTCTTGTCAGAGCCATTCTTGACAAGGATAAAGCCTTCAGGCTTTTCACTTCAGGAGATTGTAGCAGCTTTTCCATTGACGATTCCAAGCTGCAGCCAGAGCTCCAGCGCTGGCTGTCTGAGGGTGCAGGCTGAGGCAGTGACCCACAGCCACACCTGTGAGTGGAGGCCAGCTGGGAGAGGGGCAGGGAGAGGGGCCTGGCTTTGGAGACTGCAAGACATTGTTACACCTTCAAAACATGTACCCTCCACTCACCCTACTAAGACCTTTTTGCTGTATTTGCCACTCCACGATGAAAAAGCAGAAAAAAGGCAAAGGAGAAAGTCAGCCTATTCATTTATCCCTCTTTTCTTTTTTTAGTGGCCTAATTACAAATCCTCAGTTCCAATGCCCCAGATTCTTCAACAGATACATGGGAAGGAGGTGAGCATGAAAGGGCAGGGGATAACCAATAAAAGAATACTTATAAGGCACATTCATCCATGATCCATTATCAGAGTGGATAGAGTGCTTGCATTGCACATGGCCAACCCAGGTTTGATCCAGGCACTCCATATGGTCCCCCAAGGCTGCCAGGCATGATTCCTGAGCACTGCTGGGGTGGTCCCAAAACAGAATAAAAATGCATAACTAAGGTATCGCCTGCCAGGGTTTTGATCTAGTCTTCACACCAGGGATCACTCTTTTGGGGGTGAGAATTAAGATGCAAAAAATGCTACTTCTTTGCCTGTGCTAACTACAATATAGTGTGTCTCATTACAATTCATTAAGTTATACTTCCTTTCTTGTATTTTATTTGACAATGGAAGACAAAAAAAAATCGTTGTTCAGCCTCCCTTAGACAGCAGAGCTGGATCTTCTCCAACTAGCTCTGTAGTCCTTTCCGAATATTCTGAGTCAGAGTGGTGGCTCAGATCAGGGCATGCTTTCTCTAACTTAATTTCCCAGGTGATCCATTGATGAAAGGGACAAATAGGACTGTTGAACAGAAGAAAAATAATGTCTGGTCTCTCATTCTTAAGAACTGGAAGGTACCTCAGTGAGTTTTTTGCTCTGAAGTGAATCCACTGCCTTCAGACCAGTCTCTCAGGGGAACAGACAGGGGACTGAGTCAAAAGACCTGACTGCCAGAGGGTACTTGTTCTATTCTCTGACAATGGGCTCTGCCGCCCACATCCCTCTCCTAGGTCACATTAAGGTCTATCTTTACTCCCTCCTATTAGAAAGAGGCATGGCTTTTCTCATTCTCAAAGGGCTAAGAGAGTCAAAGGAACTAGCTGGGGTGCAATTCTGACTCACACAAATTCTAGGAACAAACTCTTCCCAGTAAGTGGTCTGTGGGTCCTCACGAGGCCATCAGAGGCATTTAGATGTCACCCCAGAGTTGCTAAATGTGTGTACACAATTGTGTGCTGGGCTGTTTAGAAGGCAGAAGGTTGCTAAGCAATGCATTGTCAAAAGGGAGAGTGTGAAGAAAAAAATAATAAATAAACAGATGATGGGGAGGAGATCCAAATTCTGTTAGGACAAGAGCGTTTGGGTGCAGTTCATTTGTGTTTGATGGGAGTATCACAGAGACAGAGACGTCAGGGCTCCCTCCACTCCAGCTGGAGTTTCCAATCGTGCCTTCCAGTTTCTTACCCTTTGTCTTATGTGGCGGGGAAAGCTGAGATGAAATATGGTTCTCTGGAGAGCCATGCCTTGTGAAAGGCTATTACAGCTGTAACAAAACTTTTGTAATCTGCACCATATCCCATTACTTCTACAGGCTCCTTGGGTGCCTTCCCAGCCTCAAGGAAAACACACACACACACACACACACACACACACACACACACACACACACCCTTTCTTTTTTTCCTACTTCACTCTTTCCATGATTTCTGCTCTCAAAGGTTACTACAAATTTTCTTCTCACATAGGCTTTCTCTAACCTTTGACACAAACTGACCTTTATTCTGTAGAAAGATTGGGTGGTACCTGAGTAAAGACTTGCTGGGTCATGGAGGCAGAGGTAGGACTGTGGTGTGTTATGAGTGGGTGTTGGGGACTGTGACCAGTTTGAGGCCATCTTTGCTGTTTTCTCTGCCATTAACCCAGTCTTTTACTTAAAAGGCTGCAAGTAGTTTTTGCTGTTAAGTCCTTGAACTAAAGAGAAAAGATATGAATGCAGCTGCAAGATAAAAATTTAGTTCCAGCCTGAGAAGAGCAAAAGCTGCCTGGTACCTTATCAGAAACTAGGCATCACTTCTTAAAATCTTCCCAAGCTAACAAGGCTGTTATTAATAAGTATATGTTACCTTGTCTGTTCAAAAAACACTGAGGCTAGCACATCTTTGCCCATCTCCTGTTAATTAGGCAGTTAGGAATGCAGCTAGAAGGTCATAAGACGTTCCCATAGAAACGACACGTCCAACACGACTTGTAAGCCCTCCTGCCACCTAGCCCACTGTCCACTTCCTTATTTTAGAGAATGATTTAATTTCTTTGTTTCTTGTACCCGGAAATATATTCTTGCCTTATATGGAGCAATGTATTGGCTTTCGCGCCAGAAGTATAATTGACATCACCTTGTACTGCCCCTTTTCTCCTTCACTATATAAAAAGAAACTGTAGCCCAATAAACTTGCCTTTGAACAGTGAGATATTGTCTTAGGCCATTTATTATTAACCTCTCTCAGATTTTTTATAGGTGTGGTTGTGATTCTACTCAGCAAAATAGGAGTGCAGTTGTCCAGAAGTCTCCCCAGCTGAATCCTGCTGGCCGGGCCCCTTTGGGGGGGCTTCAGGCACCTGCAAGTGGGCTTCTAGAGATTTTCTTTATTCATCTTGCAGCTTACTGCCTGCAGCCTGTCTCAACATCAACAAGAGACAGCATTTATCAGATAGACTGCATCTTTCCACCCAGCCGGAGTTTTCATAATTACTTTTAGGGATTAGTGTGGCATTATGGGTAAGTAGACGAGTTTTCCCTTACATCTTCTATCTACCTGTTCTAACATGACTAGTTCTCAGTTTGGTGTGACCTTAGGAGATGTATTTTGTGTTTGAGTTTCCTCAATTGCAAAATAGGGTTGCATTGTAATATAAATTTCATGATCTATTTAGAATAATCCATGTTGTGGACTTTGCAGACTCTGAAGCACTGTTTCCTCTGTGTGTTCTGAATGCTTTGGGGACATGTCATGTGCAGAAGTTAAAGCTGGCTTCAAGAATGTAACTGAAGAAAAATTGGAGTAAATTCTTCACTGAGGAGCATACAAAGGTAGAAAGGAAGAAAAAATGATACAAATAGTGCTTTCCATTTCAGATGTTTCAAAGTTATTTTATTAACTTAATTGTCTCAAGATTCTACATAATCTTGAGAGAGGCCAAGATAGTCACCTGTTCCTGTGAATAACTCCATCTCCAAGTAATAAACTGACCTAAGTTCAATGTGTTCAGGTGATAAAGGCAAGTATAAAGATTAGACCTGAAATCTGAAAGTACCCATAGCCACTTGTTTATATCAAGCAGAGACAAGATGGGTTGGAATTGTGTCTGGTGACTCTAAAAATCTAGCTCTGTCACTGTTCATTGTCACTAACTATTAAAAATATTTAAGAAGATGATTAGCATGGCAGTTTTATGACACAAGAATCAAGATGTGGAAGTCTGGCAGATATGTGTTCTAATACCTAAGCTGTTGCTATTAACTGCATAAGCTGATTCTCAAACTCTGAGTCTTTGTTTGATTATTTGAAAAAACAGAAATCATAGATAAATCCATGGTGCTGTTAGGATAATTTATTTTTAAATTTAAAAAAATATTGGGAAGTTTGGGCCCCACTCGGTGGACCTCAGGGATTACTCCTGGCTCTGCACACAGAAATCACTCCTAGCAGGTTTGGGTGATTATATGGAAATATGGAAATCAAACCCAGGTTGGCCACATGCAAGGCAAATGCCCTATCCTCTGTGCTATTGCTATTATTTAGGAATAATGTGCCTCTCCGTACTTAACCAAGTGCCTTGGTCAATGTATTTCTCAACATATTTGTTTACAGGTTTGTAACCATAGTGCTTAAATAAAGATATCATACTTAAAAACCATTAAAATTTAAAGATTGTAGACAAAGACCAGACTTCTCATTGCGAATATATTATTTGTTTTTTAAATTTATTTTCTCTTTTGCTATTTTATCATTTCCTTTCTTTTTATTTCTTACAAGTTTTAAAATCCTATGTATGGACTCCTCTGATCAAATATATTCTTTTGTCTTATATTTTCTTTCTTTCTTTCTTTCTTTCTTTCTTTCTTTCTTTCTTTCTTTCTTTCTTTCTTTCTTTCTTTCTTTCTTTCTTTCTTTCTTTCTTTCTTTCTTTCTTTCTTTCTTTCTTTCTTTTTCTTTCTTTCTTTCTTTCTTTCTTTCTTTCTTCTTTCTTCTTTTTCTTTCTTTCTTTCTTTCTTTCTCTTTCTTTCTTTCTTTCTTTCTTTCTTCTTTCTTTCTTTCTTTTTTCTTTCTTTCTTTCTTTCTTTCTTTCTTTCTTTCTTTCTTTCTTTCTTTCTTTCTTCCTTTCTTTCTTTTTCTTTCTTTCTTCTTTTTATTGGTCAGTATACCTTTGTATTAACCACAAGGGTTATTAAATACTTAAATCTTGTCAACCTATATGGACAAAAGGCCATAATAATTTAGTGGAAGCTGTGCTGTCTGCAAACATTTCTGTCTCTGACTTGTCATAATGCCTTGATGGTTATACTAGTTCTTGTGTGTAATCGTTAAAAGATAGAGAGTGTGGTGTGAGCATGTGCTGAAGAAAAAGTCATAAGATGAGAAAAATGGACTTTAACACTTGAGAGAAAGAACAGAAATAGCCACAAAATATCACACAGTTCTTTGCTGATAGCAACGTCTCCATCTGCCTAGTCATTCTTGTTTGAAACCTACACAGAGAGGAGATAACTGGAGAGGGAAATGGGACATGTGCAATTATTTAGCGAGATCCTGGGAAGGAACAAAGTCTCTTTAGTGCCAAGGACTGTAACAAAAGGGAAAGCTCCATGCATCCTGAAAACATTCACTGGCAACATAACCATGATCTATCTTTGTTTATTATCTTTAGTGGAGCTGGGCTAGATGATACATGGATGATTAAAAATAACTTTTCTTTTGGATTTTGAATGCAACTTCTTTATGTGTCAAATGTACACAATCATCAAATTTAATTGTAGCTTAGCTAAAACTTTATTTTCCTGAAAGTAGAGGCATTTCAGAGGCAGAGAGATTGTTTCATGGTCATAAGATAGAGGACTAGGGGAAACCTAAAGAGACATATTTCTCTATTTTTACATTTTTAAGAAATATACAAATATGAAGCTGGAATATCCATAGCTATGACCTTCAGAGGCAACAATGATTGATCTTCAGAACAAAATATTGCATTCTCTGAACAATTATTAGGGAAACTATTTTATTACTCTATAATGAAACAAAAAATGATATAACACAACATAATCATTGGTTCTCCACTTTATACTATTTTAAAAACTGAATCAGCTATGAATGTGTATACTGTTTTCAGAATTGAATTATCCACAATTCTGAAAAATAGGGCAAAGACATTCTTCACATCTCTCTCTTTTTTAATTTTTGAAATTTAATTTTGGTCACACTTGGTGATAGTCAGGGGTTATTACAGTATGTACTTGTATATTACTCTTAGCAGTACTCAGAGATCAGATGGAATGTCAGGGGTGGAGTTATGATCAGCCATGTACAAGGCAAGTGCCTTACCCATTGTACTATTCTCCAGGTCCTCTACTGAGACTTTCTGTCTTTTCTAGTAGCATCCTTACCTTCAGTTTATTAGCTTATTTTTTAAATATTTTTTAATTTTAAAACAGTGGTCACAGAAAAATGTTCATTGTTAGATTTCAGTTATAGAATATACACAGCCCTTCACCAGTAACAACTACCTTGCCATGAATGACTCCCATCTCCTCACTCTCTCACTGTCTATGAGACAAGCATTCTGCTTCTCTCTTTCTCACTATCATTGTCATGGTGTTTGTCAGTGCAGTTATTGTTCTAACTGCATTCACTGTTCTTTGTGGCAAACTTCAAATCATAGGCTGATACTACAGTCCTCCACTCTATTGTCTCTGAATATTATTACCATACAGTTTTTTTATGTTTTCTTATATACCACAGGTAAGACTATCATATATCTATCCCTTTTTCTCTGACTTATTTTAATTATCATAATAGTCTCCATGTCTATCCATATATAGGAAAATTTCATGATTTCATTTTTTTCAGACAGCTGCATAGTATTCCACTGTGTTGATATACCACAGTTTCTTTAGTCACTCCTCTGTTGTTGGGCATCTGGGTTATTTCTAGATTCTGGATATTATAGTGTTGCAATGAACATCTGGGTGCAGAGGGCATTTTTATATTGTGTTTTTGTGTTCCTGTGTATATCCCTACTAGTAGTAATGCTGGATGATATAAGAGTTCAAATTTCAGTATTTTTTTTTTTTTGAGGGATATCCATATTGTTTTCCAGAAAGACTGGACTAGATGGCATTCCCCCAGCAGTGAATGCGAGTTTCTTTCTCCCTGTATCAACACCATCATAAATTGTTCTCATTCTTTGTGATATGTGCCAGTCTGCGGAGTAAAATGATACCTCAATGATGTTTTGATTTGCATATCCCTGATGACTAGTGATGTGGAGCATTTTTTCATGTGCCTGTTATCTGTATTTCTTAAGAAACTGTTCATTTCTTCTCATCTTTTTCTTATGGAGTTAGATGTTATTTTCTTGTTAAGTTCTATTAGTACTCTGTATATCTTAGCTATTAGCCCCTTATCAAGTAGGTATTGGGAGAATAGTTTTTCCCATTGTTTAGGTAGCCTTTGTATCACAGTATTACTTCCTGAAGCTGAAGCTTTTCTATTTAATGTAGTTCCATTTGTTTATCTTTGCTTTTACTTGCTTAGACAGCAGTAATTCTTCCTTGAAGATGCCTTTAGTCTCAATTTTATGGAATGTTTTGCCTATGTTTTCTAACATCACATTGATATGAAAAGCAGACAGAGATGCCCAAAAAAGGGAACACAGACCAATATCCTTAATGTACACATGCAAAGATGCTCAACAAAATTCTAGAAAAATAGATACAGTGACTCATCAAGAAGGTCATACACCATGATCAAGTAGGATTCATTCCAGAGATGCAAGGACAGTTTAATACACAAGTCAATCAATGTAATACACCATATCAACTAAAGGAAAAATAAAATCATATAATCATATAAATAGATGCAGAGAAAGCATTTGATAAGGTCCAATACCTGTTCATGAAAAAAACTATCACATATCCACCATGTGGTCATGAAATGTGCAGTTATATTTTCAGAAATTTTTCCTTGTCATTTACTGCACATGAAAGTGTTTTGTGCCTCACATTTTCTTTGGATGCAATCCGGTGTAGTTCCTTGTTAGATACCTTTTTCTGGCATCTTCACCTCACCAGTTAATATTTTTGGCATGATCTATTTTATTATCATAAAAGCATATTGCAGCAGTAGCAGTGCACAGTGGTGATAATATTTGAATATCAACAATAAGTCAATTCTGTGTTCCTATTTCATCTATCCCTCACAATAACCTAAATGATATAAATACTATTACAGTGAAGAAAAGAGGCTAAGAGTGATGACTTGAGCTTCTTAGGGTTATCCAGCAAGTGGTAGTGCTTAAATGTGAGACTAGATAGTTATTTTTTAACTCTATTATTCATCACCATGCAGGGACTCCTTACCCCTGGACAACAGGTAGCTAGCAAGTTGTCCAGGGAAGAATCAGGAGCAATTAATTTAAAAATATTTACAAAATATTGTTTACTTTTTTGTTTTATTTTGTTTGAGGTCCACATCCTGCTGGCCTTAGGGATTGGCCCATATTATTGATTAAGGGCAGACAAACACCTTGAGCTTTATTCTATCTTTCTTGACTCTCTGGCTTAGTTCTTAAAAAAAAAAAAAAACTAAGATACTGGGAATGCAATAGTGAGTAAGCTGATACAATTGACTGGTGAGGTCTTAGATGGACAACCAGAAGCATCTTTTTAGTAGTGTCAGTTAGCATCTCCTAGACCTTGGTTTTGATGAAGTTTCTGTCATTATTGCATTATTGTCTCCTACTCCAAAATGCAAAGTTATCATTAAAAATCTGTCAGGATGAGGTTAAATTGTCTGCCCTCCTTAAACAGGGGTATGCAAGAAATGAAGATTTCTTTCTGTGGAAGCAACTTGAAGTAAATGGTGAGAACCTTCCATTGGAACACATTTGACATGCACAAGACACAAGGCAGAAAGGAAGCTTTCTTTTAACTGGGTCGGTTTACAGGCAGAGCTCAGGGCCACAGGCAAAGGCTCAGAAATTGTGTGTGGTCATTCAGTTTTTCTGTTCTGTGACCACAGCCCATGCTCTACATCCTGGCCAGACGTTGTGTAATGCCTATGGCATGCTGTTGCAGTCTCTGTGGGACGGGTGAATAAGGTGTGGATGAATCAGTTCAGCTCCAAATCCCTGACCAGAAGAGCAACTCAAAACACACACCCAATGGGTAGTGAGGAATTGTGTGTCCGATGTGAATCATTATTGTCAAAATCTTTCAATTTAAGGCCTTGCTTCTTTGAATAACATCATCAACTCTTGGTAGACCCTAAAGATGATTGTTCTTTTCTTTACAAAAAAGTGAAATTGTGCTCCATGTACATTCAGTGACTATACAATAGCTCTGACTATTGTAAAACAATGGTTTCTTGTCTTTAGGCAGAGCTTCATTTATTTATAACAAATTAACAGGCAGATGTCTTTCCAAATCCAAATAATTTTTAAATGTTATCAGAAACCATTGGCAATAAATGAAAGGTCTGCTTCTGGATGCAGACTTTTATTCAATTGACTGATTTACTTGTTTTTAACCAGTACTTGCTCTTTTCATTGTTTTAGTTTTCAAATAAACTTTGAGATTGGACCGTTTAAGTCTTCTAGTTTTGGCCTTCTTTTTTAAGTTGTTTCTGCTTTTCTAGAACCATATAAAATCTAGAATTATTTTATCACTTTCTATAAAAGCAATACAGATTTGCTTGAGCCTGGGTATAGCTGACTTTAGATCCTTTCACTGTTTTGAGGATGACATTTTCTCTGAACCTTTCCAAGACTTATAAATCACAGATTAGTTTCTTGGGATGGAGGTATAGAAACTATAGTATAAATCCAGAGTTATTTGGGATTATAGATATCCAGATTAATTTAAAGATATTAATCATTAATATTTCCATTAAATTTAAACTACCCAGAGAAATGATTATTATGGCTTCCTGAAATTAAGATTATTTACTCAGAGGAGGGGCTTTTTGAGTACTACAAATCACATTTGGAAAATATATCATAAAATTAATTACCACAAGGAGTCCATGAGACATACTGTGCTATATATCAGTAGAGGCAGAAAACAACAAGAAGAGTATGAGGTAGTCATTCCTTGAACTGTTTTGCAAGTGGGAAAACTAATGTTTGAAGAAGTTGACTAATTATGGAGAAGTCATGCAGGCAGCTCAGTGGTGAAGTTGACATTTAAACTCAAGCTTGTGTTTAAATTTATTTTCCTGATATTTCCCACCTGAAGTGACTTACAGTGGTGTTGGGAATGTACCAGGTGTCTGCGGTGCCTTGGTACGCTTGAGTAGGTCAGTGAAGGTGGGGAAAATGTGAAGCAGAAAGACACGAAGGTCAATAAACTAATCCTTGATTACTGCAGAAGTTTCTTCTTTAGAAAGTTGGAATAAACAAAACAACCATATTATTTAAGTTTGCAAATCACTTCTTACTGCCATTTGAAAGAAATGTTTCTCACTTGAAAGAAATACTTATCATAAATTATGTTTTTCCTGGATAAAATTTCTGAGATTGGGGGTAGCAAGTCTCTGTTCAAGCTGTACTAATCCTGGTCAGTACTTTTCTAGTGGGTTTTAATTCACCCCCTTTAGCTGGAAGAGCTTGTGTCTGGCTAGTTTTGGGGTTCCCTCTGAGACTTAAAGCTATTTATTCAATGCAGGGGATGTGAATCATATAGAGGGTATAGTGTGTATATTTAAGGCCATGTGATTTGGGTTCAATTCCAAATATCTCTCCAAAATTATAAATGATAAATGATATAAAATTCTTGATCCTTAGTCCTATTTCTGTTCTAAACATGTATCTTCATCCGAGTTCATGAATAGTGTTGGGATCAAGTAATCTTTCACAGTCCCAGAAAGCCTCTCTTTCTCTTACTTTCAAGCATTGGTAATCTTTGCTTCTCAGACTGCTTCTCCTACATATCTTGTATTCTCTATTTAGCCTCAACCTTGCAGTCATCCCAAGAAATTCAGCCTTCCTCATATTCCTCTATTTCAAAAATTACAAGGTTTTCATTTATTTTTATTTTGTTTTATGAGTTATTGCTGCTTTTGTCTTTGCCAAACCTCCAAAGACCAGGTTCTTTTCTTTCCTACTCCACCCTTAATACACATGCTTTTGCAATAGATCAAGAAATATTTTATTGCCCTTTTCATTCTTTCTGCCACCATTTTTTATGAATCCTTAAATCTAACCTAACCTAAACCCTACCAGATTACCTTTTCTATAATCTATTTGTTTGAAAAAAAAATTAATCAGTGGGCTAAAACTACAAGACATAAAGGTATCCCAAGAGGGCATTTCATGCAGACCCTTACTTATAGTCAGCAATTGCATTTGTCTGAGAGCAGAGAATATTTTCTGTCTTTGGAATTTTATTTATTTATTTATTTTGATTTTGGGGCCACAACCAGTGGTGCTCAGGGGTTCCTCCTGGATCTTCTCTCGGAAATCACTCCTAGCAGGCTCAGGGAACCATATGGAATGCTGGGAATTGAACCTGGTTCTGTCTTGTGCAAGGCAAATGCCCTACTGCTGTGCTGTCTCACCAGTCCCTGTCTTTGGAATTTTCGATATCACTGTTTATTAAAGTACTTCTGAGATGTATAACTTTAGGTCATACTTATCATAAATAATAAATAAAATAATAAATATTTATCATAAATAATATTTTTATTTCAATTAAGGTTATTTTTATAGACTGTTACAATGAATTGTTATAGGACAGAAACTGTGATTTCTTGGTGAAAGATGCTGAGCTCTCTTCAAACAGATCAATCCTTTTTTAGGTAATTTTTTATGGCTCATCTGAAGTAATTTCTATCTGTGACTAGATGCCAAGAGTAGCTCTAATAGTATAGGGGAAACAACTCTTCATAATAGATACTTAAACATGAACTTATTTGTGACTTGAAGCCAATATGCTGGTGATTCAATCCTGAATCCTAAAACTAGCTATCATAGCATACAGTGATTCATGAGTTCTACTTTCAGAGTGCTGACTGTGTGGTTTTTTTTGGGGGGGGGTGGGAGGGCACACCGGGCAGCACTCAGGGATTACTTCCGGCTATGCACTCAGAAATCGCTCCTGGCAGGCTCGGGGGACCATATGGGATGCCGGGATCCGAACCACCATCCTTCTGCGTGCAAGGCAAACGCTCTACCTCCATGCCATCTCTCTGGCCCCCTGATTGTGTTTTAAGTGGTTTAACCTCTTCACTGAGGACAGTTTTTCAACACTTCCCCCACTCCCCAGGATTTAAGTACACAATAGGGCACTTAAACCTTTCCATTTTCCTTTACTTGGGCATAGTTTTGAAAGTCTGTCTTTGGAACCCAAAAAAGTAGCACAGTAGGTAAAGTAACTGTCTTGAATGCAGTTAATCTGGGCTTAAACCCCAGCACTGTGTATGGTTCTCCAAAAATCACCAGGAATGATCCATTAACTCAGAGCCAGGAGTAAGTCTTGAGCACAGTAGGTATGATCAGAAAATAAATTAAAAAAACAACATTCCATACTGTGTTCATCTATATCTTCCTGTCATTTTAGCTTCAGACTATCCTCTTGACTCTTTTAATTCATGCTTAAGGACCAGTTTCTTAGCCTTATTAATCAATAGATAGGAAACCCTCTAGAACCTTTGCATAATTCCAAAAGATCACAACTCCCACCAATGTAACCTGCAAAGCAGGTCACACTAACTATGCCTCAGATTAAACCGTGGTACAGGTGGAAATGAGAGAAGTGGAACTTTAAGTGTTCAGAGATGGGTCTCTTCAGAAAGAGACAATAGAGTCTTTGGCAGAAGCAACATTACCCTTATATAGTGGAAGAAAGAGTGAAAGAAATCATTTCATAGAAACCCTCATCTGTGTATGACAAGGAAGTAAAGTGGGAGTGGAAGGGCATTTAAAAAGTGGAAGTGAGCATGAGGAGCTCAAGTTTCTCATGATTCCAAATAAAGCTTTCATTCCAGATATACCCCTGCAAGAGAAAATGGTCTAGAATGGCTCAGTCAAAATTTAAACAGCCTAAATATTTGGCCAAGGAACCTCTATATCACCATCTCAACCTGCCAAGAAAGAAATTGCTCAAAAAAAAAAATCAAGACTTAGAATATTCAAGACTTACAATATCACTCAGAGATAACATCTTATGGAATTATAATATAAGAAATTCACCACTTTCTCCCTTCCCTCTATGCCCCAGGGTCACTAAACAGCAATCTGTTCTGTGAGGCTTATGGACATAGGAGATCTGGAGGAGCTCAGTCTCCAATTCCCTTGTTAAATGTCTAGCCGTTGATAAGGAAAACATATAACATGATATGCCATTGTATACAGGGCCTAGAAGAAAAAGGACATTTGTATGTTTGGACCATTATTTTTCCCATTGAAGGGATTTATGATTTGCCTTATTTATACAGCTTATATTTTTTTAACATCTGGTTTGCTGGAAGTAGGAAGCTTGGCTAGAACCAATTTAAGATTCCAAAGGTTTACTTTCTATTTCTCAAGTCTTGATCTGACACTGTACATTTCTCCAGGACAATCTTAAATGTTTTGGATACTCTCATGGAATTGATTGGTCATCTTTAGAAGCTTGATATGAAAGTGAGCATTCCAGGACCTAATTTCTCTTACATCTCATTAAAAATAAAGGCTTATGCATAAGAACTGCTCCATCCATTCAGTCTTAGAGCCAATTATGCTAAAACATGGAAGAAAGAGGAGCTATATTCTTTTTTTTTTTTTTTTTTTTGGTTTTTGGGCCACACCCGGTAATGCTCAGGGGTTACTCCTGGCTATGTGCTCAGAAGTTGCTCCTGGCTTGGGGGACCATATGGGACACCGGGGGATCGAACCGCGGTCCTTCCAAGCGCAGGCAAGGCAGGCACCTTACCTTTAGCGCCACCGCCCGGCCCAGGAGCTATATTCTTGAGGATTTAAAGGTTACAAAATTATTTTGCACAGTAGGAACTCAGACAATATCTATTGAATTTAATTGCTTCTATTGAATAGTTTTTTGTTTATGCTGAAGGCTCACTCCACTAAGACTCTTGTGTTATTAAAGGTGGAAGAAACTTAATGTTAACTCCAGTACTTCTATTTTATATATCAAGAATCAATGATCCAGTATAGTGAAATGTCTTGCTGGGACTCTATGATTATGGTCAGCACCAAAGTTAGAGTGAGCACTCACCTCCAGAGTCGAGATGCAAACCTCTAGTCACTGCCTAATAGTGTTAAGTTTCTCATTTCCTCATCTTTATAGCATTAGAAATAGAATTGGGATGTTGAGAAACGACTCTAAACAAGGAAAACTTCAATCAATTCTATGCTGCTGTCTTTTTGAGTGTCAGTCAACATTTCCCTGAAAGAGTGAAAAAGTCCAGAGAAGTAGGAAAGACTGTTTATTTTAGAGATAAAACCTTTTGATTTGGGATCTGCTTGCTTTCACTTCTTGGGTAGAATTTTAAATTCAGAAAAGCCAGCTGGTTATTATTAAGTTCACAATGACATTGATTATGTGAGTTCCCTTTGCTCTTCTATAATTATGTTACCTTTGCCCTTTAAAGGCAAGAGGGTTCAGCCATGCCAGAGTGTCCAATAAAATAGTCTGCTCCAGGGTTTCCCTCTGAACTTCAGCCTTCTCTGGGACATTGGTCTTATTGTGCACTATGCATCTTGACCAACCAATTGTGAAGATGAAGGCTCAACTATTATTTCAGAATGCTTTTGTAGGAGAAGCTAGATGTCTGCTGAAAACTGCCTCCCTATGAAAATTGCTTTTTATTATACACCAAAGTGCCTGAGAATGGAAGGGGAAAGCTGCCTAAATGTTGAACATGACTGAATAAAAATGAGCATTTTAAGGGACTATAAAAATAATTCTGATGGTAGGAGTCCATGGAGGGTGTGTATAGAAATTGTATCTTGGTTTTTGAACAGAAAAGTAGCTCTTCCGTGCTTTGAACAATTGGTACTTGGCAGTAGTCTCTGAACTGAGTCTTCCTTGAAATCTCAGCACTTTGTATCCTTTGAGCAACCTGTCTTCTTTTTTAAAGTCTGTGCACTGGCAAGAATATGGGCAGTACAGCCATATCTGGTTTGAATTCTGGTTGTCACTGATTGGTTAAGTGATCTGGAACCAGTTTATAAACATCTCTATGTTTTAGATTATGTTATAGGGATATTAATCATATTTGCCCTATTGGCCATATGAAATTGAACAAAATTAATATTTAAATATATGCAACAATATATTGATCTTAATTTATAGATTGGGTTTGACAAGTAAATATATCCAATATTTCACAAAGCATAAATGCAGAAGATGACTATTTTGCTATTATATTAGGGGCAATTAAAATCAAGAGAGGCCATAGAACTAATCTGTAGCATGGTCAACACCAAAGATGGTTCTTTTCACTCAGGACATTGTCTTTTATTTGTCCCAAACTGCTCAT
The DNA here is from genome assembly GCF_024139225.1 of Suncus etruscus. Classification (NCBI taxonomy): domain Eukaryota; kingdom Metazoa; phylum Chordata; class Mammalia; order Eulipotyphla; family Soricidae; genus Suncus; species Suncus etruscus. The sequence continues at coordinate 34,797,279 of NC_064849.1, read as the reverse complement.
ATAACCTCTCTTCTTGTTGTCATGAATATAGTGTTTTTTGGTGCCTAGTTGCCTACATTAACAGACAGACATGTGATATTTTTCCTTAGGAAATCTAACTTTGGCTGAATGACGACTGAGTCACTTTTCATTCTTCCATCACTCCTATCCCTATTAGCAACTATCTAGAATTGTAGCCACACCAATCTTTGTCTGATCATTTTGTTCTCCCTCTGTACAGGGAGGCTGGCCAAGCTTATGGCAAAACGTTCTATATCAGTTGGATTTGGAGCTATAGAGTGTCTGTTTTTGATACCTGCTTCATTTTGCTCCCACTTGCAGCATTACTAAGTCCTCAACCTATATGACTCTTCTAAGGGATAATAAAGAGTCCTTGATAACCTGTTCAAACAAACAAACAAACCCCCCCCCCCCCAAACAACCCATGTTTTTCCAGGTTTTGTAGGATTATAAAAATACAGTGTTCAAGTCTGGAAATCATTTGACAACTCACTTCCTGAGTGACTTGCTTCTTATAACTTACATATGCCAGAATCAACTGATGCTTTGGGCTAGAGGCTTGACTATTTTCTAAGAAATGAATGTGGGAGTGATATTTCCTTCTTACTTGTTACCTGGGCCTTTACCTTCTTCTTCTTCTTTTTTTTTTTTTTTTTTTTTTTTGTAGTTTTTGGGTCACACCCGGCAGCACTCAGGGGTTACTCCTGGCTCCAGGCTCAGAAATTGCTCCTGGCAGGCACAGGGGACCATATGGGGCACCGGGATTTGAACTGATGACCTCCTGTATGAAAGGCAAACGCCTTACCTCCATGCTATCTCTCCGGCCCCGGCCTTTACCTTCTTTACCAATTCTAGATTTGTGGCTTCCCTTGAGATACTTTGGATCCAATTGCATTGACCTAAATGTAACAGAATATGTGAAATGGATTAGGATGATTCTATCTGGTTTGATTTTTCAAATGCTACCTTCGGGATTTAACTTTTCTGTTGGTTTCTTTTTTCAACTACTTTTATTTATTAATTGAGATTTTTGTTATATCAAGCCTTCTTTTTGACCTTTACATCCCACTCCCACATTTCAGGAGGTAAGTAACCTTTCTTAAGTCCCATTCCCATTGACATTAAGTAGTAGTGTTAGGGCTGTCCTTAATCTCCAGACTCCTGTCTGCCTCGATATGCATATCTAGATGTGGATTAATTGCAAGGTAATGTACAGAAAATTGATTTAAAAAACTGAAATCCCAGAGTGGTTCAACTCTTTCATCCTGCTGTTTCTGGCCACTTGTTGCTTCAGTACTGGACATTGTTTATTTGTTTGTTATTTTGTTTGGGGGCCACATCCAGCAGTGCTCAGGGTTTACTCCTGGATCTGCACTTAGAAATCACTCCCGACAGGCTGGTGGGACCATATGGGATGCAGGAATTGAATCCGGGTTGTCCTGGGTCAGCTGTACAAGGCAAACACCCTACTGCTGTGCCATCTCTCTGGTCCCCAGTACTATGTATCTTTTAAAACACAGTGTTTCAAGAAAGATTTTTTTTTTAAAACAATTTAAACCCAAATTTAAACTTTACTAGGTTGGAAGTTCTCTATATTCATAAAGATACAAGTCAGGTTGATATCATGTTGTAAACCTTTGTAAATAAAATTATTCCCTTGGTAGAATATATACTTGCTAAACTTTGAATGGGTTTGGAAAGTAGAGATTTGGGGTAATCATCTCCAGCCTGAAGACCAAGACCTGCTACTTTTAAAAAATCACCTTCTCCAAAGTCTTAGCTCTAAGAGCACTGGTGGACTACTTATTCTGTAACAAAGTCTTGACTATTTAAAAAAAAAAGAACTTTAAATATACTGGTGAAGGTGCTGAAGCATTGTTTGACTGAAACTCAATTATAAACAACTATGTAACTGTGTGTCTTACTGTGATTCAATTAAAATATTATTAATTAAAAATAAAAATAAGATTAAATAAGATTTTTAAAGCAAAAAAATGTAAACGATTAACAATAAGCATTCTGCTTAATATAATTTAATTCAGTTTGAGGGGTCATACCCAGTGGTGCTCACGTCTTACTCTTTGCTCTTTACTCAGGGATCACTCCTGGCAAGTTTGGAGGATCATCCAGGGTGCTGGGATCAAGCAAATGCCCTACCTGCTCTACTTGCTGTATTACCACTTGGACCTCACTCTGCTTGTTTTTAAAAAACTAGTCTTATTCTTAAAACTCTAGATATTATTATTATATTGAACTATTACTATAATTATGGTCTAAATATAACATGGAGTCTAGATACTTTTAAAATGTAGCTATTCAAATAGCAAAGTCTTTTACATTTTTAAAAATCATTCTTTCTTTTAAATTGGGAGAATCTCTTAAAAATTTATCTTGGAAGTCGGAGATGCCATGTTGTTATATGTTACCTATGATAAAGGATGCAAGATAGTATTGGGATTTTGTAGTGATCAAATCTATATATTTTTATTCCAAATATGTGACAGATTTTTCTGGGGCTTGTCTTTTCACTTCTTTTTAACCTTTCCAGGCCATGCCTCTTATTCTCTTCAAGCTTATTGAGGGTGTGGTACATCTGACTGTGCTCAGGATCACTTTTGGCAGGCTCAAGGGACCAGATGGAGTGCCAGGGATCAAACCCAGGTGGGCCATATGCAAGGAAAGTGCCCTACCAACTAGACTATCTCTCTAACTGCAATGCCTCTAATTGTTTTAAGTAACTTTCCAGAATCCTCATTGCAAGTAAACAGATAATTTTTCTTACTCTACAAGTATTCAAAGGTATCAGATACTCTCTTTTAGCAAAAAGTGTGTGCTTTGGGCTGGAGAAAAGAATATTCTCCTAAAGAAAAGGGTGGATAGTCGAATAACTCAGATAATTACTAGGCTTTTAGACTCAATATGGTAGCACTGACCACATATTTCTTAAAATACTTGGCATATGGTGAGAGAGACTGAAATCTAAAGTTTAATTTGATTTAAAAACTGTCACATTGAAGATATTGGAGAATTTTAAATATACTTGAAATAACATCAGGATGTTTCAACTAAGGTTTATGAGCATCTCTCAAATGATTTTTAGCATTTGAATTCAACTGTGCTACAACTATGAAAAACACATTAGATTTTGAAAATTCTTTAAAAAGTAAGACAATTTATTGCCAACTAGCAATTGTATATAGGTTACATGCTGAAATGATGATATTTAAAATATATTAGTTGAAATAAAATGTGTCATTTAAATTAAATTCATTAGTTTCTGTTCACTTTTTATTTTTACAACATTGGATTTATAAATATGGTTCCTATTATGTATATGTTGAATAAAATTGTCTAAGTTTTATCATAATTTTACTTCACAACCACTCCCTAGGACTAGCTAACCACTATTAGCAAGCACCCCTATGACAGGATTCAAGGGTTTCAAATCAAGTTCCTTCAAATAAATTATTTTTAATAATTTTATTAAAACACTGATTTGCCAAGTTATTAATATAGTTGTTTCTGGCATTCAGTGTTCCACCACTAATCCATCCATTAGTGTAACATTCTCTCCAGTTTTCCACCCACCTACAAATAATTAATTATATATTGTTTGTTAAAACTAAATGGCAATGGAATTATTAAAAATACTTTAGTAATAGAACATTTATGAAAATTGTTATATCTCACAATGGGGTCATTAAATCACTGAAAATTTATTATGTTATTTGTTGCTTGTTGAGCATTGTGTTGTGTATATGTTTGTGGTGTGTTTGTGTATTTTACCCCCTTTAGCTTTGGTAGTTTCTATACTACTTTCACCTTTAACTTGATGTGTTTCTACTAGAGTCTCTTATCAAGGAATTTAGAGGTATCATACTGCTGCATATGTGGCTGTATACTCCAGCATCTGTGAAATGGAGCAAATGAGTTTACATGGTGGTGGCTGTGGGATGTGGTTGTGGCTGCTGGGGCTTCTCAGAATATGGAGAGACTTGGTGAAGCTGCCTGCCTCCATTTTGAAACAACCCCAGAATTTTCACCCCCCCCCAAAAAAAAAAAACAGTATATCTGGAGCGTTTGCCAATTAGATGTCTCCACAGAGATTAGCAGTGAAGCAACCTTTGGAGTGGCAGTGACTGTAGGATGTGGGGGTGGCTGCCAGAGAAGTTTCTGCTGGGATCCAGGCTGCCTTTCTCCCAAAGGACAAAGTAAATCTTTAAACCTGGCTTCATTCCTTGAGTCACATTCAAGTGAATAGATGCTTAATGATTGCTTAGAATCTTTTGCAATATCTTCTGTTCAATGCATAGTTTATGCAATTATTAATATTTATAGCAAGACATAAAGATACATGAAGTAAATACACATACATAAGTACACATAAAAATAGATTGAGAAAGAACATAGCCAATATTTTACTTGTACCTTTCATTTAATGTGGGGAGAAAACTTGTCTGGTTATTGTGCTCATTCAACATGATATTCTCTAGATCTATCCACATTGCATGGTTTTATCTTCTCTATGGCTAGGTAATATTTTATTGTTTATATGTACCATAATATATTTATTAATTCAGTTTTTTTAAGCTTTGGGCTATTTATATAGTTCTGCAATGAACATAAGAGTAAAAATGTCTTTTTTATTGTGTTTTGGGGCCCTTGATAAATATTCTAAGTGGAATTTCTGGGCATAAATTAGTAGCTCATGGGGCCACAGAGTGATAGCACAGTGGTAGGGTGTTTGCTTTGCACGTAGCTGACTCAGGATGGACCTGACTTCAATCACCAGTGTCCCATATGGTCCCCCAAGCCAAGAGAGATTTCTGATCGCATAGCCAGGAATAATTGCTGTAGGTGGCTTCTGTCCTACAGCACCAGTGGGATTTCAATGAATTCACTTCAGGGAGAGTGGATTGTATGGGCGGTGAAATATGAAATAATGAAACTACATATATGTGGGGTCAACACATCTTCTGGCAGGAGTTTAAGCAGGAGTTTAAGCAAGGGGTTTTATAGGGGTAAAGCCAGTCATAGGTACCCAGAAGAATGTTTACAATCACAAAGCGAAGTTTAACAATACTTAAGCTATGGACATGAGCTGTAAGAATTCTGAATTACAAAGGAGGTCACACTCAGGGCAGTTTTAACAACTTCAAATGCAAAATAAGGGATTATTAAGAAGTAGAAAAAAATCTAAGAACATGGTCTTCACTGAGGTAAGCTCTATTGTTTTAGAGGTCAAGGAAGGAGCCAAATCTCCTAAAGTGCAGTTCTCATTTTCTGAGAAGGGTCAATAGCCCAGAATCTGTACTCTGGCTGTACCCTTGACCATCAGACACGGAGGCTGCAAGAAGATATTTGAAAAAGAGAAAATAAATTGTCTTTGATATTGGTGCTAAATATTATCCAGAAGAGTTTCTCTTAGTAATCTTTGGTGTTGGGATTTCTGAAAAGAATTTGATTGAGGCCATATTTTTGCCTGAGATTTTACAAAGGAGAGATAGCCAAATAAAGACAGAAAATGTAATACCAAGCATGGAGTTATCTCTTCAGGAATTCCTCAACTATCCATGCAGGGAAAGAATCTTCCACAGAGGGCCTTTTGAGGAATCCCCTGGGGGTTTTTTCTGCTCTCCACACCAGGGAAATCCTGGGATACATCTGGTATGTCTCCTGAGTTCCTCTAAAATGGAGATGTTTATGCATGCTGTGGCAAATAACCTCTGAGTGTCACCGGATGTGACCCAAAAACAAAACAAAAAAAAATAGTTGCTCAATTTTTATGTTTTTTTGAGGAACATCCATATAGAATGGACTTCACACAGATTGAGACATCCTTTCTGGGAGTAAGATATTTTTTCATGTTGACCAGAAATTATTAGTATGAAAAATAAACCCTAGAAGTGAAAGTGTGGAGTGGATTGGGCTATATATTCCTCTGCAAGGTTGTTGCTTTCTTTCGGGTAGGTGAAGATTAAGCAACTGCAGTAGATACACACGAGAAGAGAAAAGACATTCTACTACTGCTGTGACTCAAATCAAGTTTCTTTGAAGGTCACGTACTAAATGATGGTCACTAAGGCCCTCTTGGACTATATATCTTATCAAGGAGAAGGGTATAGCATGAGATCTGGTCATGTAAAAGACTTGGTACATCATGTCTGAACCACTGAGGGTGTACTTTACATTCCTTTGATATTAGTATCTGTTGTTTTTGTTTTGTTTTGTTTTGTTTTTGTTTTTGGGCCACACCCGGCGGTGCTCAGGGGTTACTCCTGGTTGTCTGCTCAGAAATAGCTCCTGGCAGGCACGGGGGACCTAATGGGACACCGGGATTCGAACCAACCACCTTTGGTCCTGGATCGGCTGCGTGCAAGGCAAACGCCCTGTGCTATCTCTCCGGGCCCTGAATCTGCTTTATTTCTTTTTAAGAACCTGTTTTAATAGAGGAAATGAAAATAAAAGTTAAATAAAATTTAACACAGCTTGCTTACCCTACATTTTATGGGCTTCAGGAAAACCCCAATACTTATGAGATGAAGTGCCAGAAGATACTTTTCAGATATCTTTGTGTCTTTTGACCATCCTGATGTTTTCTTCTCTAAAAGAATTTGTTGCTTTTCTGAGGCTGTGAACTTTATGCTTGGGATCCGTGGGTGTGTTGATGCCAATCTTTGCCCATTTGCCGGGTTTCCTGCCTTCTAATGGGCTTAGAAAATTTGTTGGAGTTGGTGGTGACTAATAGACCATGAAGGTTCAGGCCCGGAGAGATAGCACAGAGGTGTTTGCCTTGCAAGCAGCCGATCCAGGACCAAAGGTGGTTGGTTCGAATCCCGGTGTCTCATATGGTTCCCCGTGCCTGCCAGGAGCTATTTCTGAGCAGACAGCCAGGAGTAACCCCTGAGCAGCGGGGTGTGACCCAAAAACAAACAAAACAAAACAAAACAAAAAACCAAATAAAAAGAAAATGCGTAACTTAATCTGTTCTCTACTGCATCCCTCCAAACTTTCCATGTGTCACAGTGTCCCTCCCTTCCCTTAAGAGAGTTAGAAACTTCCCAAATTAATACAAAAATGAGAGAATGTTCTCCTTTTCTTTCTCAAGCTCATGCCCCTGCCTAATGCAGCATCTTTTAAAAAACTATTTTATTGAAACCATTGTGATTTACAAAGTCCTTCATAGTTGGGTTTCAGATATGCTATGAATCAGGGCCAATTCCACCACCAGTGTCAACCTCTCTCTACCAATATTCCCAGAGTCTATCTCATGTCACCCCACCATGCCACTTAGCCTGCCAGCATAACACAGGCTTGTTTTGTATTTTGGTTGTAAAATTTTGGGTCTCATGATTTTATTGTTGTTGACTTTGACTTGGACATTTAGTTTTGTCTTTTTTTTTTTTTTTAAAGAAACTCCATCAATGCACCTGAGACCAGTTGGCCACAATACCTTATTGTAAAAATCTAGAAGTCTATTGATTATGCATAATGTCTTTAAACTGATTTTTCTTTTTATATTGGGGGTATTTGGTACATACCAGGAAGTATTTAAGGGTTTTTTCATGGCTCTATTATCAGAAATGCCCCATGCAGTATTAGGATGTGGAGATGGTTATTAAACCAGGTAGACAAACACTTTATAATTTGCACAATTTCTTCAGCTCTTAAACTTAATGATTTTTTGTATTAGTTATTTGACTTCTTCATAGTCATATAATAACCTCATTCAAACACACCAAATATAACATCTAAATTTGATTTGTTAGAAATATTTTCGTCAAAGTTTTTTAATTTAAAATGTCGTCAAGAAGCTGATCTGTTTGAAAAGATTGAGTTACATACTCAGGTGAAACCAAAGAATGATTTAGAAGACTTTCTTAAGCCCTGATGCTTTGAGGATAGTAGGAACTCTTAAATGTGATGTGGTAACTGGAGGAATTGGAGTGTGCTAAGACTATTTAGGGAGGCTTTCCTCCTCTGATCAATATTCTTTATATATAGAATTCATGGCAGCAAAATAAAAATGACCAGGATTTATTGTGCTATAAATTATGGACAAAAAAGTCAAAATATTTTAAGCAACTGGGTCTTTTATGATTACTAAAATTGGAAGTATTGGAATCTAATTGATTTAGATCATAGGTGGCTATAGTTTATCAATGTTCTTGCTTTCCGTGTTAACTCCATTTTCAGATAGACTTTATTCACATGAAGGCACTGGTCATTTTATGTTTAGAATATCTGAAAAAGAAAGAAGAAGCTTCTTTTTGAAGGTATTTTCCCTAAATTTCCAGGAAGGAGTCTCCTATGTTCCCCTTGGCTCAGGTGAGGTCCTTTAAAGTGATCACAATGATATATACTATTTTTGTTAGTCCAACCTCATTAAGTCTCACCTTATAGTGAAGGGTAAAGCACAGCCTCACTCTAATGCAGCCCTGGATGGCTCAACTCTGTGAATGAGGTATCTATAGCCAGAAGAGTTAATGATTGCAGACAAAATAATCCGCTCCACTTCAGTAGATGGTTTGACATTTTCATTCTGTTTGAGTCAGTCTGACCTTGGACAAATAAAGTTTCTGGAACAAGTAAATAATGCTGGTGTAGCTGTAAAGATAATGGGGCCTAAAAGTATTTTTCTACAAATTTTTGCAATTTGACCAAAATTTAATTTTTCTATGACTTTTCATTTCATTTGTCTGTATAAGTCATACTATTGCAATATGCAACTCATGAAATATAAACTCTAGCTCAATGGAGTCCATATGAAACATCTGAGGTTTACTTCAAGCGTCTTGGTTCTTCACTTTTCTGGCAACAGCATATGTTCTATTTCATGAAAATACCATGTTTTCTAGCAGATTGCCTCAGTGGGTACCCGGATGTTAGAGTGTAGGAGGAACATGCAGTGTCCTACTGATAATCCCTTTTGTCAGGTATTTCCTGTAACTCATTACTTTACCAGGAGAATCATCTTCATGATTCAGTGTAAGAGCACTGTACTGAGAATTTAAAGAAACTTTCAATTCTGGACGTAACAGTGAACCAGCTGGATGATTTTAAGAATGTGTCTGAGTCATCTTTTATTCTGTAATTATATTTTCTTCAAATTTATTAATATAGGAATCTTGTATGCAAGCCAAGTTATCAATTCCTGGCTCTCCATATATAGTTACTCAAGCACTAAGCAGTGATACCTGAGTATTGTCAATAAACAACAAACAAAGAAAACAGAAAACTAGAGATTAAGTTGTCATCCAAAATAATTTATATTAGGTATAAAAAACTAATAGGAGAAAGGTTTGAAAGCTGATTTCTGTTATAAGTAGGACTTAAACTGTATGTGGCTTACTTTCGATAGGACCTTGTTCTGAGGATTAAATATGACATTACCCAAAAGGTGTATGGGACATAGCATCAGCAATTGCTGTTGTTCAGCTCTGCAATGAAGAAATGTGTTGTATTTGGGAGTGTTTATCTTTAAATTGCGTTCAATAATAGTACTCATTCATGAGGAAGTTGGTCATATTTTGGTAAGTCTACTAATTATTAGCTTTATTGCCATCAATTATTTGTTCTAGAATATTTTATTTATTTATTTATTTATATTTGCATTTTGGGCCATACCCTGTGATGGTCAGGGGTTACTATTGGTTATGCACTCAGAAATCACTCCTGGCTTGGGGGAACATATGGGTCACTGGGGATTGAACCAAGGTCCATCTTGGATCGGCTATGTGCAAGGCAAATACTCTACTGCTGCTCTGGCACCTATTCTAGAATATTTAAAGATGTCATTTGGTCTTTCTTTAAACATCCTTATATTCTTCAATCTCTTGCTATTGCTTATCAAAAGACTGGCCACCATATGTGATTATATTTGGTTTTAGTGATGCCCCACCTAACTGAGGCACTGCTAAGTTAACAATAGAAGTCTTAGCAGGGATTAATCTATCATCTGCCTTTAAGATATTATTACACTTTTATTACGTGTTAAGATGATGGAAATGAATTTCCTTTCTACCAAACCAAATCATTGCTTAGACTTAAAGATATCTTTAGTTTACATAGTCTACATTTGTTTTTATGTAAACCAATGGAAACTATTTAGAAATCAAACTCGCTGTTTTACTAAATTAAAGTTACCATATGAGATAAATATTGAAAAAGCATTCAATTACAGAATAAGAAAATCCTGACTCTAAATATATAGTATCAGTTCAATATTTTTGTTTTGTTTTGGGGTCATGAAAGCTTGGAAATTATTGTTGGCTTTGTGCTCAGAAATCCTCCTCAGAGGGGGGATTTCTCACATATGCTGAGAATCAAATCCAGGTTGGTCACTTTTAGGCAAATGCCCTGCCTACTGTGGTGGCTCTGGCCACCAATTTTTTTTTATTAATTGTTTTTAAAAGACAGAAAAAAAGGCTGTTGAAAAACAGCCTCAACTTGAACAAAGTATTTAGTTTGTGACTAGGAATCTGTTCTATTCTGCCGGGTTAAGAATTAATAATTGGTATCAACAAGATTTTAGCCTTGTGAAGCTGGGAGAGACAATCACTTCAAGTCAATAATTTTTTTGCAGGTGGGGGTAGGGCACACACGGTGACACTCAGGGGTTACTCCTGGCTATGCATTTAGAAATCGCTCCTGTCTTGGGAAACCATATGGGATGCCAAGGAATCCAACTGAGGTTTGTCCTGGGTCAGCTGTGAGCAAGGCAAACACCCTACCACTGCACCATCGCTCTGGCCCCTCAAGTCAATTTTAAAAAGTGTAATTTTGCTTTGGCTTATTCACAGAATTTATTAGTGTGTGTTCATAAGAAATAAAAATCATCACCAAACAGTCTTTGTAATTTCCCTTTGACTCTCCAAATATCACCAAGCGATCTCAGTGATATTTCATTGGAGATATTGCTTTTCAATGATTAAATCTTTGCTTCTTGTTATGGCATAATATTGAAGTTTGGTAGCAGTGTACCAAATGTAATATCCTTATGGCTAGCTATATTAAATATCAAAAATGAGTTTTTGTTATTCAATAAAAAAGATATAATGAAAATAGGTATTCTTCTCTTCCTAAGTGAATGGAAGAATAATGGAAGAATACAGTCAAATTCTAACTTTATGTGCATACATAAACTATAAGATGACTATTATTCATTGCTTTTATTTAGTATAAAATAGTAGAACACTCAAAGATTACATAAATCAATTCTATAATTATCACATATAGTATATATGTTTACATATATATCACAGCATTTATATTAATTTGTGATAAAATCTCATTACCTCATGTTAGTGGTATTCTTGTATCTACTTGTAATTTATTAACTACACATACTTGTCTTGCTTGGCTCTTTCAAGTGAGTGTACTTGGCTTTAAATGATTAATTAACTTTATAATGCCTCATCAATCACTTCTTTGGAAATAAAATCAAAAGATAAGTCATTAACATTAAGCTTACATATTATGATTTCTGAAATCAACTTTTACTTTTATCTCAGTAATTGACAAAAAGTTCTCAGCTGCCTTGCATACTTTTTTCCATTCCCCTCAATTCTGTGTTTAAAGATACTTGGCTAAAGATCTTGGCTAAAGATGTATTTTTTCAGCTTTCCTCTCTTTTCCATGCAACTATGTTTTCAGTTCTCAATCCTATAGTCTTTTGTTATGTTCCTGGTTTCTGTTTCTGTTCCTGTTTTACTGAGCACTGAGATTGCAGGGATTACTATGCACTTTGCTTACCTCTTTACTCAGTACTTGCAGAAACTTATTTATCCTTGGACCACTCCTTCATTGAACACGTGAAGATATTTAGGTAGATATAGTCCTCTCTTTGAAGATCCTAATCATACTTTCATTGATCAATGTTGGTAGGTTATATCACTTGTTAGAGCTAACTGTGGTGACAGAAAATCACAATCCTACTGCTTTGACTTTCCTCCCTTCTACTGCAGTCTTCTAATAAGGAAGGATAATAGAAATAAAACAAAAAGAGAATTTTTGGGTTTTGTTCTTCTAAACTTTAAGTTTGCCCATATAGTCCTTTATTTTTTTCCCTTTGTTTTTTATTTTAGGCCACGGTTGGAGGTGCTCAGGGTTTACTTTTGGCTCAGCATTCAAGTGTCACTCCTGGTAGTCTCAGGGAATATATGCTGTGCTAAGAATCAATCCTGGATTCACAAATGCCCTACCTTCTGTAATATCTATCTCTCCAGCCCCCAAGTAGTCATTTCTTACACAATTTCATGTTCTACAAGTTCTGTTTCCTGCACTTAGTCACAATATGAAGATAGTACATAGAAATATTTAGAGACCATAGTCATACAATACTTATTAGTGTATTGTTATAACAATGATTATTTTAGTTGTTACATTCCCTGTGTGCCTAATGATACTCTACCATAGGTATGTATTTATAGAAGAAAATATATTACTTGTAGTTTTAGGCAACTTCTGGGGACCTTAGGACCATAAGTCTAAGGGAGATGTATTTTTCAATGTATTTCTAGTTTCTATTCAGCATTACTATTCTCCCTACTATCTTACCTTAGAGCATATGGAACAGCAACAAGGAATCACTGACCAGTATTGACAAAAAGTACTGGCTTGGCTCTTTCAAGTGAGTGTACTTGGCCTGAAAAAGAAGACTTTTTTTGGCCACCCAATATTTACTCAGTGAGAATACATATAATAATTACTCGGTGAGACCACTAGAAATATTCAGATTGGTATAAGTTCTTTAGTATTTATTTTTTATATCTCTCAAATACTGAATTTGCCTTTTATAAACAACTATTAATTCCAATCCCAAGATGATGATTATTAATTAAAATACCACACAGGTTAAACAGTAGTAGCAATAAAAACTAACATTCAGTCAACTAAACTGAAATATCAGCATCCAGGAATTCTTCAAGGAAAGTTCATGTAAAAAGTTAATCAGTTACTATGGATTCAGAGGGACAGGTGAGGACTTTCAGCATAGATTCCTTAAGCACCTTGTTTGGGTATTGATGACTTGATGGAAGAAACAGTACAACAGAACTTGAGAAAGAGTAAAAGAAACATAGATGGAAAAGAAAGAACGTGAGGGTAGATGAATAAGGTGAAGAGAAAACAAGGAACAAACTAATAATGTTCCATTACAAGAGCACACAAGTAAAAGGGAATCTAACAGGAGGCAGGTTTGTTTTCCATTAGTTGAAACTCACAGCTTAATTTTTTTCTGTACTTTCTTTAATTCATAGACTCAGGCATGTTTTCCAGATCATTCAAACTTCTTCCTGAACTAACGTGCTGGAAGTCAGAAAATTTGGATGTAATGGAGAGAAATGTCCTGGCACTCGGATCTTTGGCTAAATGGGTCAAAGTATTAATCATCTCAGAGTAGACTTTTGACTGTACTGGAAACAAGCAATAGAAGTAAAATATTATTTTTCCTCCTTGGTGTTTATTAGTCAGGTAAAGAGTGAAAATATGCAGAAAAAAGATAAATAGACACTTCAATCTTAGGTGGTGAATGCCTACAAAGTGACTATAAAAATAAGAATATAAGGATAACTTTAAGTACAAGGGTTAAGACACATGGCGGGCATGTGGCCAACACTGGTTCAATATCTGGCACCACCAGGTCTCTGAGCATCACTGGATACGTACTAGAGTCTCAAAGTACCAACATAGTGATCCAGATAATTCCAGGCACTATAGGGCTCAAACAGCTGTATATCTTCAGGACCTTCCATTGAACTTCTGACCAGGTTGTTGAAATATTATCAGAAGGAGCCCTAGGCCTTTTAAGCACCACTTGGTAGCTCTTCTGATCAAAAAGTGACTAACTTATAACAACAAAAAAGCCCAAACAAGATATAAAAGTGGTCTAGTCATGGTGCCATAGAGCTATGATGTTATAGAGCCATAGTGGTATTTTTTATGCAGATGAGGGAAAGAAGGAGCACAGCATTGGGGCTAGCTAGAATGTGTGTTTAAAGTTTGGCCATCACTTTTCTGATATGTGAGAGCCATATAGTGTTACCTAATGAAAGTGCGGTTTTTAATTGTGAAACGCTATCACGTGCGCATTAAAAATGCTTTTCAAACATACTACCTTAAAGTTGAAGCCTCCTGACTTTCCTGTTGAGCAGGAAACATTGAGAATACAAATCAGTTCTCCTGATTCTTATGTTGGAACCTTGCCTAATAATGTTCTCAGAGAATGATTATCAGAGTGTCTGCCCTTGAAATAGGAGGAATCCCAGAACACTTAAGGAGACAAGCATTTCTATCAGATCAAGTGAAGGAAGAAAGGGTCACTAGATGTATAGTTTCTTCTGGAGTCTCCTAGCATCTTGTTTCACTTTTAGTACTATAGTACTTTCCTGAGCTTCCCAGATGCACAGATTTGCAGATGTACAGACTGAAGAAATGAGCCAAAATAAATTCAAGACTTAGCAGCTCAGCTGGCTCAGACTATGGAAGTGTTCTTACCGCATAGCAAAGAGCTCTGACAGGAATTTTCTTTCACTTACTCACTATTGCTACAGATGTGCAACTCGAAGAGTTCAAGGCCTGGACATACAATTTCATAAAGTAAGCATGCATTTATAGGTATACTTTAAAGATTTTACATGAAAACATGTGGCTTTATAACAAAAATAATCTATTGTATTTCTCATCCACTCTGGAAAAGACACACCTGTTTTCTTCTATCCTTTTGAAAATACCTGTTTGCTTCTTTTCTGTACTGTTCTTAATACTGATATAACTCTTCTTAGGCACTGCAAAGTCCCATTTCCACTTTCATCTCCGAACATTCCTTAGACACTAGAAGAAACGGGGGCAAACATTAGGTTGACAACATTGTTTTAGAGACTCAGGATAGAATGAAATTATGAAACTTTCTATCTTGACAGAATGGCTAATTGTATTATTGCATTTAGATATAATTTATAGGGCACTATCTGTCTTCATATTTAGAAACATTTACATAATTTCAATGTTTATGATGAAGATTTATAGTAATAATATTATACAAACTGATGTCTATTGCTATTTTCTTGATGTCAGGCACAGTGCCAAGAACATATATCCCATCATCTAATTAAGTGTTTAAGATACATTGTCATTACCATTTTTCAAAATTCAAAATATAGATTATTTAGGTTCTTCACTTGCATTTGATGTAGTTAATATCTTGAATCAATTCTTTGAGTTTCTGGATCTCTTTCAGTACATAATCACCAGTGCCATCCTCATCTTCTGGAGTGTCTTTTGAGGTCTCCTTCAAGGATCAAGGAATTTGATGCAGTTGAGGACTTACCTGAGTTTCTGTCTCTGTCTGCTGTGGGGAGAGGTGTTGGCTTTCCTATTGTTCTTCAAAACTCCAGGTGTTAATTATAGAGCTTCATATTCCAGAAACTGTGTCTAATTGCTATTTTACTTACATTATCAGGATGCTATTTATGCCTCTATTTTGTTTTAGTTTTATATATCTTTAAGCACCACGATTACAAACATGTTTGTAGTTGGATTTCAGTCATATAAAGTACACCCCCCTTCACCTGTACAAACTTCCCAACAACAATGCCCCTGATCTCCCTCCTCCCCCAACCCCGCCTGTATTCTAGACAGGCATTCTATTTCTCTCACTAGAATTGTCATGATAGTTGTTAATGTAGTCACTACTTCAACTGCTCTTATCACTCTTTGTGATAAGTTTTGTATCATGATCCGGTCCTTCCAGCACTCATCTATATTGTCTTTAGTTATACTACCTTTAATTTTTTTAAATTCCACAGATGAGTAAAACTATTTTGTATATATCTCTTTCCCTCTAACTTATTTCAGTCAGCATAATAGTTTCTATGTCCATCCATGTATAGGTAAATTTCATGACTTCATTTTTTTCTAATGGTTGCATAGTATTCCATTGTGTATATGTATCACAGTTTCTTTAGCTACTCATCTTTTGTCAAGCATCTGGCTGGGATTGTTTCTAGATTCTGGCTATTGTAAATAGAACTGCAATAAATATAGCTGTACAGCAGTCATTTTGTATTGTGTTTCTGTGTTCCTAGGGTGTATCCCTAGAAGTGGTATTGCTAGACCATATGGGAGCTTAATTTCCAGTTTTTTGAGGAATCTCCAAATTATTTTCCATAAAGGCTGGACTAGATGGCATTCCCATAAGCAGTGAATGAGTTCCTTTTTCCCTACATCCTTGCCAGCATTTATTGTTCTTCTTTGTGATGTTTACCAGTCTCTGTGCCATGAAATGATACCTAATAGTTGTTTGGATTTGCATCTCCCTGATAATTAGTGATATGGAGCATAATTATTTTTTTGTTTTTTTGGGTCAACCCAGCAGCGCTTAGGGGTTACTTCTGGCTGTATGCTCAGAAATTACTCCTGGTAGGCTTGGGAGACCATATGGGATGCCAGGATTCGAACCTCCATCTTTCTGCATGCAAGGCAAATGCTTTATCTCCATGCTATCTCTCCGCCCCCCTGGAGCATTTTTCATGTGTCTTTTAACCATTTGCATTCCTTCTTTGACTTAGTGTCTGCTCATTTCTTATCCCCATTTTTAATCGTTACATGATTTATTTCTTGTTAACTTGTGCCAGTATGTTGTATATCTTATATATTAGCCCCTTATCTGATGGGTATTAGGAGAATAGTTTCTCCCATTCTGTGATTGGCCATTGTATTCTAGTTACTATTTCCTTTGAGGTGCAGAAAATTCTAAGTTTACTGTAGTCCCATTTGTTTATCTCTGCTTTCACTTGTTTGAACATTGGTGTTTCCTCCTTGTAGATGCCATTTTACCTATGTGTTCTTCTATATATCTTATGGTTATGAGTCTATTATTAAGATCTTTAATCCATTTTATTTGACTTTGTGCATAGAATGTTAGATGGAATTCCTAGTTGGCTTTTTTTGCATGTGACTGACCAGTTATTTGTCCCAAGAACACTTGCTGAAGAAGCTTTCTTGCTCCATTTTATGTTTCTTGCCCCCTTATCAAAGATTAATTGATTGTATGTCTAGGGAGCATTCTCTGAATATTCAAGTCTATTCCATTGATCTGAGGGTTTGTCTGTATTTCAGCACCATTCTGTTTTAATGACTATTGTTTTGTAATCCAATTTAATTTTGGGTAAAGTAACACCTTCCATCTTCTTTTTCCTAAGGATTGCATTAGCTATTGATGGGTATTTATTGTTCCAAATGAATTTCAGGAGTGTTTGATCCACTTCTTAGAACAGTGTCATGGGTACCCTTAGAGGAATTGCATAAAATATGCACAATGCTTTCCAGAGTATTGTCATTTTAATGATGTTAATCCTCTTAATTCATGAACAGGGTATGTGTCCCATTTCCTTGTGTCCTATTTTATTTCTTGAAGCAATGCTTTTTTAGTTTCCTTTGTATAGGCCATTTCTCTCTTTAGTTGACTCCAATGTATTTAAGCTTGCTTGGCACTAATGTGAATGGGATTGCTTTTTCAATGTCCATTTCTTCTATATCACTATTGGTGTATAAGAAGGCCACTGATTTTTTGCGTTAAGTTTGTAGTCTGCCACTTTGCTATATGAGTCTATTATTTTTAGGAGCTTTTTAGTAGTCTTTAAAATTTTCTAAATATAGTAGCTTGTCGTCAGCAAAAAATGAGAGCTAGATTTCTTCCTTTCTTATATGGATGCCCTTGGTATCATTTTCTGGCCGAATTGCTATGGCAAGTACTTCCAGTGCTATGTTAAATAGGAGTGATGAGAGGGGGCAGCCTTCTCTTGTACCAGATTTTAGAAGAAAGTCGTTTAGTTTATCTCTATTGAGTATAATATTTGCCATCAGCTTATAGTAAATGGCCTTGACTATATTGTGAAAAGTTCCTTCCATTCCCATCTTATTGAGAGTTTTTTCACAATGCTTTCTTATCAAATGCTTTCTCTTCATCTATTGATAAGATCATATGGTTTTTATCATATGATCTTATCAAATGCTTTCTCTTCATCTATTGATAAGATCATATGGTTTTTATTTTTTATTTCGTTGCTATGGTGTATTATGTTTATTGATTTATGTATGTTAAACCATCCTTGCAGTCCTGGAATGATATCCACAGACACTCCCTAAGGGCAGAAAAACATTGTGTGGAACACTATTGTAGAAATTTTCTGTTATCCAGCCAGGTTACTGCTGGATACTGTTACTGCAGGTCTGCCTGCTGCTCAGCTGCTACAAGTCTGCATGGGCTCAAGGCTGCCAGGGCTGCAGGCTGCACATTGCAGAGGCCCAAGGCTGCCAGGTCCCAGTGCTGCAAGACTCCTAGTAGCATGTGAGGGGGGCAAGTGCCTGCTTAGGGATGACAATATGTAACAATCTCCCACCTATAACTAAGAGAGAAGAGAGAAGTAGAAACTAAGTACACTTTTTATTCCTCCTGGAGTCTGAGGCCTGCCACTGTCTGGGCTTCTGAAAAAGAGTGGGGAGAGAGATGGAAATTTATCAGCCAGAGGTGACCAAAGCAGGCAGCATCTCTTCTATGCTTTGTCTCTGGCCCCCTGCAACTGTACACATTTTTTCCTTTATATCCGATCTTCACAAAATTCACAAGATTCCCCTAAAAATTGATGTCAAGCAATTCAGGGGTATGATTGATACAGGGGCAGATCATATCCACCTGGTTACTGGTTTTATAATTGGGCACTATAGGAGATTCTGTATGGCTTACAAGGAAAAGGCAATATGCCTTCTTCCTCCATTTGACAGAGTGCTAGGAGACTAAAAGCTATTACCACCAAAAGAAATATAGCAATGTTCCAACCTTACGTGGCTCCTATTCCTTGAATCCACAGGGATGGGATTTACATGATCAATGACATGCAGAATTCACCATTCCTCTACCTAGAAATCCACCTGCCGCTTCTCTAGCTCATAACCCAGAAAACTAGCATTGTCTAACCAGGGTCACTGAATTACAGAAGCCACCACAACTTCATATCAATAGAGATCTAACCACCCCATGTGGACAAGCCAGTGGCTTGAAATAAAACTAAGGGTGCTTACAAACTTAGTAGAGAAACAATTAAAATTGGGACATATAAAAACATTCTTAAGTGGAACTCTCCTTTCTTTGTTTTACCAAAATAATTGGGAAAATGTCTACTACTGTTTGACTTGTGAAATATTAATGCCACAATGATTCTGATGGGAACCCTGCCCTTCAATCTGTCCTTCCCTCTCCTGTAATGATTCCTAGAAATTGGCATCTGGTAGAAATTGACATTAAAGACTGTTCCTATAATATCCCAATTCACCATAAATTATTTGTATTCTTCATTCCTTCTTTAAATCATAAGGCACCTATTATGCTGAGTGAAATAAGTCAGAGAGAGAGAGAGAAAAATGCAGAATGGTCTCACTCATCTATGGGTTTTAAGAAAAATGAAAGACATTCTTGCAATAATAATTTTCAGACTCAAAAGAAAAAAGAGCTGGAAGTTCCAGCTCACCTCAGGAAGCTCACCACAAATAGTGATGAGTTTAGTTAGAAAAATAACTACATTTTGAACTGTCCTAATAATGAGAATGTATGAGGGAAATGGAGAGCCTGTTTAGAGTACAGGCGGGGATCGGGTGGGGAGGAGGAAGACTTGGGACATTGGTGATGGGAATGTTGCACTGGTGATGGGTGGTGTTCTTTACATGACTGAAACCCAAATACAATCATGTATGTAATCAAGGTGTTTAAATAAAATAAATAAAAAAATTTTAAATAAAAAAATTATAAGGCACTTATGCACAGAATTTAGTGGATGTTTTACCTCAGAGAATGACCAACAAACTCACTATGTGTCAGTATTTTGTTGATTAATTCTATGCCCTTTTCGCACATGATTTAATCATACACTATGTGTTATACACAATATGGATGATATTTTAATTGCTTGTTCAAATGAGAGGGAACTTTAAATCTTTATGAGGATGATATGACAAATTTGCCAGCAGCTGGATTATAGGTCACAACAGAATAAAATCCAGATGATACCACCATATGAATACTTGGGTTATATTCTCAAAAACATGATGGTATGCCCTCAAAAAATTTCAATTTACTGGAAAGATATTAAAAAACTCAATGACTTTTAAAAACTGCTGGGTGATATTATTTGGGTCCATTCTCTCTTGGTATCCCAAATTCAGAACTAACTAACCTTGTTCCTTATCTTAGAAGGTAATGATGCCTTGAATAGTCCAAGACAACTACAGAGGCTCAGAAGAGACTGGACATTTTATGTACTGCCTTCAGTAGTTCTATCTCACTAGCTTTACCCTGTATGGCTATAACTATTTACAACCCCCAAATCACCAACAGCCACCACTGTTCAATTATCAGGACCTCTGAAATGGATATATCTTCATTACAAGCAACACATACAATTATGTCATACTTAGACCTAATAGCTAATTTAATTATTAAAGAGAGGTTTAGAACTCATACTTTATTTGGATACGACCCTGCTATTACAGTTTTGACAATAGCCCAAAATGAAATTGAATCAATATTAGCACTCAGTGAAGTTCTGCAAAGAGCTACGGCTGGCTTCTCAGGAAAACTTTCTTCACACTATCCACTAGAAAAAAATTGGGACTTTTTTAGAACTTTTTTTTTTTTAATAATTTCTTCAATCATTCCGCACCTCTCCTATTCCAGATATGCCTGTGTTTTGTATTGATGGATCATCCTTAGGGAAAAAGTGGAATCACTGGTCCATCCCTGACCACAGCAGTGTGCACTAATTACAACTCTGCACAACAAGTAGGATTTGCTCTCTTAATTTACCTATGATCACGTATATCATGTGCCTGTAATATTATAAGCTACTATGCATATGTAGTTGGCTGCTTTCCTGGTATTATTACTACATATATAAAGGCTCACAACCCTGTGGTACAACATTTACTTTCTCAACTACAAGTCATGTTACAAAATCACTCAAAATGTGTTTACATCACACACATAATATCCCATTCTGGTCTCCCTGGTGCAATGACTCTAGGAAATGAATTAGCTGATCACCTAGCAATATTTATATCACTGCTGGAAGAACATAATTCTACACATGCAAATGCTCATTGCCTCCATGCACATATAAAATTCCACTAAGACAAGCCATATTATTCAGAACTGTTCAGTCTGTGCTCCTCTGCACTGCAAAAGTCATGTGGCAGGAGTTAACCCTGTGGTCTCAGAACAAATGAACTATGACAAATGAATGTGGCCCATATTATTGTTTCTCAAACAAGCCATACCTGCAAGTTATCATTGACACTTTTTCAAATTTACATAGTCATCAGAGAAAACTAAAGCAGTTTGCTCCATTTTTTTTTTTTTTGCAGTGCTTTTCAGTTATGGGAATTCCTAATTACTTTCTATCAGTGGCATTGTTTTCTCTAAATTATCTAAGTCTTCCACAGGGAGAGCCATACATAGCCACTGAAAAATGTATCCAGGAAGACCTCAGAACCCAAAAGACTCCCCCAGAGTCCCTCATTCTTCTGACTTCCCATCGTGTGCTCCTCCCAGGGCCCTGGGTTCTCTGAGGGAGGATATGTACACTGACATTCTCAGAGATCCTGGTCTTGGACTTGAAGGCAGGGAGAGGAGGGTTCACCCTGGAGAGCTGGGAATGTTGGCTTCTTACCCCTCAGTAAGCGGGCTCTTTCTCCTCCAGGGCTGAGAAGAAAAGACTGAGGTGGGAAATCTGCAACTCAGAGAAGCCTCAGCTGAACAGCACAGGGATTCAATGTGCACAGAGTAAACTTTCTTCCTGGATTATTATTTTTTTCTTCCTGGATTATTAACAAAGATGCTACAACAGCTGTATTCTCCTCTGCCAGGCCCATAATCATGGTGGATGCAGAGCTCTGACAAGAAATCTCCAAGAACAACCTGATCCATGGATTGCCTCAGGACGACTCTGGATCCCTCTGCTGAGAGGCTCTCAGAAACTCATCTCCACTCTCCTGAGCAGCCCCAGTCACACTGAGCAGCCCCAGTCACACTGAGCAGCCCCAGTCACACTGAGTGGCCCCACACGTGTCTGTGACTTGGGTTCTGCAGAGCTGAGACTCCAGAGAAACAACCAGTTCTCAAACATCCCTTCTTGTGGGACTTTACCTCAGACCCTGCTACAGCACCCAAATAGTCTCTGACCTTGAGGTAATAGGCTCCCCTGAACCCTAGATATGCCTCTCTGGTCTGCAAGAGGATTAATTTTCTATTCTGCCTTCATAGACACTGCCAGAAATTAGTTTTGCATCCTTACCTGGTACCAGAAATAGATTTTCTTATGCATTCCATGAGGATATAAAGGAACAACACAGTACAGCATATGAGGGCACACTGGGGGTCAAAGTAAAGAGTCCACCTTGGGACTGTTCATATGGACCATGAGAATAAAGGAGGAAAAAATACTCCAAATTTGTTAGTGAATTTGCCAACTACTCTTAAGGCAAATAAGCTTAGAACACACAGGCCCTGTTTATATAGACATCAGTGACATCACTGGCTGCTGAAGTCACAAAAGATCACTGTGGGGGAAGGGATTCTGTAGTCATGGAGAACACAGGGTATATAAGTTGATGATTTTTAAATGTATTTCCATTATCATTTCAGTCACATTGATTCATTTTAAGTAGAAGTCTTCAGTTAAGTCTGCTTAAAATAATTGATTCTATTCTTTTTTTAAATCTGCTTTAATTACTGGCTAGTGTGTGTGTGTGTGTGTGTGTGTGTGTGTGTGTGTGTGTGTGTGTGTGTGTGTGTGTGTGTTGGGATCTGGGGTGTTTAGTGACTTACTCCTTTTTCTGTGTCCTAGGATCACTCCAAGCAGTGTTTGGGGAACAATATTGAATGTCAAGATTGAACCCATGATGTGACCATGTGGTTCTATGCTTTTAACATAGCATCTAAATACTTTATATTTTGAGGAAGATAATATTCTAGAAGTAATACAAATGAATAATTTAAATTTTGAGTACTATATCTTTGAAACTAAAATTTATTTTAAGATGCTTAAGTGGTAAAAATGAGGAATGAGTAGATTCTCTCTGAATGACCATTTTGCTATGCTCAATTTTCCAGAATTAGAAAAGATGGGCATGCTTTCTGATCTCTCCTCTTGTCGGGTAGATTAATAAACAATTTAGGAGAGACAAGAATGACCACTAAAAATATTTTTTATTTTTTAGTTTTTTTGGTTTTTGGGTCACACCTGGAAGCCCTCAGGAGTTACTCCTGGCTCTAAGCTCAGAAATTGCTCCTGGCAAGTGCAGGGGACCATATGGGATGCAGGGATTCGAACCAGCTTCTATTGAGCAGCATGTTGTTTAGTCTCCAAGTGTTAGATTTTCTCCACATCCTCATTTTACAATCAATCTTGATTTCTGTGGCACTGTGGTCTGATAGGATGCTTGTTATGATTCTTAAGTTTGTGAAATTTTGTAAATTAGATTTATGTCCTCAATTGTGATCAATCCTAGAGAATGTTCCATATGCACTTGAGAAGATTATATATATTTAGCTATTTGATGATGAAGCTTGGAATATACCTCAAGGATCCAAAAACAAAATAGAAAAAATATATCTGCACCCCTATGTCCTTTGCAGCACAATCCACAAAGTCCAAATTTGGAAACAACCCAAGTGTCTGAGAATAGATGACTAGATAAAGAAACTATGGTACATATAGACAGTGGAAGACTATTCAATCATAAGAAGATAAAGTCATACAACTTGTTTCTAGGGGAGGGATCTAGAAAGTATCATGCTAAGTGAAATTATTAGGAGGAAGAGAGTCTGACTCAGAATGATCTTTCTCATATGTGGGATATAAAAAACAAATGGTGGAATAACATATATAAGACAATGGGAATGAAGAACATCAGAACTATTCAGTAGGAGACATGCCAGTTGAGGGGGCTTGGGATTGGGACAGGGAGTGGATAGTATCTATGAAGGAGTTAACTATTTAATCAGGAGGAGAAGATGATGCCTAAGAGTAACAAAATTTTATGTATGAAACACAATCAGCAACAGCACTGTAAACCATGGAAACAAAATAAATAAAAATTTAAAAATACCTTTTGTAGAAGCAGTCTGATTGGGTGGCAAATGGTGGTAGGAGAGGGCATTGATGAAGGGAAGTGGATGCTGGTGAAGGGATTAGGGTTAAAACAATGTATGCCTAAAATCCAATCACAAATAACTTTGTAATTTTATTGTGACTAAAAAAAAATCTGAGTTATTGTCTCAGAGGTACACTATCTGACTAACCCACCAATTCCATAGTCCTTTGAATCTACTTCTTCCAGAAAGCATTCTACTGACTGGTACACCTGATACACATAGTAAACTTTACCCATTCTGGGAAACTCTCGGTCAGGACTTAGACTTTTGATGCCAAGAATAGAGGAACCATCATTCCCTCTCTCTTCAATACACTGCACACTCAGGTCTCTAAAATGGGTCAGATGAATTGAGAGAAAAGGATAGAGAAAAAGCAGAAGATGAAAGAGATTTTATTCTTAATTATTAATAGACCTTTGCACTATCTGGCTTTTCCTCTTTAATCCTGAATTTATCACATGCCTAAGGTTCCCCTATTTTATTCTCTAATGTACTAATCTTGATATTTCTCCCTCTATTTCAATACTTCCATTTCTATGACAATCATTAATGTAGGGTACATTCCAATAACCAGAAAGTATACTGCCACATGTTATGTTGTAAGAAATGCAATTAGGTGGTTTTGTCATAGTGAGAATGTTATAGTGAATAATTACATACACCTAGGTGGTGTTACATACTACACATGAACTTTAACCCAGTTGGGACTACTATGTTTACTTGGTTCATTATTGATAAAAAAACAACAACATTGTACTGTTTTGTGTAGATGGTCTAATTAAATGGTTCTGGGTATAAAAGACCTACATCATAAAAGAGTTTAAATAGAGGAGCTGTTTTTAATTTGTGGGAGGATTATGAATTGCAAAGCAACCTAGCAGTAGGTTAGCAAAGTGGGGGTGTTAGTAGCACAGTAGTATAGACAAGTAGTATGACAGAGTAGTATGGGGAACCTAGATACAAAGACAAAAATGATTGGCAGGAGCTGCAGTGTTAAGTAGAGCGAGTAGTTCAAAAGAGAGGCTCTTTAGGAATGAATAACTATCCTACATCTTTACTCACCTCTTCCTGAAATTTCTTGCTAGTGCTTCTCACTTGCTAGAACTAAACTATACAGAGAGGAAGTCCAATAAAAGAGCTTCAAAAAGTTATCCTTTTGGGGAAAAGTGCAAGTTAGAGAATAAACCTGATGGAGAGAAAGGCAAAACAGTGAAAGAGCAAGCATAGGTGTTTGTGTAAAGTCTTACCTTTTCGTTCATCTCATTGTTGTGGGCAGAATGGTTTGGTGACTCCTTTTCTGAATTCAGTGATGGATGCTAGTCTTTCAATTGACCTGCCACATTTGAGCTTCCAGTCTATGTTGAGCAAAGGCTTCTCCCAATAATGTCTATTATTGTAGTTTTTCAGTGCTGTGTTCTCTGGGAAGCTCACATTCTATTAATGCTCACATCTGGGCAGGCTAGAGCAATAGTAAAGCAAGTAGGGCATTTAATTTACACTAAGCTGACTCAGATTTTATTCATAACAATTCTTATTGTTATTCTAGGAGTAATTCCTGAGGACAAAGTCAGAAGTAACTCTTCCACCACTCCTCCCCTGGGCACTTCTAGGTGTGATCTAAAATGAACAAACAAACAAACTCCTCTCACTGGTCTTTGAAGTACTCCACCACAAAAAAAATGGGAGCAAGGGGTTGGAGAGAAAACATGGAGGTAGGGTGTTCGCCTTGCGTGCAGAAGGACTGTGATTCGAATCCTGGCATTCCATATGGTCCCCCGAGCCTGCCAGGAGCTATTTCTGAGTGTAGCCAGGAGTGCTGCCGGATGTGACCCGCCTCCCCAAATGGGAGCGAATACCCTCATCTGCTTTGTCTCAAGGAAGGCCTTTCTCTAGCACCATTGCCGTAAGTTCCTCAAGGATGGGATTGTGGATAGAGTACCACTCTTCTTTAATCTCACCCTCCACACTTTCAATTAGAAAGTTAGAACTTGAATTATACTATCTTATTGGCAATTTATTTCCTTCATCTCTAACTTCTCTAGTCTCAGTATAAATTTCTCACTTTTTGAGTGTGATAATTGACCCAAAATATCAATATCATGTCACCAACTCATTATAAATGTAAGATCACAAGACCAAGCTCAAATTGTTGAAACAAAACTGCTTTTCATTAGATCTCCATGTGATCCCCTATGCATGCCTTAAGATTCAAATATTATGATTACATTTATTTTACAATTATTATTTATTTTTTAAAAAATATTTTATATTAATTTTCTAGTGGAGTTTTCATTGCAACCTGATGAAATATATATGCTTTTATTTTTATCTAATATAGTAACAAAAATCTAATATTAATTAATTTCTCTAAATCTTCTAATAAAATTAAGTAATCTAGGTCTAGATGTGAAGCTCTGAAACTCATTTTGCTTCTCAGTGAAAGGGGCATACTTTACTTTCAATATTTACAAGATCAAAATTAGCTACCAAATTAAGTGTTATTTAATATGTGGTCTAAATCTTATGTAAAAAATTACCTGGGGAGATTGGGTGTGGTCATAAGAATTATAAATGAATAGATTCCTAGAGTTTATCAAGACCTGATGGATCCTTTCTTGAGAACAACTTTATTGTATGTTTCAAATCACCATCTTTAAGCAAGAATGGGAAGAGGAAATTTATTTATTTATTTAGTTTTAGTTTCTGGCTCTGTGCTCAGAAATCGCTTCTGGCAGGCACGGTGAAATGCTGGGATTCAAACCACTGTCTGTCCTGGATTGGCTACATGCAAGGCAAACACCCTACTGCTCTGCTATCTCTCCAGCCCTGAAAGAGGACATTTAAAGTTGGTTGAGTTTATAATGTTGTGATTTAATTTTTACCAAGGACTTTATGACAGATAAGCCATATTTTTGCCTGCCTTGTCAGTAGTTAAGAAATCTGCTACATGGCAGGCATTGGTGATGGGAATGTGTCACTGGTGAAGGAGTATGTTCTTTTTTATGACTGAAACACAACTACAATCATGTTTGTAATCATGATTAAATCACTAAATAAAGATACTATTTTTAGAAAATAAGATTTGTTACATGGGTTGGAAAAGAGCAAGAGAATCAGTTAGGACAGCAAAGATCAGAAAGCCCCCTGTGTATGGTAGAGAAAGTAAAGGAAGCCAGCTGTGGAAAAAAAATGATGTGACACTTCTGGAGGCTTGGGTATGAATAAGGGTTGTATATGAAAGATATCTTAGATAGAGGCTATCTGGGAAAATCAAATAAGAAGCAAAACACATTAGGGAAAAGAAAGAAAGGGAAAGAAGAATGAGGCATAGAATGCTAAGTGAGGGAACAAAAGAGGTAGGTAGAACTGAAAACTGTTGTATAAGAGGAAGTGTATCTTACTGTACACTAGAAGAAAGGAGTTATAGAGTGGGATGGGCTCTGGAGACCCTGAGACAGTGCTGCAAGGGTGGAGGACTGACACTATTGTTGAGGGTGTGATGTTAAAATGGTTTATGAATGATTATCATAAATATTATAATCACAGTGCCTAGTGGAAAATTAAAAATAAATAAGTACATGATTATTTTATTTTATTTTTTTAATGTTTTAACTGAAATCCAACTGCAAACATGTTTATAATCATGGTGCTTAAGTACACTATTATAAGAAAATAAATTAAAAATGTTCAAAAAATAAATGTTCAGTCCATTTTCTTTTATTTTTCCTTCTCTTCTTTTTCTTCTTCCCTTCTCTTCTTTCATTTTTTTTCTTCCTCTTCTACTTCCTCCTCCTCTACTTCTTCCTCTTCTTTTTCTTTTTCCTCTTCTTCATTTTCTTTCTTTTTGGAGGGGAGGTCACACACACTCAGGTGCTGCTGGCTCTATGCTCAGAAATCACCCCTTCCAGGCTCGGGGGACCATATGGAATGCCGGGATTTGAACCACCATCCTTCTGCATGGAAGGAAAACGCCTTACCTCCATGCTATCTCACTGGTCCCTCTTCTTCATTTTCTTCTTCCTCTTCTTCTTTCCCTTCATCTTTCCTTGTCTTCTTTTTCTTCTCTTCTTTTCCTTCTTCCTCTTTCTCCTCTTCTTCCTCTTCTTTTTCTTCTTCCTCTTTTTTCTCCTTTTCTTCTTCCCCTTCCTCTCTTCTTTTTCTTCTTCCTCTTCTACCTTTTTCTTTTTATTCTTCTCCTTCTTTTTCCTCTTCTTCCTCCTCTTCCTCTTCTCTCACTTCCTCCAACTCTTCTTAATATTTTTTCCTGGGTCTCTGGGACTCCAATGTTGCTTCTGTTGAGTTTAACAAAGACTTCTATTCTCATTTGCTCAGATATTTTGAGTAGTTTATTCATTGATTGTTTGCTTTAAAGTTATTTTCCATTCTCTTTTGCTGTATAGAGTAGTTCTGCATTTCATCCTCTGGCTCAATGACCCCATCCTCAGCTGCTGTCACTCTGCTGCAGAGACTTTTCAATGAGGTCTTCATTTGATCTACTGAGTTTTTCAGACCTGTTATATCAGTTTGGAGTTCTATCATTATGTTCTGTTCAGCTCGATTTATGCTTGCTTTGAGTTCTTTCAGCATCCTCCATATTAATACTCTAAACTCCTTACCTGAGAGGCTTTTCAGGTCATCTTCATTCTCTATGCATGGTGTTGTCCTGCATTGTTTCCCCATTGCAACACTTGTATAGTGTTTTTTACTATGTGCTGTGCTGGGGTTCGTGGGTTAGAAGATGCACACAGCCATGGAGCAAAGCAGAGCTGCCTCACCAAAGGAAATCATGTAAAAATTAGCATATAAAAGATGATAAACATTGCTTATCAACAAGGATATGCAAATTTAAGTAATTAGATAACATCATACAGTTACTATAATTCCCAGAGCTGATAATACAATTGCTGGCAAAGATGCAATGCAACAAAAATTTGCATTTATTGTTGGGAATAAGCAAAGTGCTACAATAACTTTGGGAGGAGTTTTGACGATTTTTTCCAAAGATTGTACATAGCTTTATCATGCAACAAAGTTATTATACTGCTGGGAATTTACCTGACTAATTTGAAAACTTTATGTTTATATAAAGTCTCTTTAAAAACATTTATAATAGCTCTCCTTTGCTATAATTTTTCAAAACTAAAATACCTGCAATATCTTTCAAGAAACAAGTCAGAGTGCCTAAATGTATTTATCAACCTTAATAACACAAATGGATTTTAAAATGCAGATTGCTAAATGAAAGGAGCCAGTCTTGCAAAGAAAACTATACTATATGTTTCCATTTATATTGCTGGTAGAGGCCTTGGATTGGTCCTCATATTGCCTTCTAATTAGATGTCTCTGGATTGGTTCCTTTGATTTTCTTATTAATCAAATATTTCCTCATTGCCTCCTCATCTGGTTTTTGCTCTTCCCCTTGGGGATGAGCTTTGTTAATTTCAATAAAGACCACTCAGGAGGCTTGGAGGAGGAGTTGCCATTTAGGTTTGTGGTTCCACATGGTGGTGGAGTGAATGGCTGTGTGAACAGCTGGCAATCTGAATTTGCTGGCCTGCTATACCTTCCCAACTGTGTGTAGTCTATTTCCTGCATCAGAATTGCTGCTGGACCTGCATCTCTTGTCCTTCCTGGACAGGGACCATGAGAATGCCTCTCTCTCTCTCTGGGGATTGTGGAACACACAGTCTATCATTTCAAATTAT
Source organism: Suncus etruscus (assembly GCF_024139225.1). NCBI lineage: Eukaryota > Metazoa > Chordata > Mammalia > Eulipotyphla > Soricidae > Suncus > Suncus etruscus. Next base: position 34,767,369 of record NC_064849.1, on the reverse strand, counting down.
ATAATATTTTTCAAAAGATAAAGCTATAAAGAATAAAACCATATCAGAGCTTGACCTTCTGATTGCTGCTCAACCAGTTCAGGTGAGGCTGACATCATTTGATCTACTGTGGAAGGCAGAGCTCCTTCCTTCTGGCTACTCCCCATAGCCTCCACACCAGGCCTGCACTAAATTAAGAGCTCCCACCATAACTCCTGAAATGCGTGGTCACACAAGAAGATGCACAGCAGATCTACTCAACAAATTGTGCACTGCTCATAGTTATGCTTCCTGTCATTCAGTGAGGGCAGACAGAGAAGAAAGAGAGCAACTTTCAGCCTAATGATTCAGCATCTTCCAGGGAGTCTGTTTCCAGTGGTGGTTTCCAGGTGACATAAGTAAAGTGGTAAGGAGAGAGGTGATAGCCTCAAGGAAATCCATAGCTCTCTCTCTCTGTACACCTCTGTCAACTGAGAAAATATGGAGAAATTGGAAATATTAGGGAAATCTAGGGCTGATCAAGTCTGCTTTGAGACCTTGCTCAGAATGGACTTTAGGTCTTGCCAGCCCCTGAAGGCAATCACCAAGCTGAATTTAGTGTCTGTTAGCTCTGGGCTTAAGATCCCACCCACAAAGACCACAAGGAGATGGTCAGTGATGCAAAAGCAAAGGAGTTTATTTCAGCATGCTGGGGCCATACCTCGCACAAGGTAGGGACACAAAAATGGGCTTGCAGGCCTCTTTTATAGGGTTACTGGGGTTTTAAACTTGGGTAGTTTATCTTTAAAACTATAGGTTCTTTGTACATATTGCATCAGACAAATGACTAGGATTGATTGTTGGCTCAGTAGAGGAATCATGTGTCACCAGGCCCAGGGTGCGGTTGTCGGTTCCTGCATTCTTGGGTCTATCTTTACCTTGCTCGGGCCATCTGGCTGTATTTTCTGGTATGCACCAATGAGGTCTGGTTTCTGGAACTGATTGTTTTTCTGGACCTAGTCTTTGTGCCTTGTGGCTTAAGGCTGTCATGGCTGTCCTTATGTCTAAGAAAAGCCAAGTTACAGTAGAAAAATAGCAGTTAATGCTGTTCTAAGGTGGGTTTCTCACACTGACAGCAAAGCAGAACGTGGGGTTACAGGAGCTAAACAGCAATATGCAGGTATTAAAAAGGTTTTCTACATGTCCAGATGTTCTGCAGGGCAGAGGAGCTAACACCTACCATCTGATTTCTTGAGGAGCCATGGACATAAGATGGAACATGGTATTACTCTTTTTAGGAAAGAAAAGTAAATCCTAAACTTTACCCAGGCCTTTTGGGTCCATTGCCTTTCTCTCTCAGAAAAGAGTTCTGAGAGATTCACTATTCAGAAGCTGAATAGTGAAGTATAGTGAATAGCTGAATATAGTGAATAGCTGAATAGTGAAGTATAGCACATTTATGGGAAATAAAAGGAGGAAAGGTAAGATGCATGTTAAAGAAATAACATAGGCTTCTCAGAATGGAGAGATCTCCAGTACACGTTCCATTTCTAAGGTATAAAAGTACACATCTCAAGAGGGGTGCTGTGGGTAACATGTACTCTGGTACCATGTACTTGAGTAACACAAGTGCCTAAGTGACACATGTGCTTGGGCAGCATATACACATGGCAGTAACATATGTGCTCAGGTAGCACATGCACATGGTAATAATTTTTTAGGCAGAAAATGCTTGTATATCCTTTGTTCAATTTAGCTTTATATACATTTCTCCCAAGCTACTTCTGCTACAGTCTGTTTCTGGGGTGATTATAAAGATTATATAAGGTTGAGCCAGCTGATGGTCTGATTCTTTTCCACCTGGTCTTTGTTCAGTGCTGTTATATGCCTTTCATGAGTCAGGCTGAGGAATAGGAGGAACCAGGGGACATTGGTGGAGGGAGGTAAGGGATCACTATTTGTAGAACTGGTGTTGGAATATTATACATCTAAAACAAGTCTACTATAAACAACTTTGTAAATAATAGTGTCATAATACATTTAAAAAATCAGAATATGCCAAGGGTATAAGCTAAAGATTTAATAGAAGTGCAGGGAATTATTTTTTAGGAGAGGTAAACTGTTCCACATAATATGAAGTTGTAACTTTTCAGGGACAATTATATGATATGGTCCTAAAATGACAAGGCTATCTGAAAATTAAGACAAAAGATGATAATATGGGGCCGGTGAGGTGGCGCTAGAGGTAAAGTGTCTGACTTGCAAGCGCTAGCCAAGAAAGGACCACGGTTTGATCCCCTGGTGTCCCATATGGTCCCCCCCAAGCCAGGGGCAATTTCTGAGCGCTTAGCCAGGAGTAACCCCTGAGCATCAAATGGGTGTGGCCCGAAAAACCAAAAAAAAAAGATGATAATATGCCTTTCAAACTTAATTTTTCAGAGTATACTTTACAGAAATGGTAAATATGTTATATCTGTTTTTCAAGAAAGAGGGGCTGAGCAGTGGCACAAGTGGTAGAGCATTTGCTGTGCATGTGCTAACTTAGGACAGACCGAGGTTCGATCCCCTGGGGCCCCATATGGTCCTCCAAGCCAGAAGCGATTTCTGAGCGGCATAGCCAGGAGTAACCCCTGAGCATCATCGGGTGTGCCCCACCCACCCACCCACCCACCCCCAAAAAAGAAAGAAAAGTAAGAACCAGAAGCTGAAACATTTCAGCATTTCAGATACTCCTGCTGCCGTTTTTTAGATGACTCTTACTTTCAAAACAGCCAAAAGAGACTGGAACTCATTGAGGAACATTATCTAGAAGAAAATGCACAAAAGATACTTCATATTCAGAAAGATACATGATATGATAACATAAATTCCTCATTGTATTTTTCCTGAGACCCACTTCCTGTTTATCAAGAAGTAGAATTTTCCACCTTCTTCTACCTGTATAGGTATTAGATATTCTCTGAAACAAAGAGGAATATCGATTGAATGTTGCTCCTATCTTGTACCTAAACTTCTACCTAAAGTTTACGTAAAGCATCTCTCTTTTTAAAAAGCTATTTTATATTTTCATTCAACAGATAAGATAAAGAGTTTTTATTTAGGATATGAAAAGTACTCACAAAGGTTAACCATTCAAAATCTAAAAACTTTCTTAAAAATAGGGAGAAGAAATGAATAGAAACCTTTATTTTTTTTTGTTTTTGGGCCACACCCGTTTAGTGCACAAGGGTTACTCCTGCTATGCGCTCAGAAATCGCCCCTGGCTTGTGGGGACCATATGGGATGCCAGGGGATCGAACCGTGGTCCATCATTCTTTGGTGCTTGCAAGGCAGACACCTTACCTCTAGCGCCACCTTCCCGGCCCCTGAATAGAATCCTTTCTAAGCTGGGGCCAGAGAGATGGCACATTGGTAGGGCATTTGCCTTGCAAGCAGCTGATTGAGGACGGATGTGGTTCGAATCCTGTCATCCCATATGGTCCCCCGAGCCTGCCAGGAGCAATTTCTGAGTGTAAAGCCAGGAGTAACCCTTGAGTGTCAAACGGGTGTGACCCAAAAACCAAAAGAAAAACAAAAAGGAAAAAAATGCTCATCATCACTTTTCATTAGGGAAATACAAATCAAGATGACAATGAGATATCATCTTACATAAGTGAGGTGTAAAATTCCCATATCAAAACTATTGGGGACAATGTGTGCTGGCTGAGATGTATTAAAAAGGGAACTCTCATCCACAGCTGGTGGGAGTGCTGCTTGGTGTAATCCCATAGAGGATTCTTAGTAGATTCAGAATCAAACTACAATATGATTTAGCAATCTCACTTTTAGGTATCTATCCCCAGGACAGAAAAACATTCCTCTATGTATGCCACTATTCATTACAGCACACAGTAAAATAGCTAAGACTTGGTACCAACCTAGATGTCCAACAACAGATGATTGGATTATGAAATTTAGTACATATATAAATAAAATAATACATAGCTATAAGGTGCTGCAGCATAGATGGAACTGGAAGATATTATGTTAAATGAAATAACCTGAAGAAGGATAAATACAGAATATCACTTATATGTGACATTTAGAATAACTGCATGAAGAAATGCAATGGTTTAAATGAAAGCTGATGAGATCACTCTAGTCCACAGAATTTCTTTCCTTATCCCTCATGAGAAGAAAAGTAATTGAAAGGAGAGGAGAAAGATTCATATAAAATGATGGGAAATTGGGGGGGGGGGACGCTAAGAGGTCTCAGGCAAATTGGTATTATTAGGAAAGAACAGAACTAAATATCCAAGCCAGAGTCAACAACAATGAAACCTAAACTTTAACAACTAAACTTAAAAAAGGTGCTTGTTATGTTGGTAGGCTGAGGGTGGTGGCATGGAATATTGGTAGAGGGAGGTTTACACTGGTGGTGGGATTGGTCCTGAAACATTGTATGTCTATGAATAATAGATAACTATGAATACCCAATTATGAATAATTTTGTAAATCATAATAGTTAAAATAAAAATTAAAAAGAAGTATTTATTTGGGTTGAAGTGATAGTGCAGTGGTATGGCATTTGCCTTGCACGTGGCTGACCCAGGATGAATCTTGGTTTGATCCCCAGCATCCTATATGGTCTCCCAAACCCGGGAGCATAGCCAGGTGTAACCCCTGAGCATCACCTGGTGTGGCCCAAAAACAAAAAAAAATATATTTCTTGTTTAAGGAATTCTAAATAGTTTACATAGATGGTCTTCATGAAATAAAAAAATTAGAACACAGCTATTTACCCTTAACCTGTGAATATTACATAACTGTATTTAAAGTGTACAATATGGAAATGGGTGGATAATGAAATATAGCAGATAAATATGATAAATATTATCCAAGCTAGTTGATAAAGTCTAGTATCAGTATTGATAAATGATTTTAGCAGTATGCATCCTTGGCATGGTTAGGTGAGAACAGCACTTTATTTTTACATTCTCCTCAAATTTATAACCATAATCTAACAATATTAAAACACCCAACACATTCAAACTTAAGGACAATATAAAATATTATGCTATTATGCCTCAAAACTGTTGAGTTCACAAATAAAGTCAGAAAGATTTATATTCTAGAGAAAACCTGATATCTCAATAACTATAGTATCTTGGATAATAGTCCCTGAATAGACAAAAGTTATTAGGACATAAAGTAACTTCCTAGGGAATAGCAAATACCCAAAGGCAATAGAAACTGAGAGCGGAAGAACTAATCAGAAGGAGGAGGAGAGGAGAATAGATAAGTTTTTTAGTGCTTGCCTCTTTCCTATAGTCATAAAAATCAAAAAGAGGTGCTGCATGAGGAAGAGCCAGGATTTCATGTCTTCAATCCATCTTCTCACTGTTCTCAATTTCTGTTCCAAACAACTAGCAGGAAGGGCATGACCATGCGCTCCACCAGGAAGGAACCAGTAGATCTCACAGGGTGGGAAAAAGAAGCTGTTGTTACAGTCACTTTTGAGTATGAATCATACAAGGGAGAAGGAGGGTAACTGCAAATAGTTAGCAAGTTTTCCAGATGTCATGTGGGAAACAGAGCAGCACCTCTTGTTCCTAACACTATCCAGACATGCAATAAGCAGAAACACCATAGCCACTTCTCAGAAATTGAGCCTTTGGTTTCTGCAATAAGCACAGGAAGACAAAGCCCAGTCCCACCCCAAAGAAAAGGAAGATAAATGTGGAACAGAGACCTCTAGATGAAAGCATATTGAAGCATGCTTGTTTATTCTTTGTGCATATGCATTGCATACTTTTAATAAAACCTGCAACTTTAGATCATGAAGATTCACCCACAATCCTAAAAATCAAGCCAGGTACTGAAGCAATAGCACAGCGGATAGGGCTTTTGCCTTGCATGCAACCCGACCCAGGTTTGATCCTGAGCATCCCATATGGTCCCCTGAGCCTACCAGGAGCGATTTCTGAGCACTGTGAGGAGTTACCCCCGAGTACCGCCTGGTGGGTCCCAAAAACCTAACAACAAACATATGAAAATAAACAAAAAAGCTATAAATATTCCATATGTTCTTCTCTCAGTTTTCCCCTGAAAATCTGTAGCACATCATGAACTGGAAACTGACATTGGTAAGGTCAAGGCACTGATGAAGGAAGTGATCATGCTCTTCATTTAGAGCTGCACTCTCTTCTTTTTCACCTTGGTGTTTTGCCAAAGGTCTCCAATGCTTGCTTCCTTCTTTCTTTCTCTTTCTTTCTTTCTTTCTTTCTTTCTTTCTTTCTTTCTTTCTTTCTTTCTTTCTTTCTTTCTTTCTTTCTTTCTTTCTTTCTTTCTTTCTTTCTTTCTTCTTTCTTCTTTCTTTCTTTCTTCTTCCTTCTTCCTTCCTTCCTTCCTTCCTTCCTTCCTTCCTTCCTTCTTCCTTCCTTCCTTCCTTCTTTCTTTCTTTCTTTCTTTCTTTCTTTCTTTCTTCTTTCTTTCTTTCTTTCTTCTTCTTTTCTTCTTTCTTTTTCTTTTTTCTTTTTTTTTTTTCTTTCTTCTTTCTTTTTCTTTCTTTCTTTTCTTTTCTTTCTTTCTTTTCTTTCTTTTCTTTCTTTCTTCTTTTCTTTCTTTCTTTTCTTCTTTCTTTCTTTCTTCTCTTTCTTCCTTCCTCCCTCCTCTCCCTCCCTCCTCCTCTTCCTTTCCTCCTCCCTCCTCCCTCCCTCCCTCCTTCCTTCTTTCCTTCCTCACTCCTTCCTTTATTCCTTCTTTCTTTCTATCTTCCTTCCTTCTTTCTTTCCATCCTCCCTCGTTCTTCTCTTCTTTCTTTCTTTCTTTCTTTCTTTCTTTCTTTCTTTCTTTCTTTCTTTCTTTCTTTCTTTCTTTCTTTCTTTCTTTTCTTTCTTCTTTCTCTCTTTCTTTCTTTCTTCTCTCTTTCTCTCTTTCTCTTTCTCTCTCTTTCTTTCTTTCTCTTTCTTTTCTTTCTTTCTTTCTTTCTTCTTTCTTCTTCTTTCTTTCTTTCTTTCTTTCTTTCTTTCTCTCTCTCTCTCTCTCTCTTTCTTTCTTTCTTTCTTTCTTCTTTCTTTCTTTCTTTCTTCTTCTTTCTTTCTTTCTTTTCTTTCTTTCTTTCTTTCTTCTTTCTTTCTTTCTTCCTTCCTTCCTTCCTTCCTTCCTTCCTCCTTCCCTTCCTTCCTTCCTTCCTTCCTTCCTTCCTTCCTTCCTTCCTTCCTTCCTTCCTTCCTTCCTTCCTTCCTTCCTTCCTTCCTTCCTTCCTTCCTTCCTTCCTTCCTTCCTTCTCCTCTCCTTTCTTTCTTCTCTTGTTTTTTCTTTCTTTTTTTTTTGATTTTTGGGCCACACCGGGTGATGCTCAGGGATTACTCATGGCTATGCACTTAGAAATCACTCCTGGCTTGGGGGACCATATGTCATGCCAGGGGATTGAAACAAGGTCCATCCTGAGACAGATGGCTGCAAGGCAAATGCTCTACCATTGCGCCATCGCTCCAGCCCCTTGCCTTTGTAATTTTCTAAAATACATGATGTCCTTTAGACAAGTAGTTTGGGATCTAAATTAGCATATATTAAATACTGAGAGTAGCAGCCAATTGTCAGCAATTTTGCTTGGAACTCTTAGTTTCCCCAATTTCTTTTCTTCTGGGCCACACTCAGCCACACTCAGAGGTTCCTCCTGGCTCTGCGCTCAAAAATTGCCCCTGGCAGGCTCCAGGGATCATATAAGATGCCAGGGGATCAAACCCAGGTCTGTCCCAGGTTGACTGTGTGTATGCCCTACTGCTGTGCCCCATCTGCCAATTTCTTTAAGGTAGAGGTTGTGATTATTTAGTAGACTCCGAGAAGTTGACTCACCCAAAGAAACAAAGCTGTGAGGTGAGGCTAGAACTGAAACCCAGAAAAATTGAATTTTAGATCTTTCCATTATATCAAGCATAATCAAACTTTAGATAGAAAGGTCAAAGCCATAATCTTCTAGTACAGATGGTAGCACAGAGTCACCTGACCAAGAAGGAGGCTCTAAGAGCTACTGAACACCTGGCACCATGACACGAAGTTAAAATATAAGAAGCAGTTGTTTCTCTTTGAAGTTCACTGTCTTTATAAAATGCTGACAGCCTCTTCCATTCCATCTTTCATACATCTCTCTTCTGCACATATATTAATTGGTCTCTCCAGGTCTTCCTCTCCACCATTAACAAGAGGATCCAGTTCAGGACATATTTGCACTTCAACCCAATCTCACTTGTTGGATGAAATTTGAAAGTTGTTTCATTGCTTAATTTGGGGGAGTTGTGTTGTATTATGTTATGTTATATTATGCTATCTTCTTCATGTGTTATCAGAAAGTTGTATGTTTTATATAATGCATGTCAGATTTCTAGCAGGTGTCCTACCATATTGCTAACACCAACAAATTACACATATGCTGCCTAAAGAATTTTGAATTTAGAATATTTTGTCTATTTTGTCCAGCATAATTCCATTTGTCTTGAAATGTCATTGTGACCCACTTTTTAAAATAATTTTCTCCAGAGGATTTATTAAGCAAATACTTAGTGTTCTTTTCCCCTCCTCAAATTTCCTTTTATTTTAAGAAAAATAATGACTTTTTTGTTTTCCATTTATCTTCACCTTTCTTTTGCAATTTTGGTGACATTATTTCTAGTTACCAGAACACAGGATGAATCACATATAGATTACATAGCTTATTGTTCTATCCTCAACATGCCTTAGCTTTCATCTTATAAATGCAATATTTAATATTAAACACAATACTAATTTAATATTTTTTTAATTTCCTTTTAATACACTCTTCTGATTGTATGGTTCTATATACCTGTATTTTCATTCTCTACCTTTCTGTTGAGTTATTTACTTATTCTTGGGCAACGTCATAGTGCAAAGGGCTTACTCTTGCATCTGCACTCAGAAATAACTCCAGTTGTAAAAGGGGGATTCACCTGGGGTAACCTGAGATCGACCCTGAGTTAACCAAATGCAAGACAAGTGCTTTACCTGCTAAACTACCTTTCTGGCCCTTCTTCTCTATTTTTAACTTCTGGTGAAGCAAAGTGCTGGAGAATGTGGAGAAGGGAGCTGTGGCTTCATTTTTCATCAGTCATTCTGTTGTGTATAGTCTAATGCCACTTTTTCACTTCTTAGTACTTTCAGTTATAAAAATGAAAATAAGATCTCTCCTATCTACTTCACAAGGTAGTTGTAAAAATCCAGTAAGATATATATATTTTAAAGTATTCAGAAAACTTCAGGATGATATATTAATATATCATTGTTATTCAAAAGCAGGGCTTCTTAAGAGATTTCATTTTTAATTTAGTGATCAGTTAATTTTGATGAAGAGCAAAATTCTCCACAATTTCTCAGTGGTATGCAACAATAAACATTTATTTGTCACACTTGCGTAATTCAATGGATACAGGCTGGTCTTACTCTTACATCTGGGAGGAGGGGTGGCTGGAGCTTCACTGACCATGCTGAGCCTATCGGAATCAACTTAGTTTCACGTTTTTTTTTTATCCTTCTCCAAAGTAAGGTGGACTAGCCCAAGTGTGTCTTATTCTGGGTTATAGTAGATCATAAAAAAGCAAATGAGTGTGAACTAGAAATGATATTAGGTCATTGTTGGAGGGTCTTGGGCACATGGGTGATGATGAGATTTGGGAATTGTATACATATATTGGATCATAAATGTTAATACTATTACCAATATGATACCAAAAACAATAATAAAAACTGCAAAAAGAAAGAGAAAACAAGTGAGAACAGAAAGATTAGCTGTGGAATTGGTGTGCTTTCACTTCTATTGACTGAGTAGGTCAAATGGCTGAAGCTGGGGAGACAAATTATGCATACTGCTTCCTATTCTTAATACAATTGTGTGTGTCTGTGTGTAGGGTGGGGGACATATTTTCTAAGAAGAGGTATAGATATAGAGAAGAGTAACAATTTGGGACATTTATGCACAGCTGTCTTATTGAAACTCTTGGTCAATATTTACAATTTCAGAGGGTTCAGTGGAACTCAATACTTAGGAGGAAAACAGTGAATGGACACATTTATAATCTCTGTTTTTATTGATAAATTTAGGGTCTCAGGACAATGATTTTAGGCTGAGGTACTGAAGAGACAAACAACGTATTCTTTATCAGTTTCTAGTGTGACCCATATTTTTTGAGACAAATTTAGGTGTTTTTTTTTTCCTTTCCAAGATGATTACTTTCATAACAATAAAAATATTTGTGATTTATTGCCACTTTCCATTCTTCCCATTATTCATTTAGATTCTTGTAATTCCTAGAGAAAATAATATAGTACAGAGGACCTTTTTCTCAGACCGTTTCTATGTTCAAATCACATTCATCCCCATAAGAGTTTTCCTTAGAGTTAGTTTTATTTTGGAGGATACAAGATCCTTAAAAACAGATGACTGGGATCATCATGGATTTCCAAAAATGAGATACTTATCTGGCAGGCTTACTTGTAGATGACTCCCAAGAACTGAGTGAAATATCTCAGATAATTAAATTCTGAATTGGAAACTGAACTGAGTGAAATATCTCAGAGTTTTAAATTATGAGGTAGAAAGTTTTAAAGCAAAGCTCTTTCGTCCTCAAGTGAATATTATGAGAGAAAGGTTGAGATAGATCTATAAATTGATAGATAGGCAGGGGGAGAGAGAGACTAATGAGACAAGTTCAGTGGTTTTTTTCAAAAATAAATATTTCAAATTGCTTAAACATTTGATCCTAGTTGCACAATGATGAAGCAAAACAATGGCACATTGTGGCACAATCTTTGATTGGGGCCACATGAACTTACTAAAATTAGTTCTCAAGTGTCAGAGATTTTTTTTAATGATTAAGGAAACAATACATCAAAAAGAATTAATATTTCTAAACATTTATGCATCTATTTACAGACCTTCAAAATATTTAAAATTTATAATAGACCTGTAGTAAAGTACTGACAACATAAAAAGCCAATAGGAGACTTTAAAAAAAACCCTCTTCTTGACTGATAAATAGCTAAGCGAGGCAAAAAAAAAAAAAAAAAAAAAAAAAAAACCAGAAAAAAACTATCCCTGAAGAAAAGAAATGGAAGACAAAGATTCAGTGGCACCATATAGATCTACCCTTCATCTTCCCAGATGATGAGACGTGGGGGTATTCTTCTTAGTGCAAATGCACAGAACATTTTCCAGAATAGATCACATGATGTGTTACAAAACATATCTTCATAAAATAAAGATTAAAAAATCTATACTCAACTATTCTGTCAGATCATGATGATTTTTTGTTTGTTTGGGAAGACCAAACCAGAATGTTTAAGGGTTACTTACTTCTGACTCTGAAATTTTCGGAAATTACTCCTGACCAGTGCTCAGTAGAGCAATATGGGAATATCAAGAAATAGAACACATCTTGACTGTGAGCAAAGCTAATGTCTTATCATTGTACTATCATTCTGGGCATCAACTATGATGCTTTGAAAACTGAAATTACTGGTAGTCACAATCAGAACAGGGAAAAGGGACTGGAGCAATAGCACAGCTGTAAGGTATTTGCCTTGCACGCAGACAATACAGGATGGACCTTGGTTCGAATCCCGGCATCCCATATGGTCCCCTGAACCTGCTAGGAGCGACTTCTAAGTGCAGAGATAGGAGCAACTCCTGAGCACTGCCAGATGTGACCCCCAAACAAACAAACAGAACAGGGAAAAGACACAAATGCTTTTAAATTAAGCAGTTTACTAGGGAACAATCAAAGGGTCTAAGAGAAACCAAAATAAAAATCAAAGATTCATGGAAACAAATGAGAATAAAGATATAAGTTACAAAAGCATATGGGACATAGCCAAAGTGTTATTAAGAGGAAAGTTCATAGCAATGCAAGCATTCATTAAGAAGCAAAAGAGGGGCCGGAGAAATAGCATCGACGGTAAAGTGTTTGTTTGCCTTGTATACAGTAAGGACGGTGGTTCAAAACTCTGCATCCATATATGGTCCCCCTGAGCTGCAAGGAGTGATTTCTGAGTGCAGAGCCAGGAATTAACCCCCTGAACGCTGCTGGGTGTGACCATAAATCCAAAACAAAACAAAACAAAATTAAAATAAGGAGCAAAAAATCCAAATAATTAACTTAGCCGCACAAGATTTAAGTGGCTAAGTAAGGGCCAGCAAATGAAATCCAAAACCAAGTAGAGGGAAATAACAAAATTTAGAGTAGAAATTTATCAAAAAAAGCTTAAAAAATACAAAAGATAATTTAAAGTTAAAGATGTTATTTTATATTAAATTTTTTTCTGGTTTAAGCAACATGATCTAACAAAGTTATAAATAGTTGAGTTTTAAACATACCATATTTCACACCACCATCCACCACACTAGTATCAACTATCCATCACCAATGTTCCTAGGTCCCTTCTCGTACTCCCCTTCCAGTTGTCATCTTGACAGGAACACTTGTATGTTTGGTTGCTAAAATTTGGGTCTCATGTCTTCACTTTAATTGACTCTGGTTTGGATATTTAGTTCTGTCCTTCCTTAATACCACTGATGTTCCTGGATCTCCTTGACTTCTGTATTTCTCATCTGTATTCTCCCCTCCTCCATTTTATGTCTTTCCTTCTTCTTCTTATGCTCTGAGGCCAAAGGTGATCTAGGCCTTTAAACCTTTGCATTCCCTATACAGTTATCTAAATACCACATATAAGTGTTATCCTGTAATCATCCTTTTTCTGACTTGAGAACATTTAACATAATCAGTTCCATTCATGTTGCAGCAAATTGAATGGTTTAATCATTCTGTATAGCTGTGTAGTATTCATATATATATATATATATATATATATATATACTTAATATAATGTGCCACATCTTCATAATACATTTATATATTGTTGGAAAATTTTTAAAAATTCACAAGACTGAAGTCATTAGATAGACTCACAAATAAAGAGAAGTAATGTTAATAAATTGAATCAGAAATGATAGGCCTAAGCTTAGGGAAGATTTGGCAGCCCTCGGCTGCCCACCACTAGCACTCTCTCTCTCCTTTCTACCTGGTCCCCAGGGTTTACCCCTGTCTGCCTGCTCAGAGTCGCCCAGGCAAGTGGGTACTGGCGAGGAGCAGTTTAAGGGAGACCCCAGGCTTCCCGTTCCTGCAGAGAGCAGGGAGGGGACTGGTGAACTTCTGGCTCTCCAGCAATTAGGAAGCAAAACGCCTCTTGGGGAGTCAGAAGTTTCAGCAGGCAACACGGGGACACATGGCTCCCATGGCTCCTCGCTCTTTATGAATCAGATTATTATCACTCTCTAAAGCTAACTGCCAGCAGCTCCCAATATGAAAAAATAGACTCTCCGCCTAAGAAGAAACACCCAAAACTCTGTTCACTATCAATCTATTATCAATGGACTCCTATCTTCCAACATCTCTTCACTGGGTATCTGTGCTTACTACCATAATCAGTTTCCAAGAACGCCCCCAGTCAAAGACATTTCCTGATATGAGGTGCTGTGAGTTGTTTACAGACTCCAGATGGCCAAATCACAGACCAAAGTGGTTGTCTCAGAAAACCAACACCCTCCCCTTCTATCTTATTATCTAAAACAGTAAAAGGCCCACATGTGTATCTCCTTCTGTATATCTCACAAATGTATTTCCTTAACTTCTATAACTATTTTCTGAATATCCTCTTTTTATAGTGACAATTTTGCCCACTGGTTTTTTAATTTGATTATTTGCTTTTCCCCAGTTTGAGATCTGTGTTTATAAGCAATATTGGTAGAAGATATCTCTGTATAGAATTCATGTTTGAACCAAGTTAAGGGGAACACTGGACCTTGATCCATTGGACCCCCAGATGCACTAACAACATCTTTTGGCATTGTTTCTCTTTTGCAAAGAAACATTAAAATGGAAAAATAATACATATGCAAACAAGTTCTTATCTAATAGAGATGGGAACACAAATTTGGTAATGCAGTAAGGCCTTATACCCTGAACATTGGCATAATGATTTGGCTTGGGCCTCAGAAGAATGGGCATCGCCCATACACCCCTGAACAATGGAAACCATCTATGGAAACAACCACAATTGTCTATAACATTACCAGGATCCAAACCTCTACCAGGGAGACATACACTGCTCTGGCATTGACTTACTCCAAAGAGTGCTCTCAACACCCAGATGACTCAGCAACAACTTGCTTTCAGGGAAGATCACTCTGCATCTAATGGTGTGCTGAAACTAGAAGATGCTCCACATCAGCCTGACTTTGATGAAAGAAATGCATAGAATCCAGAATCTCAAAAAAAACAAAAAAACAAAAAACAACAACATTAAGGGCCCGGAGAGATAGCACAGTAGTGTTTGGCTTGCAAGCAGCCAATCCAGGACCAAAGGTGGTTGGTTCGAGTCCCGGTGTCCCATATGGCCCCATGCCTGCAGGAGCTATTTCTGAGCACACAGCCAGGAGTAACCCCTGAGCACCACCGGGTGTGTCCCAAAAACCAAAAAAAAAAAAAAGAATCCAGAATCTTTAAATATAGGAACCTAATACCAACAACAGCTAAAGTGTGAAAAAGTTTCACTGGGACCATGGAGAATGACTCAGGTTGGACAGACTGGTATGCCTGGAGCCCAAGTTGGTTTCATGCCAATAAGCTTCTGGGGTGAGGCCTTCTTGTAATCTGTCAAGGATTTTTTCCCTGTTTTCTCCATATTTTTTCTGGGCCTATGCAAACAATGGCAATTGCCACTGTCACAACTTTACTATTGTATTTTTTTTTTAACACTTATCCTTTAAGAAAAAAAAAAACAGTTTACTGAACTTAAAAACAAATAACTGTAGTAGAATGACTGTCTCAAATACAGGCAGGGGATGGGAAGTGGGGAGGGGGCATTGGGAGGGGGGAATGTTACACTGGTGAAGGGGGATGTTCTGTTTGTGACTATAACCCAACTATAATCATGTTTGTGATCATGGTGCTTAAATAAAAAAAAATTATAGGCCTGATAGTGGGTAGAGCATTTATCTTGCATACTGATGACACCGGATCAATCCTAATCACACCATATGGTTTCCCAAATCAGCCAATAGTAATCTATAAGTGCATAGCCAAGAGTAAGTCCTGAACATCCATGGGTATAACACAAAAACAAAAACAAAAAAATAAGTCAGAAATGAAAGGGGAGAAATGATAAATTATAGATACCAGAGAAACTAAAAAGATTATCAGGAGGGCCCGGAGAGATAGCACAGCGGTGTTTGCCTTGAAAGCAGCCGATCCAGGACCAAAGGTGGTTGGTTCGAATCCCGGTGTCCCATATGGTCCCCCGTGCCTGCCAGGAGCTATTTCTGAGCAGCAGACAGCCAGCAGTAACCCCTGAGCACTGCCGGGTGTGGCCCAAAAACCAAAAAAAAAAAAAAAAAAGATTATTAGGAATAATTATAAAAATCCTAATGCCATGAAATTGGAGAACGTAGGGGAAAATGGACAAATTAGGCCATAATAACACAGTGCACTAGGTGTTTGCCTTGCATGCAGCTATAAAAGAAGACAAATCATACAATTTGTTGCTAGATAGATGGATCTGGAGAGTAGCATAGTGAGAAAAGCAAAGCAGAAGAAATGGATCAGATATACAGAATGATTTCTTTCACATGTGAGATATAAGGGATCATACCTGAAAGTCAGCCTATAAAACTGCGTTTACTATAGCAGTGAATGGGATGAAAAAATAAAGGTTTATTTTTGTGAGGGGATATTTCTGGTGGATTTTGTGGTGTTAGAACTTGGCATGCATGAAGCCCTATCATTAAACATATTGTAAATCATTGTGCCTAAAACTGAAAAAAAAATTTTTTAAAAGAAACAATGAAAAGAGTACACAGAACAGAATAGTTGTGAATGAATTGAGTTCACATATGTATGGTAACATACATACATATATACCTACACATATGCCAGGAGTTCAGGATTGGTGTACTCAAATGGTTTTGTTATTATTCTAGGAAATTAAATTCAGGGTATGAAATTCTGTTCTTTAGTTTATTATCTTGTTTTTCTTTCTTTAATGTAATCTAGTCTCTTTTTAAAAAGAATGGAAGAGAAAAATATATCAGTCTCAACATATACTGAATTGCCAGAGACTTTAATTTTCTCAGAAAGATTCAGAAAAAGACTCTTGTGAGTTTAGGAATTCAGAACTATTTTTCAAATTCCCAGAGTAGGAGAAAAATAACCCTTGTTGGGGTTGCAAAACTAATTAAACCCCGACCTGCTCTCATCTTTTTTGAAAAGTTCAAGGTTAGAGAAAAAAAGTTGTCAATTCTACCTGCCACATAAGACTAAACTTACTACATCTGGAGGATTCTATTGATTTAATGCTACCTTCCTCACCCAAATAATTCATTAATTCAAAACAAAATTAATAAGGACATTAACCTCTTAGAACCACTTTTAAGCTGGGATACTGGGGTTAGACACAAATAAATTAAGTATAATCTGTTTTTCTTTTTTGTAATTTTTTATTTTTAATTATGAGAACAAAGATGCAAAGAAAGAGGACAAGGTAAAGTTACAGTGGAAGGACTATCACCCCTAAACAGAATTCTCAGAAATCCCCTTGCTGATATCTGAACTTTGAGCTTTCAGCCAAAGAACATTAAGAAAAATAAAACAGAACCCATGTACAATTACTTTGTCCCACAAGTCCCCAGATTGTAATACATAATATTTCCTAGCAGCACACAAAGCAATCTAAAGCCATAAAACTTATGTAACTCCTTAAACGTTGAAGGCAAAGTACTTTTTTACATTTCCATGCACATGCATATTAGTTTAAGTTAACCTTAAAAGTTTAAGTGGGTTGTTTTTCTTAAGGATTAGAGTCAAAGGAGCACAGTAAAAATGGTGTAAGAGTGGCAATTATTGTTTGCATAGGCCCACCAAAATATGAGGGATGTGGAAAGGAAAAGCCTTGGCCTAAATACAAGGAGACCCTACCCCTGAAGTTTCCTGGCATAAGACCAACTCTAGGCTCCAGGCAAACTATTTTGTCCAATCCAAGTCATTTTCTGTAGTGCCATTACACTTTTATTTTTCACACAGTCTCTGTTGTTGGTATCATGTTTCTGTATTAAAGATCCTGGAATCTGCATATCCTACATTGCAGTCAGGATAGTGCAGAGTGTCCTCTCGTTTCACCTTACAATTAAAGGGCAATGCAGAGAGTCCTGTCCTGTAAGCAGGTCGTTGTTGTTGTTGAGTCTTCATAGTATTAAGGGAAGTCTCTTGAGCAGGTCGATGTCAGAGCAGTGGTAGGGTCTTCCCTGGTAGAGGATTGCTTCCAGATGTTGTTATAAAAACCTTGGATGTTTCGTAAATAGCTTCCCTGATTCAGGGGTGAATGGAGGATCCCCATTCTTCTGAGGCCTGTGCCTGGTCATTATATCAATGTTCAGGGTGTAAGGTCGCATTGCACTACAAGATTTGTGTATTCCAATCTCTATTAGATAAGAACTTATTTGTATGTATAGTATTTTCCCATATTAATGTGCCTATGCAAACAAGGAACAATGCCACGTGGTGTTATCAGCACATATGGAGGCCGTAAGAACAAGTCCAACAATCCCCATGACATGGTTCAATCATAAGCATTAAACTGAGGGACTCTTTCACCAAAATTCCTTATTGAGGAGCTCACAAAGAGAAGAAAAGATAAAAAGTGGGTAGAATAGTCACCGTAAAAGAATACTTTGTAAGAGTTATAGCTGTCAAAGAAAATACACAAAAAATATTCAAAAGACATATGTGTCCATTTTATGTCTTTTGAAATAGTTGGGGATTGTTAAATCCAATGCCTGACTTTGGCCTGTGATTAGGACTGTGCAGTACTGAAGTTAAAAAGAGTAAATGTGGGGTACTGATGGTTGGGGGTGAAAGAGTTTAGGTGTAAAAATGAGATTTGTAGGGGTGTGTGAAAGAGCAGAATCTGTTGGGGCATGAGATAGATCTTGGTGCCTAACAAGTTAAGAACTGAGGGTAAAGAGGGTTAATTAAGGGGAAGATAATGAATCTGGATTGGGAGATGAGGGAGTAAAAGGGGCTCTGGTGTGGGGGAAGGGCAATATATCAGAGGGGCTATATACATTGTATAAATGAATTGTTTATGGATTAGCTTGGCAGTCAGAGAGGACCACTGTATAGGAAGTCACGTCTATATATACACTGATTTTAGAGACGTATTTGAATGTTATCCACCAAATCTAGGGCATTCCATTTTATTTCCTAGAAACAATCAAGAAATAAGAACATTTTTGGGTGAAGTTAAAAAGTATATATGTATGTATGTATATATATATATATATATATATATATATATGCTTTTGAAAATAAATACTGGTAAGAAAAGAACCCCTGAATGGGGTCCAGTATGCATACAACAGGAGTTTGTTTCCCCAACCCTCCCCCCAGGGCCTGATTTACCAGGCATGGCCCTGAAGACCAGTCTGGCATGGGGGGAATCTCAGTCCCCTGGACTAAATGGTCAGCCCAGGGGACCTATGGCTAGCTGTCCTGCCCAGAGCCCCCAACATACCAGCTGAAGAGACACAGAAGAACTGGAATGTGGAGTCTTCCGGGTGCAGCCCTGCCTCTGTAGTTTGTGGATCATAATCTGTTTTAATCTTGAATTTTTTTTGCTTAGTTGAGGGGAAATCCCAATAAATTAAACTGTAATGTTGAAACATGTCAGAGTCAGTCATGTGAACAACAGAAACAGTATATTAGATAATCACAATTATCTATCAAATTATGTTATAACATGATTAACTCCAAGCCCCAGTCTGTTTTACTGACAGCATTCTAAGAGTTTTTAAAAATAATAATATGAAGGACCAAACTAAAGGCACAGTAGACAGGGTACTTGCCTTACATGCAACGGACCTAGTTTTGATAGACTGATGTCATGTGTTTCCCTGAAACCTGCCAGGAATGCTCCTTGAAAGCAAAGTCAGGATTAAGCCATGAGCACTTGCAGGTGTTCGAAACAACAAAAAAGTAATGTGAAAGTATCTAGCAGTACGGATCCCAGGTGGTTATTAGGAAATAAAAAGACTTTTTATTTAGCTTTTGTAAATCACAAAATTATTTATGATTGGTCTTCGGAAATATAATGATTCAACACCAATCCATCCCTTTACCAGTGTCCACTTCCATTCCACAAATGCTTTCTCCATTCCTGTTTGCCTCCCACCTCCAAATCTGCTTCACTTGACACTCTCTTTCCTTTTTATTTTTTTAGGTTTTGAACTGTGGTTTACTGCGCTTGTTGCTGAAAGGGATTCATACATAAAACATTACCACTTTCTGCATCTCCTCTTGGCTGAATGCTTTCTTCAGCCATAGTCTCTGCTTCAACCTTGTATTATCCTATGACTCCTTCAGGTGGCATTTTTTCCTATTGAATCCCAATATTCATGTTCTCTGTTGCCATTGTCTTTGGGCATTTGATATTCCATCATCACATTTCTTTATATTCCACATGTGAGAGGTCATTCTGTGAAGGGCTCCCCCCACTTTCTCTCTTTGACCAGCTTCTCTCAGCATGATACTCTTCAGGTCTCTCCACATAACAGCATATTGCATGACTTTATCTTTTTAATGGTCAAGTAATATTCCATTGTGTGTGTGTGTGTGTATATATATATATATATATATATATATATATATATATATATATACTATAGTTCCTTTATTCAGTTATTTATTCTTGAAAACTTGGGATGTTTCCATATTTTGGCTAGTATGGATAGTGCTCTTAGGAATATAGGGGTTCAAATATCTTTTCTCCATTTTATTCTTGGGCCTTTAGAGTATTTTCCAAGAAGTGTGGTTGCTGGGTCAAATGGAAGCTCAATTCCAAGATTTGATCTTAAAGAATGTACGTTTGTATATTCAGAAAGGCTGAACCGGTCAACTTTCTTACTAGCAGGGAATGAGAGTACCTTTCTCCCCACTTCCATGCCAGAACTGGTTGTTCTTGTAACTTTTGAAGTTTCTCTAGTTTGTCAGTCTCTATAGTGTGAGATGATATCTCATTGTGTTTGACGTGCATCTCCCAGATAGTGAGGCAAAGCATTTTTTATGTCCCTTTTGGCCATTTATATTTCTTCTTTGAGTAATTTTCTGCTTTTCTCTTCTCCCCATTTTTTGATGGAGTGTTTTTTCTTATAAAATTCTGCTAGTGCCTTATCTACTTGGATATTAACTGCTTATCAGTTGGTGGGTAAATAATTTATCCAGATCCTTGGGTTATCATTGCATAGTGATCATCATTTTCTTTGAGGTGCAAAGGAATTAAGTGCAATTAAAATAAGAAGCTTCTTAATTTAATGCAATATCATTTGTTTATATTTGCTTTCATTTGCTTTAAACAAATGAAGATGCCTTTAGCTTCAATATCATGGGACGTTTTTCCCATATTTTTCTCTAAGTGACTTATAAATTCATCTGATAGCAAGGTCTTTAATCTATTTTTATTTGACTTTTGTTCATGGCATTAGAAAAAAGGTCCAGTTCATTTTTCTTATTTGTATGTAAACAACCAGTTTTCCTAACACCACTTATTAAAAAGGATTTCCTAGCTCCATTTTATATTTTTTAACCTTTTATAATTCATATAAGCACCATAGTTACAAAAATGTTTGTAGTTGGGTTTCAGTCATCAAATGTGTACCACTCTTCACCAGCATAACTTTCCCACCAACAATGTTCCTATTTCCCTCCTCCCCACTCCCTGTCTGTCTTGAGGACAGGCATTCTACTGTGCGCTCTCTCTCTCTCTCTCTCTCTCTCTCTCTCTCTCTCTCTCTCTCTCTCTCCTCTCTCTTATTGCCATGGTAATTGTCAGTACAGTTAATACTCTAACTGCGCTCACTGCTTTTTGTGAGAAGCTTTATATTCTGGGCTGGTTCTTCTGGCCCTCTTCTTTAATGTCTCTGGATATTACCATACTGTCTTTTATTTTTCCACAGGTGAGTTATACTATTATATGTCTATTCTGTGACTCATTTCACTCAGCATAATAGTCTTCATATCCATCTATGTATAGAAAAAATTCATGACTTCATTTTTCCTAATGGCTAAATAGTATTCCATTGTGTAGATGTACCAGTTTCTTTAGACACTCCTCTGTTGTTGGTCACCTGTATTGTTTCCAGATTCTAGTTATTGTAAATAATGCTGCTATGAACATAGGAGTGCACAGGGTATTTTTGTATTGCTTTGTGTTCCTAGTGTATATCCTTAGGAGTAATACTGCTGGATCATATGGGACTAGCTCTACTTATTAGTTTTTTCTCCTTTATCCAAGATTAACTGATCATATACTTGATCGAATTTCAGTTATTCAACGCTTTTTAATGTTTCTTGGAGCCTATCTTTTTCTGTTTATGGTTCATACCTGGTGGCACTCAGAGGTTAATTCTGGCTTTGTTCTCAGAAATCACTCTTGGCAGGCTTGGGGGACCATATGGGATGCAGGGCATTTAGCTCTGTTCTGCTGTGTGCAAGGCAAACACCCTACCTGCTGTGCTATTGCTCCAGACACTTTTTTAAGTACATTATTTAAACATTGTGGCTTACAAGGTTGTTCATAATTCAGTTGTTTTTACTTACAATGACAAAGTTGTGCATGCATGAGTTTTTGTCCTACTATATACAACACCCTTCACCACTGCACATTTTCTGCCACAAATGTCCCCAGTTTCTGTGCCACCCTCCCTCCTGCCTCTGTGGTAGACATTTTTCTCCCACTTTCCTTTTTTATTTATTTTAGACACTTTGGTTTGAAATATTGTTACTGAAAGTGTATTATGCATATTAGTTTATCTTCTTCCAGCACCCAGTTCTTGTCCAGCATATTTATTTCCAACTATCATTCTCATAATGGTCCTTTCTCTACCTTAATGGCCACTGTTTGTGCCAAACTTCCTCCCAATGGGATATCTTTATTTCAGAATCACGCAGTTTCAATTACTACCACTTTGTAATACAGTTGGAAGTTGGGAAAGTGATGCCTTCTATTTTCTTTTTTCCAAGAATTGCTTTAGCTATTTGTGTGGATGTGGGGCAGTTATTGTTCCATATCATTTCAGTAGTATAAAATTATTATGATTATACTTGTATGGATAGCATTGAATCTGTACAATGCTTTTGGTAGTATAATTTTAATGAACTTGGTTTTCCCAATTCATGAGCAAGGATGTTCTTCCATATCTTCATGTCTTTTGTTATTTCTTGTAATAGTGTTTTGTAATTTTCTTTATAAATGTCTTTTGCCTCTTTAGTTAAGGTACCTGATTTTCTGAAGTACAGTTGTAACTGAGATTTTTTTAATAATTTTTATTTTGACCAAAGTGGATTACATATCATTCACAGTGATATTTTAGGTACATATTAACATTGAATCAGAGGATTCCCATCACCACTCCTGTTCCCAGCTTGATACCCATATCCCTCTCCCTTAACCCTCTCCCCCCGGGGTGCTAGTATAATTGCTCCCCTCTGTGTCTAGCTTGTAGATTGGGCATTGATTCTTTTGTCGTTGGCTTTGGGTTTGGTGTTAAAGTCCAATCATTTTTATTACTACTTAGTGATCATACATCTGCTTGGTCTTGGTACCCTCCATTGTTTCCCCCTCAATTTGAGAGGCGAAGCAAAATGGTTCTTTTTTATTTAATTTCTCTTCTCGTTCATTATTTGCATATAGGAAAGTCATAAATCTTTGTACAATAATTTTGTAGCCTGTCAACTTACTATATAAATCTATTACTTCTAGGAATTTTTTAGTAGAGTCCTTATGATTTTTTAAATATAGTAGCACATTATCTGCAAATAATGCAAGTTTGACTTCTTCCTTACCTACTTGGATGCCCTTGGCATCTTTTTCTTGCTTAATTGTTATGTAAAATTCTTCTAGCACTATACTGAATAGAAGTGAAAAGAGTGAGCAACCTTGTCTTGTGCCATATCTTAGAAATAAAGCTTTTTATTTGCCCTCATTGAGTATAATGTTTGCTGTGGCTTTTCAGCAAATGGCTTTAACTATGTTGAGGAAGATTCAATCAATTCTCATTTCAAGGGTGTTTTGGGCCACACCTACTCAGTGGTTACTCCTGGCTCTGTGCTCAGAAATCTCTCCTGGCAGACTCAAGAGACCATCTGGGATGCCGGAAATCAAACTCAGGTCAATCCCAGGTTGACCAAGTGCAAAGCAAATGCCCTACCACTGTGCTATTGCTCAGGCCTCAGTTCTCATTTATTTTTACATTTTTTATCAGAATAGGTGCTGGATCTTGTGAAATACTTTACCTTCATCTATTGTTATGATAATATGTTCTTTAATTGATATGTTGTATTTTATTGCTTGACATGCATATTAAACTATCCATGCATGTCTGTGATGAATCATACTTGACTTATGTTATCATTTTTTGATGAGTTGTATTGTTTGCTAGTATTTTGTATTTTAAATTGTATTTAGTATTTTTGCATCTGTGCTCATCAAGGATATCAGCCTTTAATTTTTTTGTGTGTTTGTGGGTGTTACTCTCTGCTTTTGTTATTTTGCTTCATAGAAACTATTTGGGATTGTTTCTTTTGTTTATTTGAAGATCCTGACAAAAATTGGCAGAAAGAGGTCTTCTTTAAATTATTGAAAGAACTTACTAGTGAATTCATCTGGAATCAGGCTTTTGTATTGGGTAGACTTTTGACTACCACTGCAATGTCTTTGAAAGTGATTGGTCTATTCAGGTGTTCTATATCTACTGCAATGTCTTTGAAAGTGATAGGTCTATTCAGGTGTTCTATATCTTCTTTGTTCAGCTTTGAGGCTTTTCTCCATTATATGTTGTTGTCTGGAGGTTTTCTGTACTTTTAACCTAGAGTTCACTGATTCTGTCCTCAGCAGCTGTTAATCTGCTGATGAGGATTCCAGTGTGTTTTTTATTTCAGTGTTTTTTAGATCTGATAGTTCTATTTGTAGTGTTCTCATATCCTCTTCAGTTATTTTGGATGGCTTCCCCCATGGTTTCTTTGAGCTTATTCAACATCCTAAGCAGGGGTCCTCAAACTTTTTAAACAGGGGGCCAGTTCACTGTCCTTCAGACTGTTGGATGGCCAGATTATAGTAAAAACAAAAATTATGATCAAATTTCTATGGACACTGCATGTATCTTATTTAGAAGTGAAGAAACAAAATGGGAATAAATACAATATGTGGCCCGTGGGCCGTAGTTTGAGGACCATTGATCCTAAGCATATCCACTCTGAAGTACTTTTCAGGGATATTATATAGGTGGCTTTTAACTGATTGAGTCCCCAGGGTTACAGGCTTCACACCATACCCATGGTGGGGTTCTACTCTGCTTTACCATTGTTCATTTTTGCTCTTACTGGCCCCACTCAGCCTGAGAGAACTCTGGGAGACTGCTACTGAGATTAGGATTACTTTGGCTGTATTAGTAGTTGCCACTTTAAAACTACAGTGCTGACTTTTCTTTGGGAGAAACTTGGAATTTGCATGAAGGACCTCTCTTCCATGGGTAGGGGGAGTGTGTCACCTGAGCAAAGTGCTTTGGAACCACAGAGCTGATTTCCCTTTTTGGTTTACTTTTTATTCAATTTTTCTTTGTGTCAGATTGATAAGGAACCTTTGCAAAGATTTGGGATGTTTGGGGGAAGATAGAGGGGAAAGTTGTTGGCAACTACAAGATTTAATATTTGAGATTTTGGGTAGATGGTTCATTATCTTCCACTCTAAAATTGGCTCTTCAGTTGGGACTATAAATCAAGAATGTATGTGCATTGCTGAACTGACTCAACTTTGAATACATTTAAGACCTTGGATCCTAAGAATTTTCTACTTCTCCCTCTGAAGGAGAAGAAGTTTGGGATTGCAGTAAAGGAGATTAAGGTATGATTTAAACCAAGTTTTAAGACTTGGGGTTATTTCTCTAAGTTCTAGTGCAAGTAAGTATGGGAATTAATATATATATATATATTTTGAGGGTCACAACTTTGGTGGTGTCCAGGTGTCATTCCCAGTCTGGGAATAAAATAAGTGTTTGAGGTCCTCCAAATGATGCTTGGGGAACATGTGATGCCAGGGAAAGTGCGACCACCCAAACCTGCCCGCAGGGACGGGGGTCGCCAGTTATTCGTGGGTCACAAAGAGGACTTAACCTGTAAAAGAATTGGGGAAGGGGATAGACAGGACTCAAGTCAAGAATCTGATCAAGAGTCGTTTATTGCAAAGTTCACAGAGCTTATATACCCAGCCACAAAGAGGCAGGGGGGTGGGCCTGTGGAAAGAAATGTGCAACATGAAGGCATTTACCATTAAAACATTTACAATTACCCAATGTTTTTACTAAACATAAAGTTAAGCCTAGCTCTTAACTCATGCTTGAAAGGTCAGCAGGAACAAGGCTGGCAACATAGTTTAGCAAATCTCCTCAGGCATCCTGTTAGGTAGCACAATTTGTGCTAACTTTTTCTTGATTTTTTACTCATTTCCTAAGCCCCTCGAGGTGGGGGGCCTCCAGGGCAGCTATACCAGGAAGTTCTGCAAAGCAGCATCAGAAGCAGACCAAGGGTGTGGGGCTGTCAGGTCCCTGACACGAAAGGACTAGGATGCCCCAATGCTAAGCATTTTACAGCCCTACACATCTCAGTAAGCCGGATTCTCTCTGGTTTTGATGACAAGACCAAATGAATCAGGCTGGTCCATGAGTACAATTTATTTCTTTCTTCCTTGATGAAAATAGAATATGGCCTGTAATATAAGTGACTATATAAAATACAATAAAAAAGTTTAGTTAAATGTCAAAAGAATTTCAATCTACATATGCTATCTCTAACTTTATGTAAGATATAGGAAAACCTGAATAAAATAATTCAGGAATGTATTTAGCTGCAGATAAAAGGATGGAAAAGATAACTTCTTATTAAATATAATGAAGAATATCCTATCAGTATTATAATATCTTACATTAGGCTGAACTTATTGCAAGAATGAAAATTTTGTTCAATTTTAAAAATACATCAGAATAACAAGCAACATTACTGTATCCAAGGAGAAAAATTATGACTATCACTACAGATACTAAAAATGTATTTAAAAATCAGTCTCCATTTCTGACAAAAAGTACCCAAGAATGTAGTGACTTTTGTTACTTTCTTAATAAGATAAAAAATCTATATTTTGGCCTTAAAGTCAGTATTTTACTTAATGAAAGACATTAGAGACATATACATTAATAATATCACAAATTGAGCTAGAATGACCACTATTTCCTTTTTTATTGAACACAAAAATGTTATTCACTTCTTAGTTAATTTGCACATTGAATGCAATCTCAACTAAAACACATTTAAAATTTTATAAAATTTATAGGATAAATTAGGGGCTGGAGAGATAGCACAGTGGTAGGGTGTTTGCCTTGCATGCAGTCAACCCAGGATGGAAGGTTTTGAATCCTGGCATCCCATATGGTTCCCCAAGCCTGTCAGAAGTGATTTCTGAGAGCAGAGCCAGTCTGAGTGCAGAGCCAGGAATAGCCCCTGAGCATTGCTGGGTGTGCTCAAAACAAAACAAAACAAAACAAAACAAACAAAATCTAATCTTAATCTGTTAAAAGTATTAAAAGTAGGTGACAATTAGGGAATACAGGTGATAAGAGAATTGAATAAAGCTTAGTGATCAGGCATATGGGTTGTTGCCAGATTCTGGCTATTGTACATAACATTGTAATGATATTGGTGTGCTGTGGGGCCAGAGAGATAGCATAAGGTAGAGCATTTACCTTGCATGCAGAAGGATGGTGGTTCGAATCCCTGCATCCCATATGGTCCCTTGAGCCTGCCAGCAGTGATTTCTGAGCATACAGCCAGGAGTAACCCAGGAGCACTGCCGGGTATGACCCAAAAACCAAAAAAAAATTTTTTATAGAAAAATTAATACTAAAATTTCTATAGGAAAAATGACTTGATAATACTAAGAAAATATTAAAATATTTTATTTATACATAAATAAACATAAATATAAAAATAATAGTGAGATATGATAAAGAATGAATCCAGTTCCAAACTTAAGTACACTATTAAACTTTGAAGTTAAAACAGTGTGAAGCTGGGCAAATATACTTAAGATTTTCAGTATTATAGTATAGACTTAGTACATAAGTAAAAAGAACTAACTCATAGAATAAAAAATAATTAAGAAACAGATCCACTTCACTCAGCTGAATGAAATTAGTCAGATGGAGAGGGATAGATTTGTAGGATATATATAGTATAGGGATAATATTCAAAGACAATAGAGATGAGGACCAGAAGGACCAAGACAGTAGGAAGCTTGTCACTTGGAGGAGTGCAGTTATGGCACAGAAAAGACCACTATGACAAAATAGTTGGAAATGATCACTTTGGATAATATCTGTGAGCTGAAAGGAGAGAAAATAATATGCATGATACCCCTTTAGTAACAGTATTACAAACCACAGTATCTAAAAGCAAAAAAAAGGTGGGGGAGGAAGATAGATAGACAGAGACAGAGAGACAGAGACTATTGCTAGTGGAAATGTGTACTGGTGAAAGGTATCTTGTATGACTGAAACTTAATCATGAACAACTTTGCAACTATATCTCACAGTGATTAAACTAAACAATTTATTTGAAAAATTTCAATTTAATTAAAAAAACAGACCCATGTAAAATATTTTTGTACATGATAAATTAGAAACTGATATTGAGATGCATTTGTAAAAAAGATTAAATGAAACCTACATATAGGTAATAAATCATGGTAGAGCTCATGCCTACCACACTTTAGACTCACAGCTATTGGATTCTGATTCCCACAAATTCATAGCTATTGTGGCATTAATGGTTGTTCCTGGTGGACAAGAGTAGCTTTGGGCAGAAGTTCTAAACTTTCAGGCTTGCATTGGCCCAGCCCTTTAGGGGCCCCACCCCCTATATGTATATATATATATGAATTTTATTATAATTTAATATGAATAAATTAATTTTTATCGTAGATGATTCATAGCTATGACTTGACACCTTACTGTCAAAAAACCTAAAATTTGAACATAAACTTTAAAACAAAAATGACAGGTCCAAAAGTCAAATGACCAGCCATATGAAATATTTCTGAGTGACACACATATAAGGACAATATCTCCAAAGTTTTAAAAACTTTTAAATTTGAATAATGAAAGAGAAATCTCAAGTCAATATAATGAGCAAAATATATGTTCTAATTATTTTTAATGTCCTTAAATGAAAAAATAAAGATGTCCTATGTTTTCATAATATAATAAAGGTAAAATGAGTAAATATAAATTTATACATGATTTATTAACTGTTAGAATTGTGAGAACATTTAAAACCATTAGGCACATTTTATTGACATTGCTTCCATTATTTGTAGAAATAAAAAGCAATACAATCCTTTTGGAAGGGAAAGTGACAATTTCTATTAAGAGTCATGTGTGTTTATTCTTAGATCTAGCAATTTCTCTTTCAGGATTTTATTCTGGTGATATTGCAATAATATGAAAAAATGTATTCACCAAGTTCTTCATTTGTAGCTTTGTTTATAATTATAATTATTTGAAACAACCCACATTTTTATATTAGATTAAGCTACATAAACATTGTAGAGTATATAGATCCTTAATACAAAAAAGGGAAGATCTCTATGACTGACATAATGTGACTTTGAAGGCATTTTTTTAATATAAACTCTTTATTTAAGCACCGTGAGTACAAACACAATTGTAGTTGTGTTTCAGTCATTAACAGAACACCTTCCTTCACCAGTGCAACATTCCCACCACCAATGCCCCCTCCCTCCTTCCCATCCCCTTGAAGGCATTTTATTAAATGACCAAAATTACAAAGCTAGAGCATGGATTAAATATATACATTTATGCTACTTTTTATGTAAAAAATTAGGAAGCATACCAATGTCTTTTTAATTTTATTCAAAAACATAAAGAGAGGATAAAACAAAATTTTATATCTATAGGGAATGTGAAGAAAATGAATGGAAGGGATAGATGGAGTGACTCTTTTGAGTATCTTTTGCACAAGTTTCACTTTTGTAATTATGTTAATTTTAAATGTTAAAACATTACAACAACATTATACATAAGTAACATTACCACCATGGGGAATAAAGAATTGATATCTGTTCTTTTCCCCTGATCATCGATTTTATTCAGCAAGCAGTACCCAATCCACTCCCACCCCCAGGTTCCTTCTTAATTTTCTATGGCATCTCAGAAAAAATACTACATGATTTAAATTTTAAATTTAATTGGATTCTAGGGACCTGAGAGATAGCACAGAGGTAGGGCATTTGCCTTGCAAGCAGCTGACCCAGGACCAATGGTGATTCGAATCCTGGCATTCCATATGGTCCCTCATGCCTGCCAGGAGCGATTTCTGAGCAGAAAACCAGGAGTAACCATTGAGCGGCACCGGGTATGGCCCCCAAACCAAAAAGAGTGGAATCTAAAAGTCTATATCTGAGAAGAACACTTTATAATTTAAAAAGTGGGGCTAGAAAGATACTCAGCAGGTTTTGAAAACATGATTTTCATGCAGGAGGACTGAGTTCAATTTGTACCATCATATGATCTCTCAAGCATCACTGGGAAAAGTACCACAGTGCTGAGTTGCAATTAACACCTTCTTTCCTCAGTTCTCCTGGGTATGTCAAGAAAGAACAGGAAAGAAAAATTTTAAAAAAGGGTGAGAGGAGAGGAGGAAAGATAAAATAAACCAATTCTATTCCACAATATAACAGGTATAAGCTTTCAGCACCACCAAAGAGCATGACAGGAGTATGAATAAAATATCTCATTAACAAAAGTGATGGGAAAGACTTTAGTGTCCTGAATCATCTAGGGCTAGTCATGGAAGACTCTAAAAAGCCAATATGCATGATTGAGGCTTGGCAGAGAAACTTGAAATCTGACTGGCAGAAAGATATAGAAGGGAGTTCTTGGAATGGACCCAGATCATGCAACAACTTGGAAATAATGAAGTCATTCTTCAAGGAGGTACCTACATTCTTGCTTAGGGTGGAAGATGAGGGTGAGATATAAGATGCATAAAGAGATTCAGGAGACTAAAAGTAATAGAACAAACAACGCCTTAGTATTTCATGATAATATATAACTACACACAGTGAGCGTTATATTAGTGAAATATTTGAGTGAAAATAAGCCCCATATATTTTCCAATTATGTGCGCACTTAATGTTGACTTTACACATAGATGTAGGCTTTGGCAATCTAAAATGTTAGGCATCTGGGAAACAGAGTGACTAAAAATGGGACTAGAGGGCACTTGTCCAATCCTTTGTTTACAAACGAATTCACAGTGTATCTGTATGGCCCAATAAAACAAGTTATTTACTATCTTTTTTTTCTGATCTGTATTTATATTTATTGTCGAATACTCTTGAAAGTTTAAACATGGATGGTATTATCTCAACTAAATTTCTTCAGAAATTGTGGAGACAGAATAGCTACAAATCATTTCCACCTAAATTTAAAAATCTGGAAACTTGGGGGGACTTCTAAAAACCAATCTGCAATTTTACCTTTGCAACTTATACAATTTTGTGATTTTATTTGTCTACTCACAAGTGAAAAACGCCACTTTAAATGGAGGCAAGTGATCTACTACACATAAATGTTTCTGAAAGACAAAGTCCTGTTAGGGCTTTTCCAAATAACTAAGGAAGCAACGTACCAATGTTTTCAAAGATTTTTAGTTCTTCAAGATGATCCATACACTAATTGCAAAGGCACTAAGTGGCCAAATCCTAAGACTTTGGTAAAATGGATAATATATGCAATATTCTTTCAGAGTAAACTAAACATGAACCAAGTTCTTTTTTTTTTTTTTTTTTTTTTTTTTTTTTGGTTTTTGGGTCACACCTGGCAGTGCTCAGGGGTTATTCCTGGCTCCAGGCTCAGAAATTGCTCCTGGCAGGCACGGGGGACCATATGGGACGCCGGGATTCGAACCGATGACCTCCTGCATGAAAGGCAAACGCCTTACCTCCATGCTATCTCTCCGGCCCCTGAACCAAGTTCTATATTGGTATTAGGGTTAAATTTGTGGCCATATAACTTCAAATAAAGCCAATTCACTAAATGATCATATCTAAATCTCTACTTTGGAAGTATTTCAGCAAAGTGGAAACATATTTGAAAAGGCTTATTATCAATAAACAAGATTTTAGTGTCTCTCAGAAGTGCTTAAATAACCAATAAATCTTTAATAGGAAAGAGAATACGAAAACCATCCCAAATTAATTTGATAGATTTCAAGATCCAGAGATTGTGCACAGCACACTCGCCTTGCATGTGGCCAACCCAGGTTAGACCTCCAGCACCCCATTCGGTCCACCATGCATTGCCAGAGTGATTGCTGAGCACAGAACCAGGCGTAAAAGCTAAGCATTCTAGCCCAAAGCCGAAAATTCTAAAATAAAGTTACTTAAACTCAATTCACCCCACCCGAAGTAGAAAATAGCTTCCTTACACTATTCTTAAAAAAAGAGAGAGAGAAACAGGGAGGCAATAGTTTATCTAATACATCACCAAAATAGATCATTCAATATTCTGGGAGAAAAAAAATACCATTAAGACAGTACTAAAACAGTACTTACAAAAACTAGAATAAAGGCATCACTCCATCCAGATAAGATGTTTACTATCTTAATTGGGTTTGTTGCCAGCCAGTCTTAGGTGGAGCATAAGAATTATTGCTAGTTTTAGGTCTAGTCCAGCAAAATAAGCAGGTAATGTGAATTCCTTATATCTCAGTTTTCTTCAGCTTAACTTTGAGGTAAAATAATTTAGTAGATCCAAATTTAGACTTGGTTAATACACATTTTGCAGGAATGTCTTAATGTTCTATTCTATCTATTAAATGCTTTATGGAAACTGATTTTATGACCAATACTAATGGGAGATCTTGTCATCCACATTCTCTTGAATTTGGTCAATGGGAAACTTGAAAATGATCGGAGAGGTGAGATGCTGTAATATTTATTCCCATATTGCAGTTATTTTCTCTCTGTGATTTACCTTGGGCTATTTGTGTTGCTTGCTAGAAAGTCATTCATTTTATGTATCCACCTTTCCACAAATTTATGCGTGCTCTGATATGTTGAATGCCCTGGAATATTGAAGGTTCTTTGATGAAAATTTCTGGAGAGAATCACAAATTGCTCAGTGGCAAAGTTTGTCTGTCTTCAATATTGTGAGTACTATGGGAAAGCATTCTTGAATCTTCCATTTGTTTCAGTCAGTAACCTGTCTTATACGAACATGATAGATTTTGTAGGTCACAACCTCCTCAGAAATCTAATGTAAAATTTAAAGTGTCTCCCTAGGAAAAAAAAAACCCTACATACTCAATTCTCCATGCAATGTTCACAGATCTCCACGGTCATTTACAACTACCAGAGTTAAAGATGTATGCTCTCAGTAAAAGAAATATGCATAGCCTCTGGGATACTAAGATTCACAAGAGAATGGTCGTATTCTTTGGTAATTTATGGCATTTATTACACTAAATTTCTATGGAAAATTCTCTAAGACTGAACATGTGGTTTTCCATTTCCTTTCCACATGAATTTTCCATTCTTGAATTTATACTCTATATACTAAATGGAGAATCTTTCTAAGATCATGTATCTGCTTTTCAAACTTTAACTCATATTGAGGTTGGGTGGACTATCAGTAAACTGAAAGAGTGAGAAAGGCATTATTAGAGACTTTCTTTGACCTTTTTTGTTATTGATCTAAGTGTTATAGATTCACATTTCTAAAAACAGCTGTTTGTTTTGGATAATAAACCCTCCCGCCTCATTTTTTCTTAGTTCCTTCTCCTAAGAGACTTACAGCATAGCACAAGATGAGCAAGCCATTTAAAGAAACTAGACAAATAACTATCACTAGCATTAAGATAACTCTGGGGTAATGTATGTAATTTTGGTGATCTAGTTCTGTAACCCTACAGGGACTTAGAATCGCTAGAACTAAGCCCTATTTAGGAAGAGATCATATTATCTTAATAACCAAAAGTAGCGCCTTTGAAAATCATTTAACTTAATCATTTTATACATCGCTACTTTATGGAAGGCTGGTTAGAAAGTGGAGGAGAAATTTGCAATTATGAAAGAGTAAGGCTATAAGGCAAGAAGTTTGTTCTCTCGCTTCTCTCTTCCTGCTTCTTCCCTTCTTCATTCCTTCTTCCCTTCTTCATTCCTTCTTTCCTTCTTTCCTTCTTTCCTTCCTTCCTTCCTTCCTTCCTTCCTTCCTTCCTTCCTTCCTTCCTTCCTTCCTTCCTTCCTTCCTTCCTTCCTTCCTTCCTTCCTTCCTTCCTTCCTTCCTTCCTTCCTTCCTTCCTTCCTTCCTTCCTTTTACCTTTCCTCCCTTCTAGTTCTTCTTTCCTTTAAAAAAGACAAAATTGTTCTTTGCATGACTGAAACCCAACCACAATCATGTTTGCAATCAAGGTGTTTAAATAAAATATTAAAAAAAGCGTAATCACTAAAAATGTGCTGGGTGTGACCCAAACTCCCACTCCAAAATAATGTAAAATTTTATAATAAACAGTTTACAGTAAAAAAAAGACAAAATTATTTTAAAAACAACTTTATTCTTTTGCCTATGGCGATGGTGGGGATCTTCTTTTGACCTTTGTCTTTCCCTGTGTCTTTAATAGTAATTATTCTTCTATCTTTTTTCCTAGTTGGTCTCTTCCTTCATATATATGCATGAGAATGTCACACATGTTTCCTTCACAAACATTCTGACAATACTCACTTAGTTTCCTTCAAATCACATGATTTTTATGCCAGAGAGTAAACCTGGATTTTATTTTGTTGTTTTTGTTTTATTTCTGGTGTGTGTGTGTGTGTGTGTGTGTGTGTGTGTGTGTATGTATGTGTTTGGGTATTGTTTGGGGGCCATATCTAGCTGTGCTTAGGACTTACTCCTGTCTCTGTTCAGTGATCACACCCAGCATGACAAGTGACTATGTGTGGTATAGGGGATGAAATCCAGTTTGGCTTGGTTGTGTGCAAGGCAAGCAACCTACAGGCTCTCTAGACCATTGTAAACCTGTATTTGAGAAGCAGTCAAAAAATTCTCACAGGAAAAAATATGTCAGAGAAAGAAATGTGGCCCCCTTAATAAAGAGCAACAATATTGCTCTGAACTGGGAAGTTTGGTACCTATTGATAATTTGCCTTCCCCTCACCCTGAAACAAGAAATCATATTTTCATCAGATGTAGCAATGACTTCCTAATCTCAGGAGTATACAATAAACTGGGAAGGGGATGTGGTACTGTCAGGTCAAGAGAATCCAAGACAAGGTTCTCTGTAGAGGGGAGGAAAGAAAATCAAGTGAAGAGCTATTTGCCTGCCATCTTCATGGTCATGAGAGAGACACAGTGGTTGGGACTCTGACCCAATTTCCACTTGGCCAACTAACTGGAAATAGCTACTCACTGGGACACTGAGCTCTTTCCAAAGAATAGTCAAGAAAAGTTGTTCGGGGTGGAGTTACTGGGGGATGGGGAGGATAGTTGGACAAATACTTAGAAACAAATGTAAAGCCTAGTGGCCTAAAAGTTCTAATTCTAATGGGTGTGACCCAAAAAACTAAAACAAAACAAAACAAAAAAAGATTCCTCTAGGGCAGGGCCACAAAATGTTGTACAGAGGGCCAGGAGTTTGAGACCCCTGGAGGCATAGGCCAACTTTCTCTACCTACAGCATAACCAGGATAAAGAAGATACAACCACAAAATGAACTGAAACACTTGTTAACTACCTTCTTTGACAAACAGATTACTAAAACAAATCATTTTCTCATAGAATGAGATGAATAGCTTGTTTGACCTTGTGAGGGCTAGTAACAAACTTAGGAGGCAGGAATTGTCAGGCCAGAGTTTGGATGATATGGATATTTTGATACCAGTTCCTTCCCTTTCAGAATGTTTTTTAGAGGTTAGAATTCCTCCTGCTCTTCACAAACAGTTTCTCTCAGTAGTTCCTTAGGAATCCTGGGATCCAGGAGACTATATTCCCTAGGTATTTAGTTCTCTGGATATTTAATTGTTCCAGAGAATTGTATAGAGCTAAAAGTCCCACCAATAATGGAAATATATAATAATACCGATTTTTAAAATTTTGTTGTTATAAATATGTCATGGCAATGTGATATGCTTGTTTATATTTTCAAGTTTTGAATAGGCTAGGGTTGTCAATAAGAGCCAGGATAGGGATAGATTATTTTTAATTTTTTTAAATCTTTTTGTTTTATCTTTTTATTTACTCTGCCAAGCAAACAGTATGCTGAATCCTTATTATGTGCCAGCAAACACCTAGATGTGTGAAGATCAGTGGTCTCAAATCAGTGGTTTGTAATGCATCATTTGTTTGTTTGCTTTGTTTTGGGGCCACACCCAGTCATGGTGCTCAGAGATTATGCCTAGCTCTGTTCTCAGAAGTCACTCCTGGCAGGATTAGGGGATCATATGGGATACTGGGATCGAGCCCAGTTGGCTGCATGCAAGGCAAATGCCTTACCCACTGTACTCTCTCTCAGGCCCTTAGAGTGTATGTTTTAAGAGTGATACATGCCAGCAACAAAGTAGAAAACGTGTTTGTTTCTTTATTCATCACAAGATATGGTGAATGCCCTGGTCAAGACTCTTTCAACTTCCCAAAGGCAGAAACCCAATTCTGAATTTAGTAAAAAGGGATTTTTTTTCTTGTTTTTTTTTTTTTTTTTTTTTTGCGTCACACCTGGCAGAGCTCGGGTTACTCCTGCCTCTGTGCTCAGAAATCTCTCCTGCAGGCATAGGAACCTTATGGGATGCTGGGATTTGAACGACTGTCTTTCCTGGATCAGATGTGTTCAAGGCAAACACCCTACTACTGTGCTCTCTTCAGCCCAAAAAGGGAAAATTTATTAAAATACAAAGAAATTTAGTTATTTGGAAGTAATAGGGAAACTTGTTAATGAGTCTCACAAATGCTGATTCCAAAGTCAGTGTTGACCTTAGATATTGATGAATCCAAAGAGCTGTGATGGTACCAGACTTTGCCTGAAAGTGAGCTGACATGCTCACCAGAAATGGATTTGAGATCCTTTTCCGGTTCATAAGCATGATGACTGGGTTTTCACATACCTCTGTGATATGTGCCTCCCTTCAACCTTGTTACTACGTTGGCACATGACCCTTCTGACATGAAAAAATAAAGAAATGGATTTGAGACACAGATACTTTCCAAGAGAGATTAATTTTGCACTTACTCTGCATATAGTGTGTGAGTGAGTGAGTGAGTGAGTGAGTGTGTGTGTATGTGTGTATGTGTGTGTGTGTGTGTGTGTGGTGTGTTGTTTTGGGGCCACACTTGGCAGTGCTCAGTTTGCTATCACTCTGGCTCCTGCAGACCCTTTTGTAATCAATATTTCTATAGATATACAAGTTGAATTGCTCCTAAATGACTTTCAACACCAGATCTGCACCTATCATTCTATCTTTCAGGCAGAGCATTTAAATTGACATGGTGAGCCAGGTGCATACTCATGCAAATGGAATGAAGAAGAAGTAAAATAAAGAATGCCAGGTTGGCCCAGAGAGATAGCACAGTGGCGTTTGCCTTGCAAGCAGCCGATCCAGGACCTAAGGTGGTTGGTTCAAATCCCGGTATCCCATATGGTCCCTCGTGTCTGCCAGGAGCTATTTCTGAGCAGACAGCCAGGCGTAACCCCTGAGCACCGCTGGGTGTGACCCAAAAACTAAAAAAAAAAAAAAAAAAAAAAAAAATGAATGCCAGGTCAGCACATACATCAGTACACAGGAACACAGGAATAGGAATTTGGACATCAGTGAATCATGAGAGTTGACTATACCATAAAGCCAAGAATCAAGCATGATAAGAGGGGAAGGTGGAGAGTGGTTTTAGCAATAACTTTGATGCCTGCTTTTTGGTGGGGCATTTGGACATTAGCTTTTTGGTAGAATTTGTGGGGCAATTAAAATTATTTAACAAATTTAAGTCAGGTAATTAAATATGGTATAGAATGACATGGTAAAAGTGAAGAGTGAAATGATAGAGGAGATTATTTAAAAATCTAGGCATAAGACATTGGGAAATGGGTGAGCCAGGTAACAGTCATGGAATAAAAAAGAAAGATAATACAGTTGCTAGTCTGAATTGTGTCCTATTGAACTTGAGAGTGAAGGGGAATGATCTGTCTGAATAATGCCAGGTTTTTATTTATTTATTTATTTTTGGGTTTGGGGCCTCACATGGTGATACTCAGGGGTTATTCCTGGCTATGCGCAGGTTTTTAGACTATTCATCTTTCTTCTTCTTTCTTCTTTCTTTTTCTTTCTTTGGTTTTTCTTTCTTTTTCTTCCTTCCTTCCTTCCTTCTTCCCTCCCTCCCTCTCTCTCTTTTCCTTCCTTCCTTCCTTCCTTCTTTCCTTCCTTCCTTCCTTCCTTCCTTCCTTCCTTCCTTCCTTCCTTCCTTCCTTCCTTCCTTCCTTCCTTCCTTCCTTCTTTCCTTCCTTCCTTCCTTCCTTCCTTCCTTCCTTCCTTCCTTCCTTCTTTCTTTCTTTCTTTCTTTCTTTCTTTCTTTCTTTCTTTCTTTCTTTCTTTCTTTCTTTCTTTCTTTCTTTCTTTCTTTCTTTCTTTCTTTCTTTCTTTCTTTCTTTTCTTTCTTTCTTTTCTTCCATTCTTTCTTCTTTCTTCCTTCCTCTTCTTCTTCATTATTATTATTATGTATACATGATTATTATGTAATTCTGAATGTTACTCTCTAATAAATGTATTCAACAGAAAAAGGCTTGCACTAAAAGTTACATTGCATTTTCTCTTCTAGTGACTGAATTCCTTATACAACTGCTTTGATTTAGGTCACTCTATGAAGAATCATTGTCCAAGAGCAGAGAAGGTATCACTTGTAATTAATAGACTAATACAGTTTTTGCTTTCAATTAATATTCCGTGTTTACCTCTTTGAACAATTAGCTTGAGAATATTTAAAGTAAAGAAGTTGTTTCAGAATCACCAATGGTACAAAATGTCAATTAGTTGAATATGGTTTTGATTATTAGATTCCATTTTATACCTGAAGAATAGCACTCAAATGAAAGAACTGGTAAATAAGTTTAAGTAATGGTCAAAGGACATTGCTAAAATTTTATCAGACCACAATAAAAATTAATCAGGTATAAACTTTGATAAGCCGATCTTTTATAAACTGAATATGGATGCTGTGGTGTGTGTGTGTGTGTGTGTGTGTGTGTGTTTATGGGCTCTGGCAGTCAGTCCAACAGAGACCGTTCAGAAAGTCTGCAAACTTATAATCTCTATAGGTAGCATAGGGCACTATTTTTGTGCTTTAACAAAGCTGGTATTATTCTATATCTCTGTTGCCACAATTTTTGCTGTACCAGGAGAAATTTATGCAGCTAGGCTCTAGTGTGTCTCCAGGGTAGTGTAGACAGGATAGCTTAAGATGGGGAATGTGCTGACAGATTGGAAGAAAGTCAGATGAAGGCAGAATATGTGGTTAAGGGGCTGGAGGAACTAAGTGGGGAGGAAACTGAGTGGAAGTGCTGACACTAGCTTGCTCTGTATTACCAACACCCAGAGATGTGGCCTGATGAGAGGGTGCCAGCCCATGGTGGGCTCTTGGGGAGGAGGATATAGTTGTTGTGACCCAGAGGAGCTGTATATGAGAAGAACAGAGGAAAATATAAGTTGGGGAAAAGTTGCCTAATGAATATATCAGTTAGGAGACAGAATCTAGTAGGAATAGGCTGAAGTCGGGAAGTTCTCAACTAGACAGTTGGTCTCTAAACAGTATAAAAAACATCCTATACAGTGGAACAAAACACCATGGTCAGGAAAAAGTGGAAGGATCTAGACAACCCACTGCCCGATCTGAAGAACTAGCGAAATTCACTCCAGCTGCAATTTTTTCCTGTAGGTAAGGATTTTACAAATATTAAGAGATATAGCTAAAATATTAAAATTTGCTTCATGTTACTTTCTTCAAACCTTAGTGCCTCATTCAAACTGGTCTAATCTCCCTACTCCAATTTCTTTGTGCAAAAATACCTTTCTATAAGAACTATTGCGTATGCCACATTAACCCTAGGACCATTTCTTCTTCAGCCAGATGCTTCATTTTGGGTCTTCTCTTACTCTTCCTTGAATTCAATATATCTGTGGACTTGTTTTTATCTCCATGATCTGGCAAATGCATAGTCTCAACATAAAATGCATTATGCCTGGACCATGGCATGTACCATAGAATCTAGTAACAGTTCTAGTTATTATAATTATAATAGTTATTACATGCTAAATGGCATTATTCTCTTTATTGATCACAAAATATAATAAGCCTTCTATTTTGGGCCCAGTACAATAGATTGCTGGCTTAGAACATCTGAATTTCAAGGCGTAGGTTGCAAATTCAATTCTTGATTGCTGCCATAGGTGCTGAGAATGATCCTGGAAACTCTTCTCTTTGAGCCTGGCAGCTGTGTTCACTGTTAACCCTCACTCTGCAGCCAGGTGTGAGTGTATATAATGCAACAAAGGATGCAACCGAAGACTAGCACCATAAACAAAAGAGCTGTTAGCACCATAGACAGAAAGTACAATCACTGACTAGCATAGACATGAGCACCACAGTAATCCAAAAAAGCCCCAAAATAAAATATTTTGAGATTCAACTAAATGAGATCCCCCACCACTACCATTAGCAAATATGCAACAACTACAACTAAGGAGCACAACCCTTAGTGAGCACCATGATCAAGTGTGCAAC
Organism: Suncus etruscus; assembly: GCF_024139225.1. NCBI lineage: Eukaryota > Metazoa > Chordata > Mammalia > Eulipotyphla > Soricidae > Suncus > Suncus etruscus. The sequence goes on along the minus strand of NC_064849.1, from coordinate 34,727,429 downwards.
TACCACAAGCTGAGGTGTGACATAGTTTGCACCACAGCTAATAATGAATGAACAACATGGCAGATATGGCAAACTGGCAAAGTGAATAAAATAAATAAGATAGTTATTTTAATTTTCTAGTGTGTAGATAACATCTATAATCCATTTATTTTGTTCTCACTGTTCAATTGAAGAGAGCAGGAAGTGCTGTATTGGGAGGAGAAATGTTGAATGTATTTTAAAGAAGCAGATTCCATTGGAGTTGTATTTTAGGCTTTCCTTCATCTGCTTACTCCTTCCTGGATAGGCAAAATGGCCTTTGGTTAATCTGGAAAGAAGAGCATATAGTCTGTCCTTTCTTCATCCTCTTTCTTCGAGCGAACCTACTCATGGGATGCATATATTCTGTATTGCCCATCCAGGTCTCAAAATTTTGGGAGCAAAAGTTGCCCCACAAGCAAGTCATCTCAATTTGGTTTGTAATTTTATGGGTAATTCTGGTCAATTGTTGGTCTCATAAGTTGAAAGCCAATGGCCCCTATTTGTTTTTTTGGTTTGTTTTTGTCTATTTTATTTTTGGGGTTATACCTGGTTATGTTAAAGTGTTACTCCTTGCTCTATGCTAAGGAATTACTTCTGACAGTGTTCATGGGACCATATGGGATGTCAGAAATTGAATCAAGGTTGGCTTCATGCAAGACAGCATTCTACTTGCTGTACTATCTCTCAGGACATCATCTATTCCCATTTGAAGTCAGGTATACCACCTTTAACTGTAACAAAGATAATAGTTTGTTTTCCACCCACTTTGCTCTTATGTATCTATTTAGAAAACCAGTGGGGAATGGATAGTGTTGGGGTGTCTTTGGATATGCACACTGCCCATTGTACTCTTCTCATCAGTCATTCAGATTAATTAAACAAGTTAGGGGCAGTGTGTAGGAGTGCAATGATACTCTTCATTAAATTTTCTAAGACTTATTGTTTCATGAATTTAATGTTTCTCTTCTCTCTTTTCTCTTTCAAAACCTTGACATCCTAACTCCTTTCTGTCCATCTTGAAAATGATGGTGAGAAGACAAAGCAAGATGGAGCAAAGGTTCCAGAACAGAGCAGTCCTTGACATTTCTCCACTGGGATGACTACGCAGAAGAAGGATGTTGCATCCTATATGTTGCAGGTTTGGATGGCTTAACCTTGGGAGCAGCTATGAGGCCTAAACACTAAACACTGTCTTGATAAATTTCTGAAAAAACTTGCTCAACTCTAAAGCATGTATAAACTGAGACCATGTTAAAAGTGTATTCCAGAACCAGGGAGAAGGGTGAATATCTCTTCTTGCTGTAACTAGGCCAAATCCTAGATATAGACTTTATTATTCTATCAAAATTATATCAAAAACAATCTCTACGACATGCAGCAAGCATCAATGAAAGACTGTATTGACTTTACCTTTTTCTGAATATTGCTCTAACTCACTATGGAGAATGGGTGAGGATGAGAGGGGCAGTAAAAAAATCAGAGAAGAATGAAAACCATCACAAGTGAGTGTCAGATAGGCTACTGTCTGAGCTGGGAGGATGATATGTGTAATGATTTGGCACGGACGAGATGACTTTTGGGGGCCGGAGAGGTGGTTCTAGAGGTAAGGCATCTGCCTTGCAAGCGCTAGCCAAGGAAGGACCACGGTTTGATCCCCCGGCATCCCATATAGTCCCCCCAAGCCAGGGGCGATTTCTGAATGCTTAGCCAGGAGTAACCCCTGAGCATCAAATGGGTGTGCCTCCCCCAAAAAAAGATGACTTTTAATTGGTTACATCACTTAGAACCCCTTCATTTCAGCATTAAGTCTGCCAAAAGATGTTCATGGCAAATGGATAAAGAATAACCAAGCAGTCATCCGGGCATAATGTAATTGTTCTTGGTCTGAATTTCAGGATGATCACAAGAAGACTAATTTCTCTTATTCAAGGTATGTTTTTGATTCTGGGGTCTCTTCCTCCCACATTTCTCTGCAAACTTGCTGCAAGCATGTGACTTCCTTTTGAGATTAATAGCGCTATGAAGGGAAATGGCCATCGTGTCCATGAAAAACTGTGCTTCCTTCTGTGCTGTTGTTTCAAATAGGAGCAGGAAACAAGGCTACATCTGAGACTAGGGAAAAACTTAAAGTCTCTTGCGCATTTACACTAGCTCTGTGTGGGAAGGGTGTCCCCAACTTTGTGTAGGAGTGTGTTACTTATAATGGTCTGATAGTTTGGCTGAGCCTGAGACATCTGAGCAGAGGATTTGACTGAGATAGTAAACTTGTTAGAAACTGTCTTACCAGGAACCATAAATTCACTCATTATCTTCACACTACACAATCCTATGCCTTTGTGAGTAATTCTTTCTCTTACCTATTTGATTCAGTTCCCAGTGAGGGATAGAAAGTGGAAATTCAGGAAAGGGGAGGAGCAGTTTTGAGCTGGATAGGTAAAGAGAACTACCTCCCTCTGAGCTCTCCAGACCTCCCTAACAATTTCCATATCTACCATACTAGGAGATGTTAATAGAAGCATGGGGCAGCTGAAGTAAGGCAAGACCACTGCCTGGTACAAACTTGTCATCCATAGATGTTGCATGAGATTGGTTTAATACCAAAGGAGTCCTCTAGACTTGTTTTCATTTAAATTTTTGATTTGTTATTCATTATAGGTTGTGTTTCTTTGCTTTAATCTGGGCCAAAAGAAAAATATTGCATTAAAATAGGGTATGCATTTATCACTGAAGTGTTTGGTGACCTTTAATTTTTGTGTCTAAAGCAGCATTTCTCAACAGGAGCCATTAGTAGTTTCCAGGATTCTGTCACCCCATGACATTCAATGGACATCACTAATGGAAACCACACAAACAGGGGACTATTGGGGGGGCCTGACAAATAGGAGGTCTGACAAACTAGAGGGCTGACTAGTAGGACATCATATCAGATGAGGGGAAACAAGGTTAGAGAGGGACATGGTAGGGAAAATAGTGATTTACCATCTCAGAGACCTCACTCTGACCTAGTTTCTTGGGCCCTAATCTATTTACTGTATCTCAGGCTCCCCTTTGTGTAGAAAGAGGATAATAATAGCCCCATCACTCAGTGTAGGCTGAGGGTAAAATGTGTTAATCTGTGTGCCTCCTCATCATTCTCAGCAGTGTGAGCACTAGCAGGTCTCGGGAGTGTGATCATTCCTTTTGGTGGCTCAATGATGCTTGTCCCGGTGAGAGCTATAACTTATGCCTGCCTAGAGAAAGCTTCCACATGATATGCTTTCCCCAGAGATAGCAGGGCGAAACTACATGCTAGGGTCAGAAACAGCTCAGATTAAGCACCCTGAGTCAAGGGTAGAGGGTTTCCACCAAGATCCAAGAGAAGTGTACCCAGGAGAGTCAGCCTTTTCAAGGCCGTACTGAAAATCTTGTGGTGCGACAGTTCCCAGGAGAAGCCAGAAACTGCCTCCACAGATTTTCCTTTGGGAGTTTGTTTAACATTTCAAGCAAAAATAAAATAAATAACGGCAGTGTTTATGGAAACCTAAGACAGAAATGAAGACGATGAAGGCATAAGCTAAGTGGAAGCAGGCCAGAGAAGAGTTGGAGGATTCCCCCCTATCTTTGCTGTTAGCAGTTTTGGGGCTTGAATTTGTCAGCTCATCTTGCCACACTCAGGCAGGAATTGACTGAACACTGCTGCCCCTCCCAACAGAGAGGCATCAGTACATAAGCATACATGTGTGTGGTACATACTGGATCTCTCTCATGGAGACACAATACCTCACAACCACATATCCTAATGGAAGTTACCCACTTCAGACAGTGTCTCTCTCACATCTCTTTCTGGAAATCTACTCACTTTCTCTGTCATTTTTTGTTTGTTTTGTTTTATGGCTATTTTGTTTGTTTTGCTTTGATTTTTTTTTAGAACAAAGAATCTTAAAACAAAGTCATTATTATGTGCCAGATGGTGCACATAACTCTTCTCATTCACTTCAGTGAAATTTTACATCTTGATTTTCACCTGTAAGAGACCGAGCCTGCCTTACTGTATGCAGTAACATTGCCAAGTTGAGATGTCCAGGAGGAAGTAGCAAGCTGGCAAGGGAAGTAAATTCCTACAAGAGGGCATTTGCACATTTGCCCCAGAGTGTTAAATATAGACATACCAATCTCCTTCCCATTGTTGTTATTGTTTTTATTGTCTTCATCTTCTCCTTGGAAAAAACTTGTCATAGGAATCATCCAGAGCAAAAACCTTATCCTGGAAAGTAATGAATATAATAGGGTTTCTGAGACTTCCATATGACGTCTTCAGGACTTTTACATATAATAGAGATTTCAAAGCCAATTCTTACAGGTAAATAGGGGAATTTCCATGAATAAAAGTGCCTGGCAGCTCAGAATATGCCAGTTCTACCCCACTGCTGACATCCATAAATCCCATCTGAACTCTGTTCTTTCTGGTTCTGCCTCAGTGAGATTCTGGCTGCAGTTATTACCCCTACATGGAAGGGTCAAGAGGTTCTTAATCTCTTGAATTCAGGGCCTCACATAGTAACCATCAGCACTCTGGAATTTCAGGCTCTGATTTCTAAGCTTGAAAGCTGGGGTCCCAGAATATTCCCATGTCAGAAATATGTGTAGGCCTGCCTATCTTTTATGCTTTATTATTGTTGATTTAGCTGGGTGACTACAGACTTGGGGACATTGCTTATCTTGAGCTCATCTATTTCCTTTTAAGATCATGTGAATTAAATTGAAGTGAGATCATTTTCAGGAATACAGACCTAGGGCAGGGCAGTACCAAGGCCTTGATCATTATCTCTTTTCCCTTGGTTCTACTGCATCCTCCTATCTTTTGGCAAAATTGCATGTTACTGGAGAAAGTAACACAGCAAAGACATTTAATTATTTATATATGATACAATGTTCTATGATGAATCCCTAGAATTTTTATGTAAGTCACAAAATGTGAACATAATTGTGGTTTATGAACAAGCTATGTTCTTCCAGGTCCCTGGAAACTTAGATCAGTTTTTCTTATTTTATCTTATTCTCTCCATAACTCAAACCATGAGGCAGAGGAAAGAAGATACTTCTCATTAAATTCAGGGCTATTCATTGAATATTGACCCATCTTTCTTTTATGGTTGAGTCACCTACCTACAAGCAGAGATGATCTGGGTACTTTAAGAGCAAGAATTTGCTCTGACTCACCTTTCTACATTTCGTTCACCTTGCTAATGGAAATGAACAGTGGCCTAAAGTCATACAAAATTTTCTCAATAAAAACCTAATTTGGACATTGGTCTGCACTAAAATCTTTTCGAGGAAAACTTGGCATTAACTATGGGTTAGAAAAATGAGTAGTATTTTGATGTGGGTGTATCTGGCAATGTGGAAGAAGCATCAGATGGGAGAATGCTACAGTAGTGTTCCATGCTTACCTGACTACTCAGATACCTTCCAGAAAACTTACCCAGAAAGGCTGCAGTGTTTGTGGGTTATTCTAGAACTTTCCAGACTAGTTCTTGCAACTCTACTCACACTGCTTGGTGCCTCAGAGGTTGGCCTTTACCAATAGGTGCCTTTGCTACTGAATCCTGCTGGGGACTGACTGAAGAAGTAAAAAGAGTTTAAGTCTTGTCTTCCCTAAGTTTACTCCTTGTACTGCAGAGACAGCAATCCTTTTATGTAGGTATACGTTCTCCCTCCTTTCTCCATAGACCAGGTATACGTGGACCAAATGCAGCACTGAATCATTAGGTGTCTGTGTCACACCAGGAGACTTTATTAGTTTTGTTAGCTAACCTTATAGACAACACCTTCTTCAAACTCTATGCACACTGTTTTAGACTTCATTCTGATTGGAATGAAGTTAGTGCTGATGTTCAAGGACCATGTGGTGAATGCTAAATTATAAGATTATGATATTTGAGGCAACCAAGGGGACATTTCTCAAAAATATTTTTTAAGTTCTGAGTACTTACTTTGTAACTTCTGACAGAGATTAGAGCTCAAAACTCCTAGGATTAACTTTTAAGAGTGTTCTGTAAAAACTCCATCCCACAGGAAAGAATCTAGGTCAGAGACACTGCTGAAGAGATGGCATAAGCCAGCAAGTGTAGGAGCTGACAAAGCAGATAGCAGTGGCCCTTCTGATGCCAACAGACCAGCCCAGTGGTGGCTGAGTGGGCATGCATCTCCCAAGCCCTGGTGGAATTCTGTCTTTTGACATGGCTGGTTTGACTCAGCACCACTGTGAACCACAGAGCATTTCTCATTAGCATTTATGAGCTCATTATGAGCTTCTGAGAAAAACACCAATGAAGGGTGCTAAGTTTCTTTGCAGCTAACTTTTTATTTTTCATTTTGGATATAAAGTTATGATTCAATTGAAGCCCTAATTTATGTAATTGAGATAGAGTTGTGCTACCCAATTTTCCTAATCCAAACTCTTTTTTTAAAAAAAATTTTTTTTGTTTTTTTTGGGCCACACCCATTTGATGCTCAGGGTTTGGTTACTCCTGACTAAGCACACAGAAATTGCTCCCTGCTTGGGGGACCATATGGATGCCAGGGGATTGAACTGTGGTCCTTTCCTTGGCTAGCACTTGCTCGCCGGCCCCCAAACTCTTTTTTATAATAAATTTAGAAATAGAAATAAAATATCTGTTGGAGAAAAAACTCTAGACCACACCCCACATATACCTTTATTGGCAAGGTTGCAGTGCTGACTTCTCAGACCAGTCCATCATATGTATTTCCAGACTGTGCTAAAAGGACTTCAACTGTTTTGGTTAGTGGACAGAAGGAGCAAAAGACAAAACAGCTTAAAGTATATGTTGAAGTTCACTTCTCAGAATCATGAAACTTGAAATTAATTACTCTATCTATGAGCTTTGGAACTCTTTTCTTTAATTGGGGAAAAAGAAAGTGTCTGTCTAAATCACTATTTTATGATAGACACATAAAAGATAAGGAATAGAAGTCTGAGGAACCAAGGATTTCTCTATAAAATTAAACTGTTAACCTCTAAGCTAGACAATGTTAAAGGGAAACTAAGGATTTATTATATACGTATTTTATTTTGATAACACAATTTGGTGAATAGGTTTCACTTGACAATATATACTATATATAATGCTGATCACAGGGAAATTGCATTTGAAATTTCATTATTTTATGCAACTTTTTCAAGGTACAAAAGAAATACATCCTTTTTATCTTTCATTCGGAAAATGAAGATTGTCAGTGTTTCTACAGCTCAGTGGCACTTCAATCTAGTTGTCTTCTTTTTATAATTTTACTGCAATGTTATTTCTACAATTCTCTAGATGCTCAAGTCATCCCAATAAACTCAGTTCAACAAATAGGTATATATTGATGATATGACAAAGTATCTTCTTTCATTTACCAATAGTTCTTAAAATTAGATATTATTTCCCCATTTAAATATCAATTAATATCTTAATATCCAAATATTAAATAACTTAATATCTTTTCAAAAGATTAATTCATAGAACCAATGATCCAGTTTCCAGTCCTTATGTATAACCTAAGTAATTAGGAACTTTCCTAATTGGTCAAAAGACACAAGGAGGTTTAAATCAACTCTCCCTATAACTAAAATAGACTGTACTGATTTTACATAACAAATAGTAATAGATAACTAACCTTTATTAAGTGTCTGCTTTATTACACTTTTTTCAAGCACAAATTATATATATATATGTAATTTCATTTACTTCTTATTCTAACTTTATAAAGTAAGTTCTAGTATTATTTCCTCCCTTGCCTTTGTTGTTATCATAGTTGGTGCCCACACACTTGGTTGCAGTGTTTACACATTTGGTTGTTATGCTTACTGGGAGTTGTATACCTCAAATTTGGTGCCCTCACTCATTGTTTGTGATGCATTTTGTTGTGGTGGTGGTATTGCATATCTTAGTGGTGGTGCCATTTTGACTTACTAAGCATGTGGGGTAGTAAGGGAATATAATTTAAAGCCTCATGTATAGAAGGAAGACCCAAAATAAATACTACTATTACCTTCATTTTAAAGGTAACTGAGAAATGGAAACATTAAAGGATTTAACCAACTCCTCAAAAATACGAATGACCTTTGAATCCTCGCAATTGCACTGAGACTGTATTTGTGAGACTGAGTCATCTCTACTATATTTCTCCACCATATGAAATGTTGTAGAGCTGACTTCACAGGGAAGGACTCAACTAGAAGAATGTGCTTAGGTTAATTAACTGCTCCAGAAACTCCATGTCTGTTTGTGACATAACCGTCCTTGAATGTTCCCAAACCATAAAAACAATAGTTATAACTCCCACTGACTGCTTTCTTATTCAGTAGCATGCACTTGGAGCAGGAGGCTCTCATCTTCATAACAATCATGTAAGAAGTGTCGTATTGCCCCCCCTTTTTTTTTAAAGATACAGCATTTTATTTTTTTTTTGCCTAAAGTCTATGATAAATGTTGAAGCAGGAATTTAAAGCAAATTTTATTTCCTTTCTCAGATCTATAGATGGGAGTAGAAATAAAATGCTATCTATTTTTAACTGTCAAAGTAATTAATTATTTAAAAATAACAGAATAAATTCAAAATGATAATTTCAGTTTATTGATAGAAAACTAATCTTGACTTCTTCATATTATGAGATATGTGACATTCTAAAATTAATTTAACCATTAATTTTTCTGTGAACATATGCAGGTCTGTATATACAGAGGACTGACTCTAGTGTATCTGTCTATCAGAATGATGCTTCCTCTCTGGTCTCTTCTTTGACCAAAGGATCTTTGATTTATACTTATAACACTAGAGAAAAGTTATTTCAGTATCTTGAATAGAACCACAGACCAGGGGCCTTTTTAGAAGTAAAACAACTGTATTTTTCCTTTAAGGCAATAATTTCTGGTATAGCTCTCAGAAAAGATAGTTCTGATGCTATAAAGACACATAAACATTTTATTTAACTGCTAGTCAAATACAGTTCAATACTTTATTTGTAAGGGGAAGACCATTGGCAGAACTCAGGATTCCAGGTACCTACAATAAAACTGTGAGTTTATTCTCCTATGTTATATTAATATCCCAAAGGTCCCCAACAACCCAGTGTAAGAAATTGGAAGACCAAACTCAAATGTTTGAGTTTGACAAACCCTGTTGCATACCAATTTCTTTCTTTTTTTCAGTATTGTTTACTCAAGAATGAGCTGCAATTATCCCAAATAATTATCAAAATATCCCAGTTGTTGACATCTCAAAGTTCCTAAAATAAGAAGCTTCAACAACATTTAAGAACTTTAGAAGTTTGGCTCCAGGTGAATGCCTGTGTTTTTCTTGGGCTTGGCATAAACTGAAAGAGATGAGGAAGCAACTAGGTAGAGAAAGTGATAGCTAATAAATGGTTGGTAAGAAAGATGAAAACATCATATCAATCTGCTTGATTATGGAAATTGATCCACTCTACTTATTTTACTTGGTCTTTTAACATTAATAGAATAAAATGAATGATTTAGTCATTAAAATAGAATTTGACATCCTCACTGCAGGCTTTTATTTTTTCTTCCTTTTTTTTTTTTGGTTTTGGGGTTACACCCAGCAGTATTCAGGGGTTACTCCTGGCTCTTCACTCAGAAACATTCCTGGCAGGCTCATGGGACCACATGGGATGCCAGGGATCAAACCAGCATCTGTCCTGGGTCAGTTGCATGCAAGGCTAAAACCCTACCACTGTGTTATCTCTATGGCTCGCCATTGCAGGCTTTCAAGGTGGCTACCACCCAAGACCCATTGTTGCCTGTTCTGGGACAACTCCTTTCCCCCAGAAGAGCCTGCAGAAGCCACATCAAAGCACTAAGGGCAGAACCAGAGGAACCTGGTAGCTCCACTTTGCTCCACAGCTGCACACAACTCCTAGTCAATTAAACCCAGCACAACATGAAGAAAACATCACATTACAAGCATAAAAATAGGGGAAATAATGCAGGCCATGTTTCCCTATTCCTATGGAAAACCATTAATAGAGAATGAAGATAGATCTGATGACCCAAAATGCGACAACCATCGATTTAGCCTCTCAGATATAGAATTTAGAGAAGAAACATGGAACATGTTCATATAACTCAAAGAAAGCATGGATTGAGCTGAACAAATAACAAATAAGAATCAAGTGGAGGGCCAGAGAGATAGCACTGCAGTAGGGCTTTTGCCTTATTAGCAGCCTACCCTGGACAGACCTGGGTTCAATTTCCAGCATCCCATATGATCCCTTGAGCCTACTAGGAGCGATTTCTGAGCTCAGAGCCAGGCAGGTGTGCCCAAAAACAAACAAACAAACAAACAAAAAAATCAAACAAACAATCAAGCATATATTAAAATAGAAATGAGAAAACACCAAACTAAAATAACAAGACTGAAAACCTTGGAAGGAAAATGAAAATCTCAATAGAAAGCCTCTCCAACAGAGTAACAGTGGCTGAGAATTGAATCAGTGAGCTGAAAAATTAAATGCATTACAAGTCCAGATAACAGAAGAAATTGAAAAATAGCCTTAAGCCAGGGGTCTCAAACTCAATTTACCTGGGGGCCACAGGAGGCAAAGTCAGGGTGATCCTTGAGTGCAAAGTCAGTAGTAAGCCTTGAACATTGGGGGGTGTGACCCAAACAGCTAAAACAAAACAAAAAAAGATTCCTCTAGGGTAGGGCCACAAAATGTTGTACAGAGGGCCGTTTGCAGCCCGCGGGCTGCAAGTTTGAGACCCCTGCTAAGCAAACAAACAGACAATAAAAAAATTCTCAAAGAATGTGAACAGATGAAAACTGAAGTCTTTGATAAATTCAACAGAAACAACAAAATAATCACTAGAGTCCTGGAGAGCCAGGAAGGAAATACTCATGAAGAATTTATAGTCAAGAACATCAGTGCAGAAAAACTCCCAGAGTTAAAGAGTGTATGTAACCATATCCTGCATGCCCAAAGAGTACTAGCTAAAAGAGATCCAAAGAAAAGCACCCCAAGACATATATTAGTCACAATGATGATTCACACAGATAGGGATAGTATACTGAAAACAGCAAGATCAAAAAGGGAAATTGGGGCTGGGAAGATTACACAGCAGTAGGGCATTTGCTTTGCATGCAGCTGAACCAGGACAGATCAGGTTCAATTCCCAGCATCCCATATGGTTTTCTGAGCCTGCCAGGAGTGATTCCTGATCACAAATTCAGGAGTAATCACTGAGTGCCTCTGGGTATGAACCCAAAACAAAAACAAACAAATGAAAAGATAAATTACATTTAATGAAGCATCCTTAAGATTTACAGCAGATCTGTCACAAGAGACACTCAAGGTTGAAGGCAGTGGTTGGATACAGTAACAAAACTCAAAAAAATGAATGCTTCACCTAGGATACTTAACCCAGCCAGAATCAAATTCAGGTTTGAAGAAAGAATATAAGCTTCACAGATAAACAACAGCTCAGAAACTTTACAGACTCAAAAACAGCCTTAAAGGACAAACTGAAAGGTCTACTTTATGACAAGAAAGACCAACAGACAAACCAAACGCCTACACAAGATGACACTAAATCACATGACAATTATTTCTTTCAATGTCAAGTACTAAATTCAGATGTTAAGAGACTCATAGTGGCAAAGTGAATAAAAAAACTGAAGTCAACATTCTGCTGTGTACAGGTAACACATCTGAATTGTCAGAACAAACATAGACTCAAAGTCAAAGATTGGAGTACAATTATCCAAGAAAATACTCCTTTAAAAAAGCTGAAGTTGCCATATTAATTGTCAGATGACAAGAAAATTAGACTTAAAAAGTTATCGGGGACAAAGAGTAAGGCGTCTGTCTTGCCTGCACTAGCCTAGGATGACTGCAGTTAGATCTCCGGTGTCCCATTTGATCCCCCAAGCCAGGAGCAATTTCTGAGTGCATAGCCAGGAGTGATCCCTGAGCATCACTGGGTGTGGCTCAAAAGCAAAAAAAAAGTTATAAGGGACAAAGATGGACATTTTATACTAATCAAAGAGATATGTACAGCAGGAAGAAATCAAGATATTAAGAAATCCTTAACATATTTATGCACCCAAAGAGGGACCAGCAAAATATTTAATACAATTATTTAATAAAATTGCTGATACACCTGAAAAAAGACATCAATAGCAACACAGTAATATGGAGAGACCTCAACAGCACCCTGTCACCCCTTGGTAGGTCAATTATGATGAAATCTAACAAGAATATACTAGCTGTAAAAGGAAATGTGGCCCTCCACCCCAGAAAATTGTATACACATTCTTCTCCAGTGCACATGGGCCATTCTCCGGGTTAGAACATATGCTGGCCCATAAAACATAGCTCCATAAAATTAAGAGGATAAAAATTGTTCAAACTACCTTTTCAGATTATAATCAACTGAAAGTAAAAGTGAACTACAAACAGACTAAGAGGAAAAACTTTCACACCTGGAAATTGAAGAGTGCAGTACTGAACAACCAGTAGGTCAGATTAAAATCAAAAGATTCCTTGAAATTAATGAGAACAAATGTTCTTTTACTGTAAATAAATAAGTCCTAGTGTTGTTAGGGGGATGCTGAGGTCTTTATCAGCTCAGCCAGACTCCTGCACTCCCTACCCCTACAGCCTGTGGGTCTGAAGATTACAGGGTGATGATGGAGAAATTCACAAAGCGGTCAGATGAAGTTCCAGGAGGTAGGCAGCTTTATTTTATGGTCCTACCTGCCATGTACATTTCCTCAGATGGCTTCTATGCTAAACCTTTTCCAATATAGCCACTTCTCTGCTCCTTCTCTGGCTCTCTCTGCCTCTGTCTCACTTTCAGCTGCTACTTCAGGCTTTCTGCTGAATGACCCCTTCTGCTATCCATATCTCAGCTGCTTCTGACTCTCTCTTTCTAACTCTCCTTATCTCCTCTCTCCCCACTGGAAGAGTCCTCTACCCAACCATTTTAGGTGTGAGAAGTTCTGATAATTCAGATGGGATAAACAAGAAGTTGGTGGAGGGGATAACCACAAACAAAGACACAAATTATCAGAATTTGTGAGACGTAGCAAAAGAAATAATCAGAGGAAAATTTATAGCTTTACATATACACCAGGAAGGAAGAAGGGGCCTACATAAATAACTTAATGTCCCAACTTATAAATTTAGAAAGTGATAAAAAAAATGAACCAAAATAGGTAGACAGAAGAAAATAACAAAGCTTAGAAGAGAAATTAATAAGTGAAAATTTGAAGAACAATTCAAAAGATCAATGAAAGCAAAAGTTGGTTCTTTGTAAAATCGACAAGATTGATAAACAACTTGCAAAACTCACACAGAAAGGAAGAATGAAACTTAACAAACCAAATTAGAAATCAAAAGGCAGAGATCATTGTAGATAGTATAAAGCAGGGGTCTCAAACTCACAGCCCATGGGCCGTTTGTGGCCCTCCATACAACATTTTGTGGCCCACGGCTGGCCTTCAAATATCACAGTATTCACGATTATTTGCTTACTGAATAATCATAATAAAAATTGCATTAGTAAGAAAAAATTGCATTAAACATTCGCATACCCTGAGCAGTTCCGTTCAGGGCATGCAAATGTTTAATGCGATTTTTTGCGATTTTTTCCTACTAATGCGATTTTCTATTGTGAATATTTGGTAAGCAAATAATCGTGAATACTTTGCGCCTAGCGCAGATGTCATTTCCGCTGCTCCTGCCCACTGTCCCTTGCATTATGGGAGGCCTAAGGGAGAGAAGAGAGAGTTTATTATAGAATTAGATTTTGTCATACCTTCATCATGACTTCATCAAAGCCTGCAGTGAAGAGAAAGATTGATGACGAGCACAGACAATTTCAGGAAAAGTGGGGGACGCAGTATTTCTTTGTTGAGCACAGGGGCATCCCCACATGTCTTATTTGCTCAGAGAAAGTTGTAGTGCACAAGGAATACAACTTGAAACGCCATTATTCAACTAAACATGCTGAGGAATGTGCAAAATATCAAGGAAATGAGAGAGCCAAGCGGGTTGCCAGTCATAAAGCATGTCTAATGAGGCAACAAGATTTCTTCAAGAAAGCAACCAAAGAGAATGTTGCATAAGTCGAAGCTAGTTACATGGTTAGTGAGATGATTGCTAAGGCAGGGAAACCATTCACAGAAGGAGAGTTTGTTAAAAAAAATGCATGTTACAGGCTGCAAGTATTATCTGTCCGGAAAAGAAAGGTCAGTTTAGCAAAATCAGCCTTTCTGCCAACACTGTGGCAGAGCGCATTTCTGACATGTCAAGTGACATTTATCATCAGCTGTGTGGGATCTATTCTGCTGAGTGAAGTAAGTTAAGGGAGAGAGACACAGAATAGTCTCACTCATCTGTGGGATTCAAGAAACATATATACAATATTGTAATAATACCCAGAGACAAAAGAGACAAGGGCTAAAAGGACAGGCCCATAATATGAAGCTTACCACAAAGTGTTGAGTGCAGTTAGATAAATAACTACACTAACATCTATCATGACAATGGTTGTGAGTGATGGAAATAGAATGCAGGTAGGGGTAGGTGAAGGGGGAGTTAGGGGGCTTTGGTGGTGGGAAGGTTGCACTGGTGAAGGGGTTTTTTTTTTTGGACTGAAACCCAACTACAAACATGTTTGTAATCATGGTGTTTAAATTATGATATTATTTCAAAAAATAGGATTTTTATTTTCTATACCATTTACTCTCAAGTATTAAATAAAATATTCCCTATCCTACTAAAGTTATTATTACTTAGCAATCTTTACTATAAAAGGTGTTTCTAGGGTAGTTAAAAATTTTAGGTATGAAATATCTAAATAACAGTTTTCTTCAAGGAAAAATTTATAGCATAAATACAGATTCAGCATTACATAATGAACTTTGATATTTGTTAGTGGCATTGTTTTGGTATCATCTTCTTGCTTTTTTCTGGACCAAAAATCAACAATTGCTCCAACTTGGGCTGAAATGTGAGTTTTGTAAGATCAATAGCTGCCTCTATTAGAGGAAAAAAGTGTCATGTACCTGTCCAAGAGTTATGGGCATTGTGTGAACATATGCATATTCCAAAGCACTGGACAAGACTTTAGAATTCCTGAGAGTACTTTTCAAGGAACATTTATATGACCTTTCATTCCCACCATGTCCTCTTCCAACTCAGAAGTGAGGATTGCTATAAAGCTTGGGTAAAGAATTTCTTACAACTGTCAGATTCTCATTGAAGAATTCTTTGAACATCAATGAATAAATTAGTGAGTGAGTAATCTAATTCAATGAGATACAACCAAAACTAATTAGATTTTGAATGAAAATTGAGAATAGTCAGAATTTTAAATTTCTTTTTAATATTTCTCTGATATCTCCTTCTATACACACTTTTTGTTGGCCAGTAATTATTACTAAATTGAATTTTATGGCCAGTCCTTATCTAGTCAAATGCCCTGGCTCAGTAACAGCCTACACATTTAGAAGCCTGCATATGGGGAACATTTATGACTCCTGACTTCTGTTTTATTTTTGCAGCGTCAGCATAGAAAGATTTATTTCATTTGTTTACCACTGCATTTGTTAAACTACTTCATTAGTTTCTTTACTCAAATTAAATGATACTAAAAATGAAAGATGATGAAAGCATATATGTGTTCTTCCTGAACCTTGGTCTTAGTAATGTCCTTTGTAACTATGGAAATATGTATTCTCTTATGTACTGTATTTTCAGTTAAGCTCTTGTCCTCTTAAGCTGCACACCCCCAGGCTCTAAAGTTCTGGACTTTATCTATTTCTGTAGAAAAGTGCAATAAATACTGACACCCGCACCCTCACAGGATATGCCCATTCAAATTGGATTGTTGGTTGAGTCATCAACTTGGTTTTTTTTTTTTTTTTTTTTAAGCAAATCGAATTCACAGTAGAATGATTCCCTTTCATTGCTAATCTAAACAAATGCCATCAACTTATCCTGGGAAATATTAAAAATAGAAGAGTCTCTTTGTGACATTGATAGGTTTCATGACTTTTTTGGGCTGAGTGTTGGTCTTGAGTGTATGTCTTCCAGTCATTGAAAATGTGGGTGGGCCATGTTCTGCCACTACAGTGGTTGTGAACTCAGAAGACTCACTCAACTTTCATCATAAAGCAGTAATCAAATACAGTTGTATGTTTCACAAAACCCCAATCATTTCATCTGATCTTCACAATGACCCTATGTGTTCTGAGAAGCTAAGAGACTTCTTTGATATCCTATAACAAGGAACTGTTGGCATCTGATGCCAGCTTCTCTACCACATGCGCTTCTATTGATTTCAGAATGAATACCACTAGGCAAGCCATTTTGCCAAGCTAAAATCATCTGTGAGAAATGTGGAAAGACTGTCTATGTGTCTGTTGGGTTATCTTGTGCTGTGCCTTCTTTTATATTTTAGATAACTGAGAGCCAAGAGCACCCTCTGGCTTTAGAAGCATAAGAATGTGACAGAGGGCAGGCAGGGGAAAAGCACAGAATTGAGGAGAGCTGCTAATTTTTCATCACATTTACTGTTCCATCTGGAGAAAAACCATGTGTGATAATGACTCTAGTATTAAATAATAGTTAGCCTTTATTAAATCCTTACTAGCCAGAAGATGAGTTGTGGATTAGAAGCAGACAGTACACCCCAAAAGTCACAGGTTGTGCTTTTAGTTCCCTATACTTGGCATACACTACTTATATATCTTAAATCTTTTTCCTCTGCCTTTTCATACTCTTCATTAATTTTTAATTGAAGTAATATTGCATTACAACATTATGTAGAAATTTGTCACTATCCATTTCTGTTAGATTGTCATATAACCCATGAGTTCTTATTTGTTCTTTTTAGTTCTCTAAAATTAGCTCATGTATTTCTGTTTATTCTCCCTCTCTTTCTCTCTTATTCTGTCATTAGTTTTCTTTTATAGCACTTGCCATCACTATATTAATAGCCTGCATATCTTTCTCTATCAGAGTAAGAACTCTCAGAGTACAAGAGTATCTCCACACCTCCATTCTCACTAGAACAATGCCTAATATGCAAAGGATATTTAACAAATATTCACTCTCTATATCTCATTTTCTAGATCAGATATCAAAGGTTCTAAGGGAGTCAAGCACTGGCCTCAGATAAAACAAGCAAGAGGTGGAACAGAACCGTGAGCTCAGACTCTACTTAAATGTTCTCTCAATCTCATCAAGTACACCATGAAATTTAGGGATTGTATGGAAGGCCTCCCTGCCTACCTAATCAGAATGACTTTCTTGGCTTCCCTCTCAATGGTATCTTTACTCTTACTCCTGTCCCAGGGAGAAGAAACTGTCTTTGCCTAAATCTCTTCTGTCTAGCTCATACATATCAGTATCCTTCCAGTCACAGTGTTTATACTCAGTGGAAATGCGTTGACACAACCCCCTTGGAAATTGTTTAGCTATTTTCCTTTGCTGAGGTAATTTTCCATTCTTCTGTTTATATCATCTTTTTGTTTTTCCCTTCCTCCTTAATATTTAAGGAAGAAAAAAATCACATTTAGTAATATAAACAATACCATAGTTATAATTAAAATGGTGGCTTTTTGCCAAAAGGAAGATTTTGCTGTGATTTGTTGAATTCCACCCTGAACATATTATTTGAAGGCAAATTTATGACTCTTTTATGAGCCCTTTATGAACAAAATACTCTGATATTTCTGTCTAGAGACAGAATCTTTGTGCTAGTTTGGGGACCTGGGGGTGCGGTGGAAATGGAAGTCCATGTTTATCAAAGTCTAAATGCTGGAAAGGCATATAAAGGTTCTTCAGAGAATATCTGGAGAGATATTCCATATACATTCTCTGACAGTGTATCCTCTCTGAGGGCTAGCTATTGTTTTTGGAAAAAACTAAGTACTTTGTGTCTCTGATAGGACTTCTCTATTTTTATTTTGGCTTTCACATTTTTTCATGTGTTTATTGAGCTTCATCGAGAAGCTCTAGATTTAATTCCCCCTCCATTATTTATTGCACCCTTTATATCCTGCAATTGGATGTACTAATTATGAAAATTTCTCAAATTTCTGCATTACTCCGGTTTCCAGGTGGGTTTATCCAGCAGAAGATGGGAGGAACAAAGAAAACTTAGGAAGAGTGAAGATTACTCTTGTGGACTGGGCCTTTGCCCCTGTTGCAAATGCCTGTCTTCTCAGAATTCTGTCCCTATAAGGCAAGTGTGCTTTAACTCCAGCTTCTGTGTAGTGACACCCCCCCCCCCCGAATCTGCTAACTCCATGCCCCCCTCTGTTTTCTTGCTGCTTCTTTTTGCTACTACGACCATCTAATTTGCCTCATTTTCTTCTTCTTTTCTTTCTTTTCTATTTTTATGGTTTCTGTGCCACACTCGGTGACACTCAGGAGTTTCTCCTGGCTATGCGCTCAGAAATTGCTCCTGGCTTGGGGAACCATATGGGATGCTAGGGGATGGTCTGTCCTAGGCTAGCGCGAGCAAGGCAGATGCCTTACCAGTTGTACCACTTCTCTGGCCCCATAATTTGCCTCATTTTCTCTGGCTTCTTCCTACTATGACCTGAGAAACAAATATACTGCACTAAATTCCATTTTAGATTCTCGAATGTGGTTTTCATTTATTGTTTTAATCTTTGATACTATGAGATCTATCTTTAGAAATAAAGCTGGTATGTATTTGTCGAAGTCAGTTTAAATCAGTAGAAGATAGAGCACAATAAAGATGAGTATAAGATTATGTAATTGAATATACTCTACTGTACACACACCAAAGCTTATCTTTTAAAAAAGATAGTCTTTTCAGAGTAGAATACTTTTTTAAATAAAAATGTTTAAGGAGGAAAAAAGAAAAAGAAGTGGACAGTGAGATTTTTTTTATCTCTTTTTCTTTGAAACAAGTTTCTTCCCCTCAGCGAGCTGAACATTGTTTAAGTTTTCTCTTCTATCCCCTTCTTTGGTTTGTAAGAAGAGAGCGAGGTTGAGGAAAAACATCAAACCAGCAGGCTGCACCCCAAATGTGCGAACCCAACGTGAGCACTGCTTGCTTGGCTGAGCTGTGATTATTCAGCTGAAAAGACATGAAACAACTTCTGAAGTTAGGGATCCAACTTTATTAGAAGTTGAAGTTCAGGGAAAAGATAGAAGAAAAGAAGAAGGATTGGAACAAAGGAAAGGGGAGTGATGAGCAAGTTTTCTCTTGGTGGCAAGTAGTGATTTCTTTGCCAGCAGTCCTTTTTATTGAGGGATGGATATCACCTTTATGTCAGATCTGAAGCTGGCTTAAGAAGTGATTTGCTTACCTGTGAGTTTTAATGTCTGTATTAGCTGCTCAGAAAATTCAATATGGAAACATTTTAGAAGAGAAAATAAAATTATGTCTTAAAAACCAATTTACTAGACTGTCAGAATATGGAATTGAGCATGAAAAAGGGCAATTTTATGTTCTTGGATTATTTTTTTAAATATCGGTCAATGCCTGTGTCACATGAACTGACCAGCTGGGGTGATCTCATCGGACCTCAGGGGCTAGAACTGCTGTTAGTCCATGTCCCCTGAAATGTGTACTCAGGTGCAGTCAAAGAGTTTGAGATCATGGCCAAGGCCCTGGCCAAGAATCTCCCCAAGATCTTAGCCTCTGATTTCTCTAGAGTCCTTTGGTCAAAAGCCATTTTTCAGAGGCCATAGCCAGACTGTGAGCAAACTTGATGTACACAAGGACAGAATGAATTATGCTTGGGGGCTAGTGAGCTTTGTAATTCAGACATTGTCTTTATTCTTAGAGGGATTATATATTTCTTTTCCCTTTTCCTTATTTCAGTCTGAGAGCTTAGGTGATAAATTTCACCGGGATAAGTTATGACTGTCCACAGAAAAGCAGAAGTAGAGAAGCAGAGATGAGACCAGTCATTTCTTTGATGACTCTAACACTTCTTTCTGATCTAAAAGCTCTAATCACTTATATATTAGTCTACAGGTTGGGGATTTTGCTTCCTTCAAAAGCCAACAACTTCCTATTTTATGTTAGCTCTAAGGACAAGAAGAAAGAAAAGAAAGAGATATAACTTAAGAAAGTGCCTTAGAGAACTGGAGAGATATTTCAAAATATATGTACTCAAAGTTTAGAGTACATATTCTGTGTGTGGGATCCCCAGGCTAAATCCCTAGTACCACCTGGTCCCACAAGCATTATATGGAGCAGCTCCAGAGCATTTCACAAGTTATAACCAGGAACACTATTACATTGTCTCTCCCCCAAAAAGGACTGCATTAAAGAATCCTATATTGGAAGTCATTTCAGTGATTATTTTATCTGCTGAAGTAGAATTCATCTGCTTTGTTGATCAGAGTGCTATATATATATATAAGATATAAGCCCAGATAAGACCTGGGCTTAACTCCTTCTCACTCTGTCTTCCTAGATCAGTCTAGTGCCTGGGGATTTAGAAAGAAGGTCCTGGAGTTACCTTAGGATACTAACAATACAGAGAGCTAGTGGGAAGAAAAACTTGCTATTTAAAAAAGGTGTCAAAGCTTGAAAACAAATACAAAAATAAAAGACATTATTATCTCTGTTCAGAAGACAGTGGTAAAGTAGGAAAACATATTTAATTCTCTTTGCATATGAATTCCAGAAATTTTTGCCAGAGTTAGAGAATAAGTAATAATGAATCTGGATTATTGGTCTCTGGGATCCCAGTTATTGTGAAAGATGATTAAAGAATTGTTTACAAACTGGAATTCTACACAACTTAATTGGCAATGTGGGCTTGTGGGAGGGGAGAGTCTGGTAAAGTGAATTGCAACTGGCTGAACTAGTAAGGAGAGAACTTATAAGGAGCAATGGTTTCAGTAAAGGAATGAGCATTCAGCATGGGGAGATTTGGTATTTTAATACAAGCCCAAATGTGAGCATCGATGAGAAATACCTGCTTTTATAAATTTATGCTCAATTTACAAATTAACATAGTTGACAAAATAAAAAATAATTGTAGACAGGATCCTTTCTGTCAATTTTTGGCAGCTATCTAAGAGCATCCCAGCTATCTCATAAAAGTCTATCCAATGGTATTTTTTTTTCTTTGCTTTACATTGTTTTTCATGGAATTTATAGAGACATTTCATGAGTTTTTGAGACAGGAAGACCAGTGACATAATCAATGGTGATATTAAAATTCCTTTTCGTTTCTTGTGGCTTATGGCTGCTCTCCTAGTACCCCCAAGAGCCCCCATTTCTTCAGAACTTCAATACTATGTGTCACAGTGTTGGGCAGAGAGAAAACACTGATGAAAGAAATATAGATTAATTATAAGTATAACTAAATGAGGAACTGGAGGATTTGGATGGGTGAATATTATAAATTTTCTGCAATGCTGTGTTCTTTGTCTCAAATTTTATGAAGCTTATATTATATACCCACTGCTATGTAAAAAATTATCTCCAAACTTAGATGCTTAAAACAACTAGCATTTACTATTACATACTATCTCTGGATTCTAAATCCAGCTACCTCTTAGCTGAGGATCTCTTTTCATAAGGCTACCAACAAGGTATCTATTGGAAATATTTTCTCATTTGATAGATCAACTCTACTTACAGAATTTGGAGCAGTGTTTAGCCACTTACTGAATGACGCAAAAAGAAACTTAAATCTTCATTGGATAGCAGAGGCTTACTTCAGTTCTTTACAATGTGAACTCAATAGAAGAACATTAGAAGACTATGTGGACTATTAGAAGAGCTATTATTCACTATTTCAAGCAAGGAAGAAAGAGAACAAAGGAATACAAGATAAATGTCATTCTTTTTAGAGCCTATAGAAAATGGTACATATTTTTTCCCACATTCTTTTTATTGAAGAAGACTCTGAGTACAAGTTACATGCAAGGGAAGGAAACTCCCTAAATCACAGTGTTATTATTATTATTATTATCACAGTAGAACCAAAAATATGTTCATAGAGAAGACTTTGTATCTTCATGTATATTTCTAACCTTTTTTTACTTCAGTGCAGTGCAACGTTTTTTCTTTTAGGCTTGTATTGAAATACAACAATTTTCTGAAAGTTCTCATCTCACCTAATAACAAGAAATTCCAGAAGTCTGGGACCAGCGTGATAGATAGTACAGCAGGTAGGACTTTGATTCATATGGTCCTGACTGGTTTGATCCCTGGAAATCCATATGGTCTCTTGATCCTTTGAAAAGTAATCCTGAGCGCAGAGTTAGAAGTAATCCCTGAGCACCTCCAGTTGTGGTTCAAAACCAAATGAAACAACAAACATAAGAAATTCGAGACATTCTAGGCACTTTTCTCCTTTACATTCAACGTGATTCAATATGGAAACTAGCTACTGAGAGGTGCACAGGTTTTAGAACAAAGTTGTGATAGCATCACAACTGTAGATATAATGGATTCTGAATCAGTCAAGCTGGGACATTTTTCTATTTTGACAAGATTATGAACATGTAACTCAGTAACCGAGATCTGAGCATTGAAACACATGATGTAGTTACAGTGAGCGGTAAGTCAATGTGGGTGGACAAAATTAAGTAAAACTGGGAATCCGAGGCTATTTCAAAAAAGTAAGAGGATAAGAGCACTTGTCAGAGATGGAAACCAACATGAGACACGGAGAGATTTTGTAGGCAGGAATGACACCTTGATTATTGGAATTCCAAGGAAAAGACAATCAGGTAGGCAGAAAATCATCTTCGTGGGTAACTTGGAAAGAACTGAGTTAAAGGTCAGTGGTAGGGCACCCCAGCTGTTAAGAGTTGTTAAGGGATCAGGCTCCAAATAAGGTTCCCTGGAGAAAACAAGCTGGAAGCTTAATCACTAAAGATGAATACACACAACAGGGAAGCAGCTTAGGGGAAAACTAGGACTTAAAGACAGAAGTTAGGTTATTCGCCAAATAAAAGCCCACAATACCCTAATTATTAAGGAATAAGTAAGCTAACGTCAAGCTGTACCAGTAGTAACAAATAGCAAAAAGACAAAAAGTTGATCACAGCCAGAAGTCAAGATTGGTCTAAGAGTTTGGCATGAAAATGAGACTACTAGTTGAGATCAGTCAGTCTCCTCTGCCAGGGGTAGAGTAATGCAGAGACCCAGAGCCAGGATGGACATTAAATTTTGGCGACCTTATGGCCAATTACACTCACTACCCTCTGATACCTCATGGGAAAATCAGGCAAGTGCTGTTCTGAGAGGCAATTAGGTTTCATGATTTCCTTCCCCAACAGGACATCAGTATGAAATTGGAGGTTTGGCTTCCAAACTCTAAGCTGCCTCTGTTCCTTTCCCTTCTTGTAAGAATAGGGTTAGAGAAAGGACAACAGGACAGAGAAAGCCTCTGCTTCCAGACAATCCAGAGAAAAACGGGAGTATACATGTATAAATACTACTTTTCTACTTCATAAATCAGTCTCTTAGCCTAGAAATAGCCCCCTACCCATAACTGCAAAACCATATTCTCTACAATATTCAAATACTTAACTCTATTTTGGACATTTTCAAGAATTTTCAACTGTCTTTTTAAGTCCATGCCCCTCCTCATTTATTTTACAGTACCCATAACACCCTTCTTTCACCATGATTTTATTCATATTTTCAGTTATACAAACGTTTTTTTTTTCATTTCATATTTTACCAACATATATTTTCCTACCTAATTTACTAAGAAATTGAATCATCACATTTCCAGGCTCCATTATGGTTCAAGGTTTTATTTTTTTCCTTCCTATGTAAATTATTTAGTGTTTAAAACTGGCTTCAGCCCTCAGTTACTTCTCTTATAACCCAGTTAAATGGACTCCCTCATTGAAGTGAAGAAAAATCAAAGTTCCTCTCTGGGTTTCTTTGAGCTGCTTGATTAGCATTACATTTCTGGATACAGGAGTTTATGCAAATATAACTATTCCTCCCCACCTCTTCAACACTGGTTTATTATAGCAGCCACATTAGGAGAAGCTTGAAAATAGGGGTAAGAATTCTAGTTTTTTTTCCCCAGTATTTCTCTCAGAATCTAGCCCAATAGTGGACTTCTACAATAAAACAATCAGAAGATTTTGGCCCAGGACAATAACACAGTGGGTAGGGCATTTGTGCCTTGCATACAGTGGACCTGGCTTTGACCCTTGGCATTCCATATGGTGTTTCAAGCCTGCCAGAAGGGATTTTTGAGTGAGAGCCTGAAGCAACCCCTGAGTGTCCTTGGGTGTGAACCCCTCCCTCCCCAAACCAAACCAGACCAAACAAACAAACAAAAAACAGCCAGAAAAAATTGGCTGAATTTTCTGCTGTTTAACTAACTCTTTTGGGTCATGTGGAAGTAACTTTTAACCACATAATAACCTTTCTTAAAAAAAAAAATCCAGGTTGGTCATTAGACTGTGGGCAGACCAATGCTTACATGATGAATCTCTTTCAGTTATTTTCGGGGTGAAAGAACATGGAGGCCAGTCTGATTTTGATTATTGACAAAGTTCAATTATGAAATCAATCCTTTTGAACTTTATCGACTGCTAATGAATTTCTCCTCTAATGAATTGGAATGACTGAAGAATTTCAGAGCAATCAAGGGAGTTTTTCTATGCAGGCCTGGAGAAATTTTAAACACCATTATAATAGATTTCAAAGCCTTATCTAAGATCCAAAGATTTGTTTGGTAGAGTTCACCATGGGACAAGGAGCATAGAGAGGTCTTGCTATCTCTGAATTGCATTAACTTTGTAAACTGAGTAGTTTAAGGGATTGAGTAAGTGATTCAATGAGAGTCACCAAAAATGCCATCCTTGATTTTTGTCTTATCTGTGTGTCTAGCTGTTCCCTTGGAGTGAGCCATAAGATCTAATGTTTGACTCAGCTTTGTCTTGCTGTGTGATTTCCTTTCTTTGTCTCCCTTCTACAATATGTGGGCTTATTTATGTTCATTCTCTGAACACTATTGTTTGGTTGTTCAACAGTCATCCAGAAAACCTCAGTAGTAAGACTTTGTATCAGTATTTACTTTTCTAATTATATATGTCTTTCCCCTTTCCAATACTTTAAACTGCACTTGAAGAAATAGCACAAAGGAAAAGTAAGAACAACAGCAAACCGCTTCACTCTTCTGGGTAGAAACATGCAATTGTAATCAGATGGATGAGGAAATTGAAAACCTGCTCATATTTGGAGAAAGAAGTTGAAATCACGAAACAAGAACGGGCAGATTGTTTTAGTGTCTGATTTAGGAGCTATGAGACAGTAGACCAGTTTATAACTCAACCAGGTCATAACCAAATAAATTCTTTAGTATAGAGTTCCAAAACCTTAGATAGGATAGGGTCCTCTTTTGTACTTTCAATTTTTGGGGATCTCATAGAACTTTCATTTCTTGCAATTCTGAAAGCTGTCTGTGGCTTCAGAAAAACTGCTTCTTTATTTTTGATAACACATATTCTAATCTAGCCCTTTGCAATGTGAACTTGAAATTTAAAATGTACACATACATACATACATACATACGTATATATCTCCCCATCTCAAATAGCATTATGTAAGATGATACAAAGAGAGACCAAGTTGAGGGTGTCAGTGGAAGTTTAACTTATCAAAATGATAGAGATCTTAGGTCTTTTGGGTTTGAGTGGCCCTCTAAAGACTAGGACTTACCATGATTAAAATGTTAGGTGGACCCCCATTTTTTGGTAGGCCTGTGCAAAAAATAATTACCACTCTAACACCATTTTTACTGGGCTCCTTTG
The DNA here is from genome assembly GCF_024139225.1 of Suncus etruscus. Lineage (NCBI taxonomy): Eukaryota > Metazoa > Chordata > Mammalia > Eulipotyphla > Soricidae > Suncus > Suncus etruscus. Next base: position 34,701,604 of record NC_064849.1, on the reverse strand, counting down.
ACTCTAAACCTTAAAAAAAAAAAGCCCACTTAAACTTTTGAGGTTAACTTAAACTAATATGAATGTGCATGGAAATGTAAAAAACTACTATGCCTTCAAGTTTAAGGAGTTACATAAATTTTATGGCTTTAGATTGCTTGCTGTACCGCTAAGAAATGTTATAATGTACTACAATCTGGGGACTTGAGGGACAAAGTAAATGTACATGGGTTCTGTTTTATTTTTCTTAATGTCCTTAGACTGTAAGTTCAAAATTAAGGTGGCAGCAGGGGGATTTCTTCTGAGAACTCTGTTTTTGGGTGAGTGTCCTTCCGCTGTAACTTTACCTTGTCCTCTTTCTTTGCATCATTGTTCACATAATTAAAAATAAAATAAAAAAAAAAGAAAATGTTAGGTGGCATTCCAGAATGCACATCTGATGCTCTTACCTTTCTTATCATCTTTTTCTGAAGCATCACCCTTACTTTGAGAAAAAAAAAATCTACCTTCCACCCTCACAGCATGGGAACTACAGATGAAATCATCTGATTCAAATCAATATTATTGGCTCTTCTAGTCAGTCCTGGCATGTGTAAGATTATAAAACTTGTGTCCATTCTTAATTAGGCCTTGGAGTTTGGTTGTGAGGGAAAAACAGGTTTGATTGTGAAGTAAAATAAGGTTCCTGCTAGTAAAGTCACATCCACCTGATTTTTTAAATTGCTTAAATTAATGAATTATAACCTTTATCATTTAAATGAGTTTAAATTGATTTTTTGTCTCATGTAACTGAAACAGTGACATGTGTTCATATGAAAGACTATATTAATTTAATCTATGCTTCTTTCCAGGTCAGTTCCCACTCTAATAAAATTCTGAGCAAATAATAATAATTCTATAATGCGATAACTTGCATGAATGAGTAAATGAATAAGAAGTAAAAGTCATGGTGGCTAATGAATAGACTATAATTTTCATGGTCCCGCTGACTTTATTCTGGCAGTGGTCAAGGAAGGGAAATCCAGGTCCTTCTAAACCCCAATTTAATTGTGGCTCCTGAGGGATGGCTGCAGATCTTAAATAATCTCCAGTGGGCAACTGAAGGGTGGGTGGTCCTTAGAAGTTTTCTGTGGGAATTCCCCTTGAGTATCAGGTTCACAATGTACAGCCAAAGAGTCAATTGAATTAAGGAGGGCCAGAGGTTTTCAGAATTACTGAGGATACTGAATGGAAGTGAATCACATCAAAATATTTTTAACTATCATCTTTTAGAATCTAAGTTGACAGCAAAACCAATAAAGCTTGGGCTACAGAAAAGGGTTGTCTTGGCTGTGATCTTTGCCTATGCCACTTATTTCAAGATTAAAGTTTTGCTCAAATTTACCTCTTTCTAATTTAAATGCTCTTTTCCTAGTGACATTCCTTTGAACAATAAATGGGAAAAGGGCAAAGTCAAACTTAATACTGTTTGTATTTCAAATAATATCTTTAAACTTGAAAATTTCTATAGATGATAAAATTCAAGATAGTTTAAGGTCCAATGCTGTATATGGTTTTATTAATTTTATTATATAATGGAGTATTTTTAATAAAATAATTTCTGATTATCCTAACCAAGACATTTTCCCCTTTATATGACACAAATGTCATAGAATTTTAAAATATTATTTCTCAATTCAAATTAACCTATTCTCAGATAATTTAAATTAACCTATTATCAGAGAATTAATTACTCTCAAATAATATACTATTTAAGCTAATTTGATATATCTCTCCCAAATATCTGTAACTCATAATAGCAGAGGCCACAGATTGTACATTTTAAAAAATGTTTAATACCATAAGTGCTTAGGAAATGAGCACTTTATGAATATTCAATGTTTCAGCATTTGTATGCTTTCCTTTATATAGAAGACATGGCTCATAGCTATAAATTTAGGGTTTGAAAATGAATGACTGCAATTCAATATAACTAGTTAATCCACAATATTTATTCAATATATAACGATAACTGGCTATTTTTCTAAGTTTCACATAACACTTAGTACCTAAAAACCCAAAAATAATTAGGAAAGATATCCTTGCTTTCAAAGAGGCTACAATTTTAAATCACAGAATAGTGTTCCACAGATGTTGGATGGATCAGTTTTTTGTTGTTGTTGTTCTTATCAAGCTGATCCTGAGAGTGAAAGGACATGTTCAAGGACCAGTAAAAGTAACACTCAAATGCTCTCAGAAGTTCTTATTATGAATGTCATCTTTGACACTCATTTAATTTACCACATACTTCTGAAATATTCCCCAGAAGCCCCATCAGACCTTACCCAAGACACTCAAACTATTCTCCTGGTTTACCTATTTTCTCATTTATTTGGGAATCTTTACTTCTAATCTTTATAAATTGAAAAGATAAGTCACTCTTGCCCCCCAAGAAGCTGTTGCAATGGATCATTTTCAGAGGGAAAATTATGACAACTTGTTCAGGATACCCATAACTTATTCAATATCCCAGGTACAGATTGGATATTTTGTTAAAAGAGAAGCTCTTAAGACTTCCTCATTTAGTCAGACATACAGTTAACATAACAGCCAGGATCAAAAATTCTTCTGAGCCTAGAATAATGATCACTCTCATTGCCAAATGGCACTTTGCTCCTTTCTTTGTACTTTACTGAGCTTCTGTCTCCTTTATTGCAATATTATCTTTATCTCATCAGTGCAGAGAATATTCAAGTGTAGCCTAAGCCTACTCAGCATCCTCATCACATTGTGATGTTCTCCCAAATTCATGTTTATTCAGAAACAATAAATGTGACCTTATTTAAAAATAGGACCTTAGAGACATAAACAAATTAAAATGAGGTAATATTAAATTAGACTGGGTTCTACCCTAGTGACTAGTGTCCTAATAAGTAGAAAGAAATTTGGAACTAGATCCACACAAAGGGAAGAAAATAAGGGAAGGCCAATGAAAATATTCAAGGAAGAGATTCAAGTTATCTTTTAGCAAAATAAGAAATATAAAAATTTTTTTAGCAACTGCAAGAATCTAGGAAGAAACTTGGAAGGAAAGTTCCTTAGTGCCTTCAGAAAGAACAGAAACCTGTTTAAACTCTTAATTTTTGACTTTTATTTTCTAGAACTACGATAAAATAAAGTTCTGTAATTTTAAGTTACCTAAATTTATGCAGATTTGTATGGAAGCAAATTAATGTTGTAACAATCCTTAATTTTTTCAAAAATACAATACAGAAGAAATGGACAAAGGAAAATAGGTCATTTAATTTCTTTATTTGTTCCCCCAACTTCTCCCAAGCATTCAATTGGAGGTATAGAGGGAGTAAAACACTTTAGAATTTTTTGGTCTTTGAAGAACTGCAAAGTCAGCCTTAATTGATTAAATCTGGAGCATATATAAATGGTTTGGGTTTCCCATCCAAGACAGAACCAATAGGAGGTCATGTGTATGTGTTTTAAAGATATATTCATGTTGTATTTATTTTATTTATATTTTTCTATCTCAGAATAAGAAACAGCTTTTCTCATATGATTATGAAACTTGTAGAAGGCAATTTGAAGACTTAGGTGAGTTGACATTTAATTGCCTAAGTCTGAATAAAATCAACTAGGATTACTGATGGTCTAAATTCTAACCTAAAAACCTGAAAGCTGAAGACCCATGAAAGCTGAAGATCCACTGTTTTAAAATAAGTCTAAAGTGCAAAAAAGATTAATGTCACAATTCAAACTAGCACATAGTGGTACTTAGCCTGTAAAAATCTGTCCAGGTCATCAACTGATCATACAAAGCTCGTTCATTTGTACAGAGCTTTGTCTTACCAGTCTACTAACTCAAATGCTAATATCTAGAAACTTCCTCAGAGAAGTGCCTGTTCATGAGGAGATGAACACTTTTTTGATAGTTTTTGGGTTTTGTGAGTTAACCTTTGTGAGTACTTCTTATATCCTAGATATCAACCCTTTATCTTATGTATTGAGTGCAAAAGTTTTCTCTCATTCAGTTAACTGCTTTCTAATTTTGGCCTGTGATTTTTTTTCCATACAGAAACTTTTTAGTTTGATGTAGTCCCATGTATTTGGGTTTGATACGATAGCTCTTGCAATTGGCATTCAAGACTTCTTTGAGGTCTAAGTCTTGGGATGTTCTGCCAATGTTTTGTTCAATGAATTTTATGAATTTGGGTCTAATCTCAAAGCAAAACCTTTAATCCACTTTGATTTGACTTTTGTGTAAGGTGTGAGATATGGATCAATCTTTAATTTTTTACACATAGTTATCCAATTGTTCCAACACCATTTGTTGAAGAGAATGTTTTTGTTTTATTTAATATTCTTGACTCCTTTATTAAAGATTAGTTGAACATATGCTTGGGGGTTTGTTACTGGATAGTCTCTTCTGACTATCTGTCTGAAAATGTCTTTGTTCCAATACCATTCTGTTTTGATCACTATGGCTTTGTAGTAGAGATTCAAATTAGGTAATAAGATGCCTACCAGTTTCTTGTTTTCATTATTGATTTGGTTATCCTGGGTCTTTTATGGTTCCACACTAACTTTATAATCGATTGTTTTCTGAACTTGAATAGGGATTGTATTGAATCTATATAGAAGTTTAGATAAGATTGTCATTTTGATGATATTTATTCTTACAACCCATGAGCATGAAATGTTCTTTATTTCCTTAGGTCTTTTTCAATTTCTTTCTGAAGTTTTTTGAATATTTCTTTTTTTTATCTTTTAATTGCTATTTGCTTTAGCTTGAACTACAATGTATTAAATAATGCAATGTATTGTATATAATAATATATTGTATATACATTGTATTCCATTATTGAATAACAATATTTTTTTCTTAACACCACCCATCACCAGTGCAACATTCCCATCACCAATGTCCCAAGTCTCCCTCCTCCCCACCCGACCCCCGCCTGTACTCTAAACAGGTTCTCAATTTCCCTCATACATTCTCATTATTAGGACAGTTCAAAATGTAGTTATTTATCCAACTAAACTCATCACTCTTTGTGATGAGCTTCCTGAGGTGAGCTGGAACTTCCAGCTCTTTTCTCTTTTGTGTCTGAAAGTTATTATTGCAAGAATGTCTTTCATTTTTCTTAAAACCCATAAATGTGTGAGACCATTCTGCGTTTTTCTCTCTCTCTCTGACTTATTTCACTCAGCATAATAGATTCCGTGTACATCCATGTATAGGAAAATTTCATGACTTCATCTCTCCTGACAGCTGCATAATATTCCATTGTGTATATGTACCACAGTTTCTTTAGCCATTCGTCTGTTGAAGGGCATCTTGGTTGTTTCCAGAGTCTTGCTATGGTAAATAGTGCTGCAATGAATATAGGTGTAAGGAAGGGGTTTTTGTATTGTATTTTTGTGTTCCTAGGGTATATTCCTAGGAGTGGTATAGCTGGATCGTATGGGAGCTCGATTTCCAGTTTTTGGAGGAATCTCCATATTGCTTTCCATAAAGGTTGAACTAGACGGCATTCCCACCAGCAGTGGATAAGAGTTCCTTTCTCTCCACATCCCCGCCAACACTGTTTATTCTCATTCTTTGTGATGTGTGCCATTCTCTGTGGTGTGAGGTGGTATCTCATCGTTGTTTTGATTTGCATCTCCCTGATGATTAGTGATGTGGAACACTTTTTCATGTGTCTTTTGGCCATCTGTATTTCTTCTTTGTCAAAGTGTCTGTTCATTTCTTCTCCCCATTTTTTGATGGGATTAGATGTTTTTTTCTTGTAAAGTTCTGTCAGTGCCTTGTATATTTTGGAGATTAGCCCCTTATCTGATGGGTATTGGGTGAATAGTTTCTCCCACTCAATGGGTGGCTCTTGTATCTTGGGCACTATTTCCTTTGAGGTGCAGAAGCTTCTCAGCTTAATATATTCCCATCTGTTAATTTCTGCTTTCACTTGCTTGGAGAGTGCACTTTCTTCCTTGAAGATGCCTTTAGCCTCAATGTCCTGGAGTGTTTTACCTACGTATTGTTCTATATATCTTATGGTTTTGGGGCTGATATCGAGGTCTTTAATCCATTTGGATTTTACCTTCGTACATGATGTTAGCTGGGGGTCTAAGTTCAATTTTTTGCAAGTGGCTAGCCAGTTGTGCCAACACCACTTGTTGAAGAGGCATTCTTTGTTCCATTTAGGATTTTTTGCTCCTTTATCAAAAATTAGGTGATTGTATGTCTGGGGAACATTCTCTGAGTATTCAAGCTTATTCCACTGATCTGAGGGCCTGTCCTTATTCCAATACCATGCTGTTTTGATAACTATTGCTTTGTAGTAAAGTTTAAAGTTGGGGAAAGTAATTCCTCCCATATTCTTTTTCCCAATGATTGCTTTAGCTATTCGAGGGTGTTTATTGTTCCAAATAAATTTCAAAAGTGCCTGGTCCACTTCTTTGAAGAATGTCATGGGTATCTTTAGGGGGATCGCATTAAATCTGTACAGTGCTTTGGGGAGTATTGCCATTTTAATGATGTTAATCCTGCCAATCCATGAGCAGGGTATGTGCTTCCATTTCCGCGTGTCCTCTCTTATTTCTTGGAGCAGAGTTTTATAGTTTTCCTTGTATAGGTCCTTCACATTTTTAGTCAAGTTGATTCCAAGATATTTGAGTTTGTGTGACACTATAGTGAATGAAGTTTTCTTAATGTCCATTTCTTCCTTATTAGTATTGGTGTATAGAAAGGCCATTGATTTTTGTGTGTTAATTTTGTAGCCTGCCACCTTGCTATATGAGTCTATTGTTTCTAGAAGCTTTTTGGTAGAGTCTTTGGGGTTTTCTAAGTAGAGTATCATGTCATCTGCAAACAGTGAGAGCTTGACTTCTTCCTTTCCTATCTGGATTCCCTTGATATCCTTTTCTTGCCTAATTGCTATAGCGAGTACTTCCAGTGCTATGTTGAATAGGAGTGGTGAGAGAGGACAGCCTTGTCTTGTGCCAGAATTTAGAGGAAAGGCTTTCAGTTTTTCTCCATTGAGGACAATATTTGCCTCTGGCTTGTGGTAGATGGCCTTAACTATATTGAGAAAGGTTCCTTCCATTCCCATCTTGCTGAGAGTTTTGATCAAGAATGGGTGTTGGACCTTGTCAAATGCTTTCTCTGCGTCGATTGATATGATCATGTGATTTTTATTTTTCTTGCTGTTGATGTTGTGTATTATGTTGATAGATTTACGGATGTTAAACCAGCCTTGCATTCCTGGAATGAAACCTACTTGATCGTAGTGGATGATCTTCTTAATGAGGCATTGAATCATATTTGCCAGGATTTTGTTGAAGATCTTTGCATCTGCATTCATCAGCGATATTGGTCTGTAATTTTCTTTTTTCGTAGCATCTCTGTCTGGTTTAGGTATCAAGGTAATGTTGGCTTCATAAAAGCTATTTGGAAGTTTTCCTGTTTTTTCAATTTCATGAAAGAGTCTTGCCAGGAGAATATTTCTTGATATAAGTCTCTCACCCCTCTTGATAAATTGTTTCCTAGCTACTGGATAGTTTTAGACCCTATTTTAAATGAGATAGCCACTTTGATCTCTTTTTCCTTTGAGTCATTATTTGTATGAAGAAATACAACTGTCTTTTGTGATTGACTTTGTACTCACTCACTTTATTGTATTGTTTTATTGTTTCTAGGAGCTTTCTGTGGACTCTTTAGGGTTTTCAATGTATATCATCAAATGATATGCAAATAACAATAGTCTGACTTACTCTTTTCTGATTTGGGCTTCTTTAAATTCCTTCTCTTGTCTGATTGCTATTGCTAGAACTTTAATACTATGTTGAATGAGAATGGAGACAGTGGACATCCTTACCTCATGCCAGACCTTCGAGGTAATGTTTTTAGTTTTTCACCATTAAGGATAATGTTGGCTGTTGGATTTTTATAGCTAGCTGTTACTATTTTGAGGAAGGTTTCATTCACACCTATTTTGCTGAGAGTTTTTATTATAAATGAGTGTTGGATTTTGTCAAATGCGTTCTCTGCATCAATTGATATTATCATATGTTTATTATCCTTCCTTTTATTAATGTGGTGTATGATGTTGATTGAATTGCATATATTGCATCATTCTTGCATTCCTGAGAAGAAACCCACTTGGCCATAATGCATAATTTTTTTTATGTGTTGGATTCAGATTGCTAAGATTTTGTTAAGGATTTTTGCATCTATGTTCATTAGTGTAATTGTAAGTGTAATTTTCTTTTCTTTCTTCCTTTGTCAGCTTTGGGAATGACTGTGATATTAGCTTCATACATGGTATTAGAGTGGGTTCCTGTCATTTTTGTTGTTTCAGAAAAGTCCAAAGATCAATGGCAATACCATATTTTCCGGCGTATAAGAGGACCAGGCGTATAAGACAACCCCCTAATTTTACAGTTAAAACATAGGTTTAGGCCTATATTTGCTGTATAAGACAGAATGTTCCTGTGCTGCAACTGTATCTTCCACAGTGAGCCAATCACAACAAGCAAAGGTTCAAAGGTTATACTGTAATAGACTTCCTCTCTGACTCTGGCCAATCTGAGCAGGCTTTTTACAGTGTAGATTCGGGTCCAGAACATTATCTAATTTGCATGTATAAAAAGCCTGCTTGGATTGGCTGAGTTCGAGAGGCGGTCCAAGCAGCCTTGCAGTGATTAGTGCAGGATCGAGTTGGAAAATTCATTTTGTGGCAATATTCAGACAATTTTTGTTTAGCGGCATATTGAAACATTTTTCAGGATATACTTGTGTATAAGACGACCCTGATTTTTGGTTGACTTTTTTTTGTTTCAAAAGTCGTCTTATACACCGGAAAATATGGTAATTATTCTAAGAATGCTTGATAAAATTCATCTGTAAATACATCTGGTTATGGACTTTTATTCTTGGGAAGTTTCTTAATTATTGTTTTAATTCCCTTAGATTTTAGCTTGCTTAGGTTTTCCACTTCCTCCTAATCAAGTATTGGGAGATGATATTTTTCCAGATATCTGTCTATTTCTTCTGGTTCTCTAGCTTAACTGTGTACAGTTGTTAAGAACAAGCTCTCGTTATGTCTTATATTTCTTGGGGTTCTCTCGTTATCTCTCCTATTTCATTTCTGATCTGATTTGAGTATTTTCAAAATTTTTTTGTGAGTCTTGCCAGTGGTTTTTTGTATCTTGTTTATTCTTTCAAAAAGACAAGCTCCTTGTCTCATTGATTCTTTGTATTTTTTTATATTGTTGATTTCTGCTCTGATTTTAATTCTTTATTTTCTTTTGCTTTTGTTTGAGTTCTTTTGCTATTGATTTTCCAGATATTTAAGGTGTCCCTTTAGGTCAGTGGTCGGCAACATTTTTTTTTTTTTCAACTGAGCCAAATCTCGCCAAAACCACGATTGAAATTTATTTTGAGAGCCACACAGGGCGCGCACTGACAGAGACTAGGAGCAGAGTCCTAACTCCTGGAGCAGCCGCCTGGCACACAGAAGAGCCAAATTAAAAGTGTAGACAGCCACATGTGGCTCGCGAGCCGCAGGTTGCGGACCACTGCTTTAGGTTGTTGGTTTTTTTTGGGGGGGGGACCACACCTGGGGATGAATAAAGGTTACTTATGGCTCTGTGCTCAGAAATCACTCCTAGCAGGAAATGGGATCATATGGGATGCCAGGAATCGAACTCATGTCTGTCCTGGGTCAGCCACCTGCAAGGCAAATGCCCTACGGCTGTGCTATCTCTTTGACCCATTGAGGCTGTTGATTTTATCTTTTACTTCTTTTCTAATATACACCTATATTACTATGAGTTTCCCCCTAATTACAACTTTTGCTTTGTCCCATACATAAATTTTGACAATTTGTTTCTTTGTCATCATTAGTTTCAAGGAATCTATTTCTTCTTTTATTTTCTCTGATCCAGCAATTGTTGAGCAACATATTGTTTAGTCTTCAGGTGCTATATTTTCTTCCCATCTTCCTTTTACAATCAATCTTGATATCTGTGGTCTGATAGGATGGTTGGTATAATTCTTATATTTGTGACTTTATGTAGGTTAGTTAGACTTGTATCCTAAAATGTGGTATATCCTGGAGAAAGTTGCATGTGCACTTGATTTCACAGGCTAGTGACTCCTTGATTTCCGTTGCTAAAACATAAAGTGTTGATTTTGGTTTCTCATCTATAAGACTCAGGCATTTGGGTAGACTTGAAAATTTGCCAGGATTTATCTCCATATCCCCAACTATAGGTGTATTTCTTAGCTTCATTGATCTTTGCAGTTAGTGGTTTAGAATGCTGGAGTATCAGGGTGTTTAAAACCGTAATCTATTGAACTGTTTGTATGGTAGATAGTTCAAGGTCACCTTCTTTAGAGGTTATTTTTCTAAACAAGCAAGGTTATCCAAGTATGATAAAAAATATTGCATAATAGTCCATTGGTTTGTTCAGCTGGCTTTTGAACTGTATATTTTCTAAGAAAAAAGTGTTAGATCCAATTTGTCATCAACTATATAATTTGAAATGACTTTATGAAGACTCTGATGTGTCCGCATGTTTTAAGAAAAGGAGGATAAATGGGTAAAGAGGGTGGATTCCCCATTTCTGCCCAGACACAGACCTGATTGACTCAAGGGGGCAGATTATCAGGAATGGTGCTGAAACCCAGATGGAGGGTGAGGAAAGGTTTGAAAGACCTTCATGGTTGGTGGGAGAGATTAGGTCTGGAGATTACCTGTTCCAGTACAAACCTGACTGTTCCCAGGGGGCAGAAGATTAGTAGTGTCAGTTTATTATTAATGACATTTTTATAGACTTTATTTTGGTTTTGGGGACACACTCAGTGGCACTCAGTATTACTATTGACTCTGCACAGAAATTGCTCCTGGAAGGCTCATGGAACCATATGGGATGCCAGGGATTGAACCCAGGTTTGTCCTGGGTTTTTACACATGCAAAGAAAATGCCCTACTGATGTGTTATCACTCAAGCCCATACAGTCTGATTTTTAAGTCAGAGTTTTCACTCACATAGCAGATATATGGGGTCAACTTTTTTCTCAGTAATTTCTGACTTTTCTAAACACCATTTTAAAAATATTTCATAGGTTCTTCATGACAATATTTCTACTAGAAAACCCAAATATTTGGGAATAAGACGTATTTTTTTATAGCTGTGGAGTATTGCAGAAGGAGCACCCACCCACCATTAATATACCCAAAACATCCAACTAGTTGTACAATGGTCTGCACAGGCAACAGATTTTTTTCAAGGTTTCTTTAATGCTTAATTCCTGCCCCTAAGGATTTTGTGGGAAAATATGGTCAAGAGCCACAGAGATCTTTGTGAATATTACTTCCCACTAAGGGCTCATGTCCTGACTTTTTAATTGTAACTTCTAAAATAAGAGCAGCTACCAGGAAATAGTAAAGTAATATTGAATAGAGTTGTCTTTGGCTCTGCTCCACCCTACAATTCTGGCTAAATAGCCAATATTGTCCCTGTAAAAGAAAAGTATAAGATTTGGGATAACCAAAAGGTCAAATCCACCTAATTTTACTGATGTGAATCTGAGTTCCAAAGAAGAGAAAGTCAAATTTGAGTTTGTAGTAGTTATAATTAACATCCAAATTAGATGTAAAGTTATATTAGACAAAACTTCTTTCCAAAAGAAACGGAGAATTAGAGACACAAGCTAGAGACACAATGATAAAACTTAATTTTTCCTCAACATACAATGTTTAGAAACTTGAGGGTCCATGATGCTAAGAAAAATTTGGGAGCTTTTTCTTCAGCTCTTTCTATACTCTCCTCCCCTCTTTCATTTTGGACATTTTTTCCCAGGTATTATTCTGTTCCATTGTGGAGAAAAGTTAATCTCAGTGACAGGCTAATGAAATTGTGTGGGTGGGTAGAAATTTAATTCCAATTTTATGATCACTTTTTCTGGAGCCTTTGGGATTGATAAAATGTACCTCATCATTTTTGTAACATGGGCCCTTTTAATAAGTGTTAGTCTCCTTTTTTATAAAAAAACATGACAAAGAATATTAATAGAGAGATTATCAAGTGTAAGAAAGAATTTAATAAAAACATGATTGAATTGGAGGTCATCATTTAATAACTGGAGTTACTATTCAGTCTATCTATGTATTTTGTTGATGAGAAAACAGAATTTTTTGGACACATTCAAATAAAGATAGGTTTTTAAACAGCACCATTTTGTACAATGTCATTTTACTACAATGTTGAAAAATCCTGGCTAAGATGAAATATTGTTTTGCTATGACTTTTTTATGACATCTTATTTTATATCATTTTAATTAGTTCCCTATATCTTCTCAACAAAATTAAGGGAAGGCTTATTATGATTAAAAGAAGTTAATACACAACTTTGAGCATGGAATTATGTACTTAACTCATCAAAGAACTATTGGTTTCTAGCATAGGCTGAAAAAAGCTAATTTACTTAAGGAGACTGGATATGATTTAGGTGACTATAATTTGATACATTCTGAGATGTCTCTCATTTTCTCTATCTTCATACTTTATATTTTTCTATCACAAACACATTAAAATGAGTACTAGATATAGATTGATGGATGAACAAGAAAATGAAAAATTATAGTTCTCTTTTGGTTAAAAAACATAATATATTCTTCTTTTATATGTAAATAAAGGCATGTTATTGTCGTTGCTCATTGCTCCTGCATATTAGTGATCTGAGATAAGGGCCATAATTTTTTTGACATGTCAACATAACTTTGTAAGGAATGTACAGGTCTTTGAGGCTGACTAGGCTTTCACAAAGAAGTTCTGGCCACATAGATTTGTTTCAGTCATAACTTTTCTAATTGGATTTGGCCATCATCTTAGATCTAGGTCACTCATTTTGCAGTCTTTATCACCTAACTTTGGCCTTGGAGATGAATTTCTGAGATTAATTTTTTATTTGAAGCATAAAATTAATTTTACCTGAAGAAAGTTAACTTTTAAACAAGCCATAGTTTTTATCTGGGCATAGTCAGGATGGAAATGTTACATAGCATCTAGCCTTTGACTGGGCATTAGATGGAATGCAAAAACATTTAAGGCTTAATGTATAACATTTGTGTATATATATATATATATATAACATAATGTATAACATTTAAGGACATTATGTATAGCAAGTTGATCAAGATTACAGAGTTAAATAAAAATTATGATGACACCATCATTCAAAAATGACACAGAAAAAATAGAAAATTAAGGAAACATTACAGGGGAGAGAGGGTCAATACTTCACAGAGAAAGTGAGGCTTTGGCTGGCACTTATAGCTTATGTAGACTGGTGATAACCATAGTAGGGATAAGAAGAATGAAATGTGAAAGAAAGAGGGCCAAAGTGATAGCACAGTGGTAGGGTGTTTGCCTTGCATGCAGCCAACCTAGGATGTACCCAGCTTTGGCACCCTGGCAAAGGGTACCATTCCTGGCACCCCATATGATCTCCCATGCCTGCCAGGAGCAATTTCTGAGCATAGAGCCAGGAGTAAAGTAACATCTGAGCACTGTCAGTGTGGTCCAAAAACAAATACAAAAATGAAATGTGAAAGATACTTATCCCTCCAGGTGAGATAGGGCTGGATGAAAACAATTGTTTGATCCTTACAGATAAAATTTTCAACCTTCATTCCTTAACATTGGAGTCATAACTGCATTGAGTACAAGTACATAAACCAGCAGGCCCATTCACTGTACATTGTGATATTAAAATGAAAATCTTCCTTTAGTCAAACAAAAGTTCAAATAGAAGCTGTTATCATTCTGCCCCCTGTCCCTTTTATCTCTTCCAGAGTTTTCTAGAAGTTTGTAAATTTATGAGGAAATTTGGAGACCTAGGACTGCATATAGGCTTGAGACAGAATAAGAAAATACCCTATTTGGAGAGTATAGTAGCGGAATGGTCCATAAGATTCATTGTGTGCTAATAAATACACTTAAAATTAAACAGAATTAAACAGCCACAGAATCTCTGGTGGGGTCAAATCTCTGTGGTTATAATTCCTGGTGGGAACATATGATAGAAGGACATGGTCACTGAATGTCACTGATCCTCTTAGGTCAGGGACATTCCCACAGATACATGGTTCCAACTAAACATGGTTTATAAACATGGTTTTCATAGAGAAGGTCCTGTAGTCAAAAGGCTTTCAGTGCTTTGATTCTATGTCACTGGGATAAGCCTGAGGGAAATGCAAGTCAACCCAGCTCTTCTCTAATGGGTTTGCCAGAGTTGATATATCATTATGCCCAAAGGAAGGAGACAATGAAAAATAGATCAAAACTATAGAACTGTGGTCTATTCTTCCTTGGAAATGAAAATAGGCGAAGGAAAGATGGATGTAGCTAAAGGTACTGGGGAGTACTGGCAGGCAATGCATTTTCAGGTTCAAATGAGAAGGGTAAGCTACTGGCATGGACAAAACCTGGCACTGTCTCAAGGCAGGGCTCTTTCTGGGCACTGGACAAGGTCCATGGATCTGGAAGCTGCCCAAAGCTGATGGTGATGCCAGCACTCCATTTACCCTGTGAAGTGTATTAATAAAAGGTTTTGGCCTGGACAAGGTTGCTGTGGCTTTAGAAAAATATAGCAGAATAAAAAAAAAAAAAGGAAAGTGCATATACTGGCACCTCTGAGCAATCTCATGTCTTCTGTGTCTGATGAATGTTCCTACTTGAGGAAATGTTAGTCCCTGACAATGGTAAATAGAGAAAATTCAGACAAGACTGCAAATTAATGCAATGCCACCTACCTATAGCAACAAAACATTAATCGAAGTCAGAGAAAAAAATTGCTCGAGTTAAGTGAGATTATTGGGAATGAAAGAAAAATAACAAATTTTTCAATGGTATTTCTCTAAACTTACCTCATTCTCTTTTATAACACAACTTCAGAAGCATTTTTAATGGCATGCCAGAGATAGGGGTCTTTAACAAGACCTACTGTACTTATCAGAGAAGTAAAGGGCTTTTTCCTAGATCCAGTTGCAGGTTAATAGCAGACCTGGGAGGGTGAATTTTTTACATTTCTGATCCAGTGTTCTTTTTACCACTTCACATCTGATGTAATAAATACTTTACTATCTATTAGACCGGTACAGTGGTATCCTGAGTCAGTAAGGTTGGATTTCATGGACTGCACGTAAGAACATGGACTAATGTCCATGAACATCAGAACTGTTCAGACTTCCAATCCCATTCTTTCTGGGTTATCCTTGAGTTTTGCTGTTGATAAGATTTAGGGGCATTTTGTCTTCACCTTTTTCTTTTCTCAGAAGATATTCATGTTTATCTAACACAGTTAAATTTTAGCTCAAGAATCCTGCAGGTAACTCTGGAAGAACTTTTATGAGTAGATACAAAATGTTGAAAGACAGGAATTTAAGTTAAGAGGAAGGAAAGAAAGGGGAATGAAACAAAAAGAATTCAAGGTGATAAATATTAATTGAAGAATTTATTTCTTTTAAAGATTCACATTTATTTTTTATTTTTTAACAATGATATCTTTATTTAAGCACCATGACTACGAACATGTTTATAGTTGGGTTTCTGTCATAAAAAAGTAATTGAAGAATTTATACCAGACCAGTCCTTAGTCACTTGATCATTAAAATTATTCCATTGCAGGGCTGAAGCAGTGGCATAAGTAGTATGTCATTTGCCTTGCATGCGCTAACCTAGGACTAACTGTAGTTTCATCCATTAGTGTCCTATATGGTACCCAAAGCCAAGAGTGATTTCTGAGCGCATAGCCAGGAGTAACCCCTGAGTGTGACTGGGTGTGTCCCAAAAACAAACTAACAAATAAACAAACAAAGAATTACTCCATTGCAGCACTAAGAAAGAACAAAATCATTTAATTTGTAGCAACTGCATGTTCTGGCTGGACTAGAAGATATAGTGTAAGTAAAGTCAGTCAGAAATAAAGGGAATATACATAATTATCTCTATCATATCTTATATCTAAAAATACTCAGTAAGTTCTCAGCAAATGATCAGAAGTGGAATAACATTAAATCTGATACACACAACTAATTATTTATTTTTTTGACCATGACCTGCAGTGTTCAGGGGTTTCTCCTGACTCTGTGCTCAGAAATTGCTCTTGGCAGTTTTAGGGGGCCATATTCTATGCTGGAGATAGAACCTATGTCAGTCTTGGGTCAGCCATGTACAAGGCAAATGCTTTACTGCTATGCTACCACTTTGGCCCTACACAAATGAATTTTTGAGATGTGGGAATTGACAGGAGAATATCGGTGTCCTTAGGGGACAGAGGTGGGTATACTTTCTATGGATATAATGTTGGAATTCATGCATGAAAAACCATGGTTAATAGTATTATAAACCACAGAATCTAAATCAATTTAAAACAATTAAAAAAAAAGAAATAAAATTATCCCATTGTCACTACTATTGAAAAGTGCATTATTTATAGAATAGCTTAGAGCCAGAAAGAAGCATAGAAGAAATTCATCCCATTCCTTAAGGAATGACTCCTTAAGAGCTGAGTAGCCTTGAGGACTTAATCCAAAAAAAAAAAAAAAAGAGGGAAAGGAAGGAGCCTGTCTATTGGATTAGGACTATAGTGACTGAGTGAGAAAGGAGTGAAACTTTGTGTGTCCTGTTGCTCAGTGCTGACCATTAGAATAAGTAAAGATCATAAAGAAAATACAGGGCAGAATCCATTAACACAATGGCCTGAGTTAAAGGATTAAGAATTGGGCCAGTAGGCCTGTTAGTAGGCCTTGTTCATGGCCTACCTGGGTTTCAATCCTGGCATCCCATATGGTCCGCAGAGCCAAGACTGCAAACCTAGGAGTAAATAAACCATGAGCACTGCTTGGTGTGGTCCCCAAACCAAAATAAATAAGTAAACAAATAAACAAATAAATGAAATAGAATTTCAATTTAGGTTAAATTCTGTGACAAAAAGAACCAGCTAGTACGTCCCAGAAAGACTAGGAAAGGGAGAGGGTCACTTTAAGGAAGGTTTTTGGGAGGGGCTTCCCGGAGTGGTGACATTTAACCTGAGGACTGAGTCATCAGAATATCTGAACATATGATATTGGACTTAAAGATTTCATGGGAAATGGAGAATCAGTGCATCCAGACTCTAGGTGAAAAGCTAAGTAAATTCTTCTGGCTGATGAACATGGGCAGAGGAATTCTCATGGGAAAGACCAGAGATGTAGAATGGTGGGTGCATCAGGGGAGTGCAGTACAGTTATAAAATAACCCCTACCTCATCCTATGAAGTAGCAAGACTAGAAGCAGGACAGGTACCTGGTAGCATGAAAAAATGATTATTTAGGAATAAGAATTTCTTATTATCTTAGACGGGCAGATTCAAGGCTGATAAATCTTAAGAAACCTCAAGAATTTTCCCAGTACTTGACCCACACTCCTAGAAGAAGATAGCTATCAAAACAAAAATCCAGTCATTTGGTTCTTTGGTCAATGGCCAAAATCCACCTGCCTAGCTCTTCTTCCTGGAATCAATGCTGTGGGAAGAATATCTCATTCATGAGAGGAAGTTTCTTTTCTCTTTTTAGCTGTCAGGGCAACCAACATATTTAAAGGTCAGTTGCATCAGTTCTCCTAATAGGCAATTAAGCAATTGTCTGAACAAATCAGAGACATCTGGAGCAGGCTTTGCTCAAACCTTGAGACCTGGGAGAGGCTAGGAAAAGAGCAAGGAAGTGGACAGAGGGGAGAGGATGTGGCTTCAGGAAACTGTAAGAAACACCCTAGCATGTAAAACAAATACGTCAGGAAACATAGGGAATGTCGCCCCACAGACCTAATAGACATGAGAAAAATAGCAGTTACTGGCCATCACCTACCTTAGGCTCTCTCTCTCTCACCTTAATCAGCCTCTCTCTCTTTCCTTCACATTCTCTTCAACGTTTTCACCTCTCTTTATTTCACTTTCTTCTTCATTTTTTTATCCCTAAAACTCTTTCTTTGCTTCACCCCTTTGATTCCTACCATTCTATTATTTTCTCTTTTACCTTATCATAGATATCAGAAGGAACTAACCATCTTATTTTTCTTTAACTTTGAAGATCAAATTAATTTTGATAAAGCAAAAACACCCTCTCACCTAGAAGCTGAGATTTTATCTCAAGATCTCCCAAATATTCAGTCTATATTCTACAGACATTTTTTATAGAATATATTTTTGTATACATTATATATATATATTTTTTGAGGAAATCCCTATTTGTAGAGACAAAATATCTATTTTGGTTACAACTATTTGTAAATAAACTTGAAGAGAGAAAACCTGTACCAATTCTTCATCTACAACAAGTGATACGGTTTTTAATCTTCTAGATCATATCAGTTTTTAATATCCATAGATATATTTATTGAAATTTATTAAGTACTTAATTTTATTATTTAACAAATAATAATAATAAATAAATCTTCCACTAGGATTCCCATTACTTCCTTATTCTCCCTTTTCCCTATCCTCTCACTATATAAGTACATTTTAAAGCTTGATTGTTGAAGTTTAGATTTCTTGCTTTAAGGTGAATTGACTGTAGTTTCAGTATTTCACTATCCCACTCCTCTACACCACCAAAGTATGTTGATCCCCATGACCCCTTGCTCCCTGTTGCTTCTGGGTCTTCTTTCACCCTCAATTTTCCCCACTGTTTAACCCTAGGTACTTCTATAAAAAACATTTCTTAGATACTAGCCAAAGTCAATATCTTGAGTTTTTGTCCACTTATAAGCCAAATTGCTTGCATGTCTAGCTAGGATATGACCTAGAATTTATGGGATGGTGGCTTGCAAAGATGCAACCAAGGTATCATTTTCAGAGGGGCCAATATTTCCCAGAAGGAACCATCTACATAGCTGATAGTATAAAGATATAGTCAAAAACAAGCAATTGAAGCTGTTGTGTTTCAAGAAAAAGCAAGACTTCTTTCTGTTATCATTCATCTTCTTAGGGAAAGGTAAAAATAAACACACAATAAATCAACAGTAGGTTTTGTCCACAGTGCAAATCAAAACATTGGTGCAGATTTCAATGGGGAGAAGCAAACTTAAAAAAAAAAAAGCTACAAAGTCTATCAAGGTGGTAAGAAAAGCTCCTGATTGAACCACCTACTTTCAGTTACCTTTTGAGTTACCTTCTGAGTCCATTAATTATAGTTTTCTAAGAGCAGCAGTAGTAGACATAATGGTGAAGAAATAAAGGCACTAGTCATGAAGGGACCATTTTGCTTGAGAAGGGCAGTGGTTTCTTATTTGATAGCTTTCAAGTCAACTACTTTTTAATTTGTGATCAAGGAAGTTTCCTAAACTTTAGTTTTCCCCATTCAAAGAAACTAATACTAGCTCAGGATGCTTGTTGTACAAGTCAAACAGATAAAGCCTGAAATATTGGTCATTAATACTTGATTACTGATAGTTTTTGTCCTCATGCAGCACTGGAAAGTGTTTTCACTGTGGCTTGTATTGAAGACACATTCAATATAACTTTGCAGAACTGAAACACAGAAGCTGGGAATTTTGTTTAATTTGCATATGAAGGAAACTGAAGATTAAAGGAATTAAACTTTTTGAATAGATATTTTTGAAAAGTCTACTGTTCAGGGGCAGAAAAGGTGATACTACTGGTAGGAAGCTTGCCTTGCATGCAAGCCAACCTGGATTTAATACCCAGTATCCTTGTTAGTCTCCCAGGTTCGATGAAAATATTCCCTACGAATATAACCAAGAATAAGTCTTGAGAATTGTGGGATGTAGCCAAAAAGTTTCTTGTTTAAATAGATTCCATCTCTGGTATTTTAACTAAATTATTTATTGCACTATTATGTCTATGTGTTCTGTATTTTTATTTTGCCCCCATATTTTCCAAGTCTATATATCTGGTTTTCTAAATGAAACTAAATGTTTTAATTATTATAGTAAGAAGTGATCATAAGCCTGAACTATCTTGTTAATTGCTGTACAGCCCAAAGGAGGTGAAAGTCAGATTTCTTAATGATCCTAGAAAAACTCTGGTAATGTTCTGGCTTCCATATTGTTTATCCTCCTAGCCTCCTCTTCCCAGGTCTAATTCCTCCATCTTTCTCCAATACTGTCATCCATTAACCCCTTTATGATCCCTCCCCAAGGTTAGCATCCTTCTCTGAAGCTTGGGATTAAAATGCATCTCCTTTTCCTTGAGGTGTGAACTTCTCTAGCACTGAATATCTGAAACAGAAATTGAGCTGTAAATTATTGCCTTTGGTATTTCATTTAAAGATGTTTAAGATCTGGACTAAATTTTGTATTGTTTATATTGTTGCACAACAAATGAAAGCCTTAGTCACAATTTATGTAACTGATTTCATGTAACTGAATTCCATGGTGTTTATAACTGTTAAGTACCCTCTCCCAGAAACTGGAGAGACACCCCACAATCTGTGACACAAACTGCCTCCACCCTATGCTTTTCCTGGGAAGCCTAAACCACAATTTGTAATTGGGTGTTTATTTTGTGTTTAATGTTTATTTCTCTCCGAGGCTCTCAGGCACTATACGGGCAGGGGTAACATCTGTTTTGTTCATCCAGCTTTGTTAAGAGGCCCAACGTCTTATACCCAATAACTCAATAGATTGAACTCTGGATTCATGTGAAATCATTAGAGAAGAGAACAGCTAAACAAAACTATTGATTTTTTCTGCATATTCTGAGTATGCAATTAGTAGCACCTGGACATGTGTAAATAAAAATAATTCTAAGAGATTTTTGACCATTTAGAACCACATGGCAATAACTTGTTGCCTGTATATTTTGTGTATCTGTTTCTGCTATTTGGCTCTGGTTTTATATCTATTCCAGGAAGTATACAATTGTTGACTGCATTAACCCTCTGCCTGCCTGCCTGCCTGACCCAATATGGATCCACTTGTCCTCAGATCCACCATATTTCTCCTCTGTTTGAAGGCACTGTATATGGTTGTTTCCTCCAAAAATAAAGACTCAGTGAAACTTTCTAGAATCTATAATGCTGTGTAATTCTGAATTCAAGCCCTTCTCTTTAAAATTCTTTTTTTTTTTTTTTTGGTTTTTGGGTCACATCCGGCAATGCTCAGGGGTTACTCCTGGCTCTATGCTCAGAAATCACTCCTGGCAGGCTTGGGGGATCATATGGGATGCTGGCATTTGAACCACCGTTCTTCTGCATGCAAGGCAAATGCCCTACCTCCATGCTATCTCTCTGGCCCCCCTCTTTAAAAATTTTATAACATGTTCCCACAATCATGTTCTTTTATAAAAACATTTTTTCATGTGATTAATATTTTTTATAAAGTCCATGACTTCTGAGGTGGTCAAGATGTCAAGGTGGTTAGAACTTTCTCCACAAAAGCTGAAAAAAAAATGAGATAAGCTTCTGTTCAAACTATAATCATATTTCAGAACGGATAATACTTTTGCTTTCATCTCTATTGTATTAAAGATCTCCAAGAGAATTAGAGAGGTCAAGTGTAGAATAGAGAAGAGACCTTTTTGCTCTTTTCTGCTTTGAGTATTTTAAGACTCAATTTAATGAAGATTAGTTTTTCTACTGCTGCACAAAAAGACCCACCCGGTTGTAAGTGGCAGTGCTAACTGGGTACCAAATCAGTTCTAAGTAAATATTTAAAAAACACACGTTTTAAAGCTGGAGAGATATTACAAGAAAATAATCCTCTTACCTTGCATAAAGCCAATATCATTTTAATCTCCAATACCACACATTGTACCCCAAACATTAGTAGGGAGTAACCTCTGACCACTGTCAGGTGTGGCCAAAACTTTATCCACAAAAATAAAAGATTTAATGCCTAGGCAGTCCTCTAGGGTTAGTATTTTAAGATAAATCATCTGATTTTTGTTAGATTTCTCTACACTTTTGCTATTTTTTCTTTTAAGACCAAGCAACAGAGATTCAGTATAGCTCCAGAAAGTGCAAAAGAGACAATTTTAGTGATCTGACTTATTCTGGAAAGAGTATAGGGCTTAACATTTTAAGACAGAAAGAAAAGAAGCAAGCAAGCTATAAGAATGTCCACATGGGTAGGTAATAACACTAGGTATTGAGACAATACTGAAGATGTCTGTGTCCTAGGCTACTGCCCACATACTATACACTCTCTGAGTGGTTTGTAACCAATTCTTGTAGTTTTAGGTAGGCAGTGAATCTAAATATGCTTTCCTTGTTTCCTTTTACCTTTTCGTTCTTAGCTTCAATGAATGCAGTATGAGTTATAGATAAGTTATAAATAACTCTCCATCAAATCAAAATAGAGAGATGGAGTAGATAGGAGGTGGAAAGGCAAGAGAGGGGAGTTACATTTCAGTGTGTGGTCTAGGGTTTGTAGGGCTGGACCTTTTTAGGACTTTATATATAACTAGTTACCTCTGAGTTGGGCAGGTCAGGTTTCGGAGACTTACCAGTCAGAAGGGGGTAAGTCTTCTTAAAACTGTAGGACTGGACATATGTGATCCTGGTAACTTTCTAGGAACCCAGGAAGATGTTCTTCATCTTCATCATACAGTAGCTAAATCATCACACTGTGGCTAAAAATGGCTACAAATGGAGAACCCTGTCTCATGTCTGCATAAGGCAAATTATTTACATTTGTCAAGTGGGTATAGTCTCTAAACCAAATCCAAATCAGAGTGCCTCCTGGGTTTAGAAACATGTTGAATATCACCTTCATGAGTGTCTAGTGAAATATAACAGATAAGGTACTTGCCTTGTATGCAGCCAAATCTGATTTGCTCCCTGATATGATTTGATCCTTGTTATGGTCCCATGAGCACCATCAAGAATGACATTAGGGACAGGTCCAGTCCTGAGTACTGCCTGGGTATTACACAAAACCCAAAAATATAAAGGAAGAGATAAGAGAGAAAGAAAAATATCTCAGATTTGAGGTCTCTAATGGGTCAAGAGCTGAGGACTCAGGACTCTGAATGCTGCTGTTGCTTTTCTGGGGATATAAACTACACCGCGTTTGCCTTGCATGCAGAAGGATGGTGGTTCAAATCCTGGCATCCCTTATGGTCTCCCAAGCCTGCCAGGAGCGATTTCTGAGTGTAGAGGCAAGAGTAACCCCTGAGCGCTGCCGGGTGTGACCCAAAAACCAAAAAAGAAAAAAAAGATAAAGAAAAAGGCTCATTCAGAACAGAATAACCTAAAAGGAAATCAAATGCTCTAGACAGAGACTTTTCACTAAAGTCCCACAAACTTGAGTCATAGATGGTGATGGCTCTTCTGGGCTCACAGTGATAGTGCATCTAGACTTCACACCATCTCCAGCCCAGAAACTTCATGTTATGGGAACAGATAGAGGTGCCTATAGGACTGAAATGAGGCCTGTTTTACTAGCCTAGTCTTTAATAAGGAGGCATTAGAAATGTGGATTCCAGGCAGAATGCTGGTTTTATAGGTCATGTAGTTGAAACCTTTTCAACATTAGGCACAAGATTTACCTCTTGAACTTGATTTCATCAAGAACATAAAAGTTGAGACAATGATCCCCAAGTTATCTTTGGCCATGATACTTTATAATTTAGTGTTCCGTGATCCCTGTCTTCTTTTTAAGACTCTTCAATCATTGTTTTCATTACTATTGCCTTTGTTTCTATTAATATTAGAGTATATTACTCCTCAGATAATTCTGCCTGATGAGTGCACACAATTATGACAAGGACAGCAGCCAGTCATTATGTAAGCTCTCATTGCTTAAACAAATTTCTGTGAGCCAAACACTACATTCTTCCTATCTACACCACCTCCCCACACCACCAACCCAGAGGCAAGACAAGCTTATTGCTAGCAAGGGTAGAGCAGGGATCTAGGGTGAGTTTAGTCCCCATCAGGAGGAAGGCAGAACATATTATTCTTGGCAAAACATATCTAAAAAAACCACTAACTCTGGGGATCTGGAAACTCGTTTAAATTTTAGCTTTGTGATAATTTAGGAGGACATGGAAGATGTGAAGCATAGTAGCAGGTAAGAACAGTACTTATTACTTACTATTTATTACTTATTAACTAATAGTAGCTAGAATACTTGTTTGAGGACTGAGGAAGACAATACATGACAGAGGGAGGTCTGAATCACAGAAGAATTGAAGAAATACTATATATTGTGATGACCTTTTAAATTCCTTGTAAACAAATAGCAGAACTTAGAAAGAAAATAGAAGAGCCAGAGGAGAGGTTGAATGAGAAAGGGGAGGAAAAGAATGAGAATGCAAATGGCTTATCATAATCATATTATTATGGATGGCATAGTTGGATAAATGACTAGTTACTCCAATTTAGTGCTGGTGTTAAGAATCACACTAGGTTCTAGCACTTGAGACAGCCTCCATGATCTGTCTAATTGTTTGTCTTGGACCTAATCTCTGCTGCAAGATTGGCCTCCCAATGTGTTCTACAAACACCCATCATCCCTGCCTTCCCATCTCTACTCAGGGATTTCCTTTTTGTTTCTCTTTATCATTATCAGCAAACCACAAAAATGCCTTTGCTCCTTCTTGCTTGTACATGTATTTCATTGGGAAATTGCCTATGCCACCTAATGCCTGATGTCAAAAGTTTGGTGGAATATCTTACTTCAAGGAAAGACTCATCACAAGACTAATACCTATTCCCTATTCTCTCTTCATGGACTATAGATAAAATTGGTGGTAGTCAAGCTCACCACTCTGTCTGTAACATTAAATACAACGGCTTATTTTCTGATGAAATTCAACCATAAATCTCCTTTCCTGGTGCAGGAAAAAGGTAAGCTCTTTTTGAAAACAATCTGGGACCTTCTGAGATTGCAAGACAGCACAACCCTCTTAAACCCTCACAGGAAAAAAAGACATTTCCGATAAGATGGGAATTAAAATACTGCCCCAGTACACAATTTCATGTGGATTGCCTTCTAGAGAACAGGATAAAAGAATGTTTTATCAATTTTATAAGACATTTCCCAAACTCCTGTTTTAATTAGAAAATGTTGAGGCTCTTTGACAATGATTTGCAGCATTTTGCAACCCATACAAGAGTAGCATGCAAATTTTAATGATGTACAAAATTATAGTAGTAATAAAGGGAGGCTCTATGGATATATTTCTACATGAAATACAATTTTTTTTTTAAAAAACAGTGAATGTGTTAATTTAAGGGTAAAACCTGAGAGTGCTCTGAAGTTTAGCACAATTTCTATTGCCCAGGAAACATGGCTGCTCAGTGACCTTGGTAAGAATTGTCCTTAATCAATCGAGACTTTTATTTCCTCATCAATAAAGAAGCATGATGCCACCTGCCTTTCTGCCTTCTCCAAGCAATTAAAAAGATAAAATGAAATAGGCTGCAAAGCAAAAGCAGCAGGCAGAGTATAAATCACAAATGAAATTTTAAATCATGTGTACAGTTTCACGACATCTTTGGGCAGGGCCTTTCTGCAAGGAAATCTCAGGCTCAGATTCTCTTACATGTTTCACATCAGTCTTGAACCCACCTACCTGTATGACTATCATGTTTGTGGGGCAGACACAAGTCACAGTCTGCTGTACTGAATACCTTTATCCATTCATTCCAGAATTCTTTGAGCATAATTTTTACAAGCTAAAGAGCTTGTAAATACTTTTAGTTGACTTGGGAGCTATGAGAAACCACATTTTGTCTGCTCATTCTGACATCCCCACCTTTCCAAAAGGCATTGTCTGTGATTTTGACTCTGACCTGTACCCTTCTATTTATGGGCTGGCTGTTTCATTTTCTTAAATTCCCCCTTTATATTCCTCAGGTGATTGACAAATATGTGTGTCTTCCCCATATCGGGACAGGTTCCACTTGAAACCTATCTTCTCCAGATAACCACTCTCACAGCCCCAATTTTTCCTGCCAGTAGCAAAGCTTGAAGTGGAATACTGTCTCTTCATTCCTGACCTTCAATACTGGAACCCTAGCCTTGATCAGCAGAACAAATCAACCAAGACTCCAGGCTACCCCTTCTTACAGATTTGGCATCAAAAAATGATGATGAATACTGGGCCCAGTCCCAAAGCAGAGACAAGAAGTGAACTGGTTGTCCTAAGATTAGTGCATCTTGCCTGTCTATGGCTATGTAAGTTATATTCTATCCAAGGTGATTAGGATATGATTCCTATACTGAACTGATGGTGCAGGGTCAATGACCTATCTATTGTATTGATGAGCTTGGTACTATGAATAAAACTTAGGTCCTTAGAATGAAAACATTCCCTCCAAATCATTCTTTTGGAAGGAAACTCACACTTAACTCTTATTACAGGCACTGATGTACATTTGCCGTACCTCCTATCATTCCTCCAAAACAGTGGTCCTCAAACTGTGGCCCGTGGGCCACATATTGTATTTGTATCTGTTTTGTTTCTTCATTGCAAAATAAGATATATGCAGGGTGCATAAGAATTTGTTCATAAGTTTTGTTTTTATTATAGCCAGACCCTCCAATGGTCTGAGGGACAGTGAACTGGCCCCTTGTTTAAAAAGTTTGGGACCCCTGCTCCAAAACAATGAAATATATATGCACAAATAGATATATCCTAGGATGGAATAAAAAATGGAGAAGAAAGTTTAAAGTTAATTTAATTTAATAAAATTTTAAATTTAATTCTAAGATCAAAAGGAGAGAGGAGATGACTAGACTAAGAAGAGACAGCAAGACTGAGTACACATACTTTTAAAACAAGAGATAATTTTCCAAAAGGAAATCACATCTCTAGGGTTACCCAAAGCTCACTTGGCTCCTAGCAAACTTAAATTATGTGCCAGTAGGTGAGGTGAAGGGTATGTGTCAGGGAGAAAATGGATTTTGCCACCCAACATGCCTGTACCAACTTGGACAGGGTTACATGGAAAAAAGGAACTCAGGGTAGGAGAAAAAATTATTTCTCAGAATGATTCTCAGTTCTTGGATGAAAATTCAACCCCAAGACCTTGATTATTATTAAGTCTGCAAATAATACATAGAATTTTCCCTACATTTCCCGTTCCTGAAGGAAAATCAAAGTAGTCAACTTAGTTACTTGCCACCCAGACTCAGCTGTCTTCTATCTAATAATCCTCCTTAGCACCTCTTCAACTCCTTTCTTCCCCTAGGGCCTTAGAACTGCTCATCAGTACTGATGCAAAGGGAACTTCTTGCCAAAGATGAGTAGGAGTAAAGTGATCTGAGGTCATACATCTAGTCCAAACTCCTTGTCTCTGCCATGAGATGATTCCAGGATCTGAAAGACAAATTTTCTTTCATGTGTAGATGGAAGAACTAGGTAATGAGTTGACTCAAAATTGGAATCTGGGTAGTGTGAAACCTTCATTTCTAATGATGATGCTCAAGTGTCTGGGCCCCTTCGGATAAAGGGGTCTTGTCTGAGAGTCTTTTTGGGTAATAGCTTCACCGCATCTCCCTTTTGATCAATGCTACTGACCAGAATGTAGGCTCATTTTATTGATGATGATCTCACTTACATCTAATTCAAAATTTAGTTGTGTAAAATCATCTTTTAACTCTCAAAGATTTATAACAAGGGATGGAGAATTTAGATTTAAATAACAGACTTATATTGATAATATTTTTACTTATAAATATGTACATTTTTGTTATTTTATGCTTTTATCATAGTCAAGAAAAGTTGGTCTATGAGATTACAGATAAATCTAGTAACTAAATTATAATAATTAGATGACAATTTAGACACAAATTTATATGGAAATCTTAGTTTATAATTAAGAAAACCAAAGAAACACTAGTTTTAATATTTTATTTTATATATAGGAATCATGTAAGTAATTGAGAAAATGTATTAGTAGCCAAGGATTTTACAAATGAAAGTAAATATATTAAATTTATCAATGCAATGCAGAATGTTTTCTTTATAAGTTTATAAATTGTATCAAATTTTAATCAAGGGTCCCTAAGACATGATAAATTTACTAGCTCACTAATCAAAATTATATGGTTTATAAATTAAATATAAAAATTAATGAGGTACTAGATTTTTAAATGTGAGATTAATTAGGAAAATTATCATTTAAAATCAGCTTGAGCATGACCCTCAGGTAAAATTCATAAAATCTACCAGGGAAGCATAAAATACATAGTATTAACACTGATTTGATACTAATGATGTAGTCATGTAGTGATTTTCTGTTTAGTGTTGAGCACATGAGATGAATACCAATTGTTTATTATTTCATTTTCCACAGGTCAGTAATTTGGCATAGCTGAAGTTGATTTGTGGAAGACTGTATTCAAGATTTGAGTTTGGAATATTTTCATCTAAACCTGTGTTTTCTTTCTTGCCTATGTAATAGTTGGTAAAGTTCATATCCTTGCATCTGAAGAACTTACAGGAACTTTTATAAGGTAAGGGGAGGAAGCAACTCAAACCTTCAGGTCTTTCTTTTATTTTTCAATCTTGCAAAAAAATTCTTTAAATCTCTTACTACAGATATTTCCTTCAGGCCTACTAAAGTTTTAGAATATCAAATTATCAAGACTACTAAATTATTTCAAAGTATATCAAGGACAAAAATATTAGGATTCATTGATACTAAAGATTCTAAAATGTCAAGCCTTAGAAATAAAAGGAAGAGGAGGATGAGGAGGATGAAGAGGAGGAAGAGGAGAAAAAGGTAGAGGATAAGGAGGAGAAAGAGAAAGAAGAGGAGAAAGAGGTAAAGAGGAGGAGGAGAAAAGGAGACTAAAGGGGAGGAGGAAGAAATGGAGGTAGAAGTAGAAGAATAAAAAAATAAAATAATTTTCAAGAACTAAAAATTATTTTATTTCTCTTTTGGCAAATTATTATGGATGACAAATTACAAAGTTATTAATAATTTTATAGGTATACAATATTCCCACACCAATCACTACACTAGTGCCTACTTCTCTCTACCAATGTCCTTAGTTTCCCTCCATCCCCAGTCTGCCTCTGTGTCAGGCACTTTTTTTCTTTTAGTCACTGTGGTTTACATTGCTATTATTGATAGGGTATCCTGCGGTGTCCTGAAGCCCCCCCCAGGGGGGACCCGGCCAGCAGGAATTAGCTGGAAAGGCTTCTCAGACAACCGCACTCCTATTTTGCTGAGTAGAAGAGCAACCACACCTGTAAAAAATCTGAAAGAGGTTAATAATAAAGACCCAAGGCAGCGTCTCACTGTTCAAGGGTCCCTTTATTGGGCTACAGCTCCTTCTTATATAATGAAGGAGAAGGGGGCAGTACAAAGGTGATGTCAGTCATACTTTTGGCGCGAAGGCCCATACAAGGCAAGAATATATTTCAGGTTTCAAGGAACAAAGAAAGTTAGGCATTCTCTAAATAAGGAAGTGGGCAGTGGGCTAGGTGACCTTCAAGTTATGCTGAACGTGCTGTTTCTATGGAAACCTCTAGTGTCCTTCAAGCTGCATTTTTAATTGCTTGATTATCAGGTGGTGCAAGATGTGCCTGCCTCAGTGATCTTGAACAGACAATGTAGCATACACTTATTGATAATAGCCTAGTTCACTCCGAAATGTGGTCTTAAGGAGTGAGGCCTAGTTTCTGATAACGGTACCGGACAGTGTTGCTCTCCTCCGGGCTAGAGTTAATTATATCTAGTTGCACATTCCTTTCTCTATAGCTCAAAAACTTACAGCAAGACTGCAAAATAGCTTTTAGGTGAAAAGCTGGAATATGGCAGAAAGAACAGCAAAATGGCCTCAAACAAGTCAGTCCCCAACAGTATCCTACATAGCACTTTTAATCACCCAGTTCTCCAGAATAATCACTTCCTTTTATCATTGTCATAATAGTCCCTTCAGAACTTTAAATGGATTTATCTCAGGTCAGGTGCACTAAGGTAATCTTGATTAACTCAAAGGCAACTAACTGATGAGAGGCCTACATAAAATATTTGAAAATTCATAGACCTTTGTCACACAATTTAACCTGTCACAGGAGGCATCCTTCTCCATATTTATAGGTCCTTCACGCACTCACATGGACATTAGACAGAGTTTATTGGGGACCAGCTTACAATTCTGCCTATCACCACTAACAGTGAGATCTTTATTAAAAATATCATCTCTCAAACTCAATTCCAAGGCCTGTGAATCAAAACGCAACTTGGCTTTTACTCCCCACAAAAATATATCAAGAGACTTAATTGGGAGTCTTATATTGCCTAGGGAAGCTCAATACCTGTATAACAATACATTTTAAGATGTGTATTCCTAAATATACAAGTAGCCTCGAGCCTCCACCACTTGTTTTATTTGAATACCTTTTCTTTTTAACTCAGTTTTATTTATTTGTTCTATTTTAATATATACATTTTTTTCTCTATCCTTACCATGTTTGGTGCTGCTTGGTACAAAAAGCCTTGACTGGGATAAAAGCTCAGAACAAAACCAGACAACAGAGACTGTGTGTGCAGCCTGTCATCCTTACCCAGAATAGCACCAGCAACAGAGTAGTAAACCATACGTTTTTGTGTGGGCACAGTAAAAAAAGGGGAAACCATAGACACTGAAACAAGATCTTCTCTTCTAGGGATAAGAACTCACTTTTTTTTAATATAATTTTTATTTTGATCATAGTGGCTTACATATTGTTGACAATAATATTTTAGGTACATATTTACATAAAATCAGGGGGGCTTCCCATCCCCAAATTGTCCTCCCTAACCCTCCGTTTTTGTCCTACCTCCCATTTCCTCTTCCCTCACCCTCAGGGCGGCTAGAATATGTGGTCCCCTCTGTATCTAACCTACTACTTAGTAGTCTTGCATCAGTTTGGTCTTGATGCCTCCCTTATTTCCCCCTGTAAGTGGGGGCAGGGCTAGCTAGTTCAAGTTACGTGGTTTTGCCTGAAAGAGAGAAAGTAAATAAACTGGGGTAAGGGTCTAATACCCCAAAAATGGGTAGAATCCTTCTAGAGGTTCTCATCATCAATTTGGGAAGTGAATGAGAACAAGAAGGTGAAACACTCCACCAGTACCAAAAGAAGTGTCAAATATCCAGTGAGGACTCCGGTTATATCGATAGGCACCACAAAAAACAGATTAAAAAAAAAAATAACACGCCGTGGTCTTGAAATAAGAAACATGGCGTAGCACAAAACGAAAGAAGAGAAAGGAAGAGAGAAAAAAAATAAGAATAATTGGGGACAACAATTTCAATAATCTCATCCAAACAGAGAAATCGACCAAAATAGCTAGGTAAATAAAAATAATAATAAAGATAATAAATGAAGGTAAGATATATATATAAAATGTCCAAGGTTTTGTGTTTTTTGTATTTTTGTTTTTTTCCCTCCTGCCCTGGCACAGTAAATATTGGGGTCATTCGAAAAGGAATTCACTTGCCCTATGCGATATGGGGTTTCTCCGTCCTTGGAGTATAGTGTCATGGGATCAGCTCTTTGCTCAGGATCATTACTCTCCCGGTGGTGTTTTTTTGTTTTTGTTTTTTTTTTTTTTTTTTTTTTGGTGTGTGGAAGACTTCTGCTCTGTCCAGGGTGATACAATCAGAGCTCTGTTTTTAGAGGTCTCAGTATCTGCACAGATTCTGAGGTAGGACCTATGGTGAAGTCAGTCTTTGTGAATCTAGAGGTTCTGTTACCTCAGTGCCATTTTAATCCATCTTCTGTGGTTGGTGGTCTTGGTCTTTGCACTGAACCTAGGATGGCATCTAGAATAGCGTCTTTCTTTGTGCTTCCAGAATCCCCTTTCCGTTACAATTGTCTCTGCCGGACCTTTGGAACTGGGGATCATGCTTATTGTGCAGGTCTTAGCTCAAGCCCTAGACTGGGGCTTTTTTATTGGTCCCAAGATGTATACAGTTTGTAATTTATTTAATTAATTAATTTTCTTTAAATGTTTGTCCTACATATACATTTGTGGGCACATATACTTTTATTTCTTTTTTTTTATCGTTTTTGGGTATGCAATCTATTTCTGTTACCCACTCTGTCCACCCCAAATACACCGACAATATAACGGAGCACCACTTCCCCATGCAAAGGCACACTAAATAAAGGGGAAATCTTACATACAAAAAAAAGAGCTCTTATCTACTAGAGATAGGAACTCATAGTTGTTTATAATACAGGGATATCTCCTACCTTGAAAATATGTCATGTGGAATCAACTTAGACCTCAGGTGATTAGATACCATTCATCCAGCCTTGAACCCTGGATCCCAGACATAGAAACGGCACAGCTCTTCACAACAGCTGCAAGAAACAAACTCCATCTGGGACAGCCTTAATACTGCAGGGTCAACAACAAGGGCCAGCTCTAACATGATATCCCGACAATGAGGAAAATGTGAACAACTTGACCTTAGAGCAGTTTAGCCTACCTTACCAGCTAACGACAAGACAAAACCAGAAGACGTGGCACCCTTTGGTAGGTCCAAAAAGCCAAGATCGTGATTTACAGATGACTGGCTGCTAGAACCACGACCAGACTGTATACATCTTGGGACCAAGAACTCACTTTTTATACCAGAAGATTGCCTCTCATCCTGAACATGTGTCATGTGGATGTAAACATTCCACAGGAGACTGGACAGTGTTAGTCCAATTCGAAACCCCAGATCCCCGACGTAGTAATGATACAGCTCCGGGCAACACCACCAGGAACTAAGCTCCATTGGGAGATTTATAACACTACTCTGGCACCAACTTGTGCCAGTTTTGATATGACAACGAGGAAAGGAAAACTTGACTTAAGACCAGGCTGTGCTATCACATCACCTAACACTAAATGGAAATCAGAAGAGCTATCGTCCTTTGAACTGTGAAAAATAAGAGCACAACAACAGAAAACTGACTTTGACAACTGTGACTGAACAGAGCCTACCTTTGGACTAATAAGGAAAACCCCACCCTAGGCTGTAGTCCAGGACACATAAACAACAACAACAACAAGAAGATGTCTTATTGCAGAGGTCCAACTTGGACAACAGAGACTGAGCAGAACCTTTGGATCCATAATATCCTAGGCTTCGGCTTAGGGACTGAACGAAAACAGGGAGCAAGTGTTACAGAAGACTGAACATCACAACAACGATGGATAGGAACCTCTAGAACCTAGAGACTCTATCCTAGACCCTGACCTATAACCTGTGCAAATACCAAGATCCCTAGCTACAGTGGCTTGATTTTCTCACACACAACCGAGAGGAAACTTTCCTGGCATTACAAAAAAGCCTTTGGGATGGGGTAATGAGTATATATGGAGCCAGGAGTTGATCCCATGATGGTATGCTTCAAGGATGGAGAAACCCTGAATCTCTTAGGCCACGGGAATTCCCTTTCTTCCCCAATGCTTACTGTGCCTATGGAAAAAAAAAAAAGTAGGGGGAACGCCAAACCCTACCACTCCAGCACCCATACTTTTTCTTGTTTTGTTTTGATTTGTTAGTTTTTTACTTTATTTTCCTTCTCTTTGTTCTTCCACTTTTCTCTTTCTTTTTCACACTTGTGGTTATTATTTAGAGATTTATTTTTATTTCTATTTGCTGGGTCCAGTTTTTTTTTCTTCCATTTTTTTTTCTCCTTTCTTTTTTTGGTAGTTGTCACCAAATTTTTCCCCTCTTTTTCTTATCCTTTTTTTCTCCAATGACGGTGGAATGGATGCTCAATCTACAACAAACTGTAAAGTGGAGACCAGTTGCACTGGCATACTGGGGGGTAGAAGAGAGAGATGTGGGATGCATGCTGGGAATAGGGGTGGAGGGAGGACAGCACGGGTGGTGGGAAGGCCCCTCATTCATTGTCACTCTGTACCATAAATGATGCAGTGAAAGATTTGTAATGCACTTTGGTCACAATAAAAATTAAAAAAAAATCATTCCAGGGTATCACTTTTTTTTAGGTTTTTGTTTTTTTTTTTTTTTGTCACACTCGGTGGTGCCCAGGGGCTACTCCTGGCTTTGTGCTCAGAAGTCACCCCTGGAAGGCTCAGGGGACCATATGAGATGCCGGGATTCAAACTGACATTCGTCCTGTGTTGGCTACTTGCAAGGCAAACGCCTTACCGCTGTGCTATTTCTCTGGCCCCCAGGGTATCACTTTTATTTACTTTTATTTGTTCTTCATCACTGTCTCTTCTCCCACCATTTGTTGACATCTATCACTACTTCTACCTTTGTACCTTTGTTCACCTTGCACTTTACATCTTACTAGCCTGTTAAAGTTATTGCCATCTGATGCCAGTATTACCCTCATAACTTTTTACATTGTGTACTCAAAGGAATTTTATTCAAGTGTGAATATGGATTGACTTACAATCCATAGTCCAATTGGTACACTTTTTTGTTTGTTTTTTGGGTCACACCCGGCAGTGCTCAAGGGTTATTCCTGGCTCTATGCTCAGAAATCGTTCCTGGCAGGCTTGGGGGACCATATGGGATGCTGGGATTCGAACGACCGACCTTCTGCATTCAAGGCAAATGCCTTACCACCATGCTATCTCTTCAGCCCCAATTAGTATACTTTTAACTTTTACTCATATATATTTTCCCTGCTGAGGCCTTGCCTAGCTTTTATGTCACCTCTTTTCTCTACCCCATCATTGTCACATTTCTTTAATCCAAACATTGCTGGTATTCAAATAGTACCAATGAGTTCTACGATTGGTGTTGTTTTCCCTAACTTTAGCGATTCTTATCCACAATAATTCTTAAAGACATATCATCAGATTCAATTTACCTCTGAGGAATTTATCTCCTGGAGAATTTTACTTCTCCAAAATCCACCATAGCCTTTATAGGCATTGAAAGTCTGTAAAACTTCACTACCTATAAGCCTTTCACCTTGACAAGACACTTTCTGACAGTAACAATCTATATTTTGTTTTAGTGATAGCAACTTGCCCCGGACTGAGTATATAATAGACATTTTTAGCTTTGAATAAAGGGATGTCAGTGATTGCACCTAAACTTCACTTTTTTAAGGGAGGTATTATGATTGAGAGCTCACATAAGGTCTAGAGATATCATCAAAATTTACTTTGTGATCAGTTAAACTCAGGGAAAATTTAGAATAGTATAAAATTGATTTCAGAAGGAAGCACTGACTTAGATGGCATCATGTGAAATGATACAGCAGACTTATAGAGTATAATAATGCCTTCTTCATTATTAAAACTAAATACAACTCTGGAGGCATTGAGACTGTGTTGATATATGTCCTAATGAAGTATATCTGATACTGTACTCTAAATTCTATCTATGTGTTTTCTCTAAGGCCACACCTCTCATGTTGTTTTCCACTTATACTTAAGTAGTTGGTTGAGTGCCTGGGGATATTGGGGCAGCCACTTTTTATGAGTCATAGGATTGCTTTGTCAGCTAATTTTTGTTTCTGTGTTCTCAGGTGGATTTTCTAAACCTACTCAAGACTTTAAAGCTGACCAGGATGCTCCCTTACTTCTTCACTTAATATTGGATTTGATTTATGGACTAACATATCTTCTAAATCCTTTTCATGTTTTTCTTAATTTCCTTTCACAGGGGCATTTCTCTCCATAAAATTCTTACATGTTGCATCCCTTTCTTAGCATGTGGTCTAAGGAATCAGGTTATAAAATTATAGTATAAGGGAATTCCTGTTTCCTATAATTAATATATAGAAATGACAGATGGTGTCATTCTGCCTTAAATAACTATTGTAGAAAAATAAGTAAAGGAATGTTGTCCTTACCTGGAACATGGTATTTTATTAAAAGTGAAAGTACTGGGGAGTCAGAGAGATAACACAGTGGTAGGGTGTTTGCCTTGCAAGCGGCCGACCCAGGACCAATGGTGGCTCGAATGCTGGCATCCCATATGGTCCTCCATGCCTGCCAGGAGCAATTTTTGAGCACAGAACCAGGAGTAAGTCCTGAGTGCCACTGGATGTTCCCCCCCCCCCCCAAAAAAAAAGTGGGAATACTGGAGAACAATTTGACAGTGATAGTATAAATCATTAAGGAAACTCTTGGTGATAAAGCTTTAAAAACAACATAAATTGGGGTAGTTACTTTTTTCTTTTCCAATAGTTACTTTTCTTTTCTAGAGAACTTTCTTAGAGAGAAAATCCCGATTCCTACCTATGAAAGCCTATGTTTCCCAACCATCTTTTTCTTTCTCTTTGATTTTCTCTTACACACAGAAACATAAATACCTTATATTAGTCATGTATCATATTATCATAATATAGGGGTCATTTACAGAGACCTGGACATTATTTAAAAAAATTGATGCAAAACATCAGCATTTTCCAGGCTACTTTTATCCATGGGTCATAAGGATCAATGACACAGGGCAATGGTTACTAGGCTACACAGAAAATATAACCATGTAGGAGTTATGGTCTTTCATGGAGAATTACAGCAGTCTGTATCAATACATACCTGGTTGCCATTTTTTCTACTCTTCCATATCCTTTTGGTATCCTCAAATGACTGCATCTAACCAAAAGTCAGCGAGTCAAGATATAGTCCAAAAATTTGAGGAAATATGAGACATAAGAGAAGCTAACAGGTATTATGCATGAAGGTTAAATTGCACCTATATATTTTACACCAAAAATAAGAGTTAATAGTTGCAGAGAAAATTTCTAGAAGGCACACAGAAGAGCAAAGAATAGGAATTCATCACAAGTTGCTATCATTTTCATTTTCATTTTTAGAAATCATAGCCAAAATTATTCAATGACCTCATTCCAAAGACCTGACTATGACACTGATGTAGTATATAGAAAATGTATGAATATGGCTCCACTTTCTGGGTCAACCCTTGCCCAGTGTATTAACCCCATCCTCTGATAGACAGTATTCTCTGTTTTGGCCCTAACCTTTGATGATTAGTGGCATCACTCCAATTTCCAATATTAATACAGACATTGAAATTCACACCATTTGCTGAAAAAGGGCACAGTCTAATATGTCTATTCAGGGAAGTCATGATCTACAACTCTTCCTGGAGCATTACTGGGATAAGTCATCTGGTTTCTCCAAAGCTGTGCAATAACAAGGACAGTGTGGGAGGAAACATTGCCCCAACTGATAGATAGCTAAATGTGTTTGCTCACAGATGTTTCCAGCAGAGCTAAAAATAAATAAGTTTTCAGGTGAGTTCAGAAGACATAACCTGCTGAGACCTGATCCTTCATAGGTTGATAATATCAGCCTTCACACTGCAGGTATAACAAGCTCCACCCAGGGTTGG
The DNA here is from genome assembly GCF_024139225.1 of Suncus etruscus. Taxonomy (NCBI): domain Eukaryota; kingdom Metazoa; phylum Chordata; class Mammalia; order Eulipotyphla; family Soricidae; genus Suncus; species Suncus etruscus. The sequence goes on along the minus strand of NC_064849.1, from coordinate 34,664,329 downwards.
GTATGCAAGGGCTGTAAGGAAGAGAGGTCCGTGAACCAAAACAAATGGTAAAGTAAATCTATTGGGGCAAGCCTAGGATACTTAGCTCTAGGACATGAGGTACCATAGTATACTGCTATTCTAGACAGAAGAAACATAGGTTATTTATATGACAAATCCCTCTGATCTCTAATTTGCCTCAATATTTTCCTTTAAAAAAGGCTATGTGACTATTTCTTTAAGAATATGGGGCCTAAGTGATAGCACAGTGGTAGGGCATTTGCCTTGCACGTGGCTGACCTGGGATGGACCTGAGTTTGCTCCCATTTGACATCCCCTTAGCCTGCTTGGGGCAGATTTTTAATTGCAGAACCAACTCGAGTGCCTCTGGATATGGTCCAAAAATAAAAACACACCAACAAAAACCAAACTATTTCTCTAAGAATTCTCTTTCCTTGTAACCGTGTTCTCAAATACTACAGTACAATAGAATCATCCAGGGAAGAGTTAAAGTTTCCAATAACTTTCTGGCCTTCTAGACTAATTAATTAATAATAATCTCTGATTAAGACATCAATTCTATACAATGATTTATGAAGTCTTCCAGAAGATTCTAACATGTTACTCAGGTACTGAGGCAGGACCTATAAATTTGAAACTTCCCAGTAAGTTTCCATTCTTACTCCAGTTCTTTATGATAACACTAAATATAATTTCTCATTTCTTGAGCATCTGTAATTACCACAATATGTTTACCTATCTCCCTTAGGACCCAGCTCTAGAATTTTGCTCCTACTTTTTTTTTATTTGAAACAATTTGTTGACGCCTACTTATATATATAAAATCTAAGTACCATGATTACAAACATGATTGTAGTTGGGTTACAGTCACAAACAGAACATCCCCCTTCACCAGTGTAACATTCTCCCCTCCCAATGCTCCCCTCCCCCCTTCCCATCCCCTGCATGTATTTGAGACAGGCATTCTACTACAGTTATTTGTTTTTAAGTTCAGTAAATTGTTTTTTCTTAAAGGATAAGGGTTAAAAAAAAGAAAGTAAATGTGTGACAGTGGCAATCGCCGTTGTTTGCATAGGCCCAGAAAAATATGAGGAAAACAGAAAAAAATCCTTGCCTGATTACAAGAAGGCCTCACCCCAAAGTTTATTGGCATAAGACCGACTCTGGGCTCCAGGCATACCAGTCTGTCCAACCTGAGTTATTCTTCATGGTCCCAGTGAAACTTTTTCACAGTTTACCTGTGTTGGTATCAGGTTCCTATATTTAAAGATTCTGGATTGTATACATTTCTTTCATCGAAGTCAGACTAATGTGTAACATCCTCTAGTTTCAGCACACCATTAGATGTGGAGTGATCTGCCCTGCAAGTAGGCTGTTGCTGAGTCATCTGGGTGTTGAGAGCACTCTTTGGAGTAAGTCAATGCCAGAGCAGTGGTGGGTCTTCCCTGGTAGAGGTTTGGATCCTGGTAATGTTATAGACAATTGTGGTTGTTTCCATAGATGGTTTCCATTGTTCAGGGGTGTATGGGCGATGCCCATTCTTCTGAGGCCCAAGCCAAATCATTATGCCAATGTTCAGGGTATAAGGCCTAACTGCATTACCAAATTTGTGTTCTCATCTCTATTAGATAAGAACTTGTTTGCATATGTATTATTTTTCCATTTTAATGTGCCTATGCAAAAGAGAAACAATGCCACAAGATATTGTTGGTGCATCTGGGGGCCGACAAATAAAGTCCAACATTTCCTGTAACTTGTTTCAAACATACAGTCACTCCTATTTTTTAAAAAATTTCAGAGCCCTCAGGGCCAGAGTGATAGTACAGTGGTTGGGTGTTTGCCTTGCATGAGCTGACTTAGGACAGATTTTGGTTTTATCCCCAGCATCCCATATGGTCCCCCAAAGCCAGGGGTGATTTCTGAGCATATACCCAGGAGTAATCCCTGACCGTCTCGAGGTGTGGCCAACACTACTGGTGTTGGGAATGGCCCCAATTCATTGTCACTATGGTCTTTAAATATCACTGTCAACGATTCGTAATTTACTTTGGTCACAATAAAAATCATTAAGAAAATTTTTTCAGAGTCCAAAGTACTTTCTGGTCTACCTACTATTCACTGAATGGAGATGAACAGGGGATAAAGTCAAGTAATTAGTTATAGTGAAATAGGTACCTAGACCAAACACTAATCCAACTTATCTGGAGAACCTTTAGATCCCTTATAACCATTTACTCATCTTAGAAAAATTAACAGTTCACTGATTGATTTGAAAACCAAACATTGTCTTTAAAAAACAAGTGGTGGTCAGATCATAGAATCCTAAAATATATGATAAGTTTTTTCTAAAAATTAAGATTATAAGCCTAAGGAGGAGGCACACAGACTTTAGAATGTCATGCCTAGAAATGAGGTGGATGCTATATATGACAGTGTTGGTTAGGATGGAGTAGAAAAGGTGAAGTGGGCTTGCAGAAAACTAAGTGAAGACTAAGTAGAGGTAGAAATCTCAAAAGAAATGAGAAGTGGTGGGAAGATTAAATGATAAGGGTACTCTAGAGATAACTGATACATGCCTTTTGACCCTATTTAAAAAGACACATGACCCAAAGTTAATTTTTTGACCTTCAATATCTAGAAGAATATTTTGACTTGAACACTATGATCATTGTCTAAATAGATGATAAATGTCTAGAGCACAGACTTAAGACCTATAAAGATAGAGAAGATGAGAATTCAAATGCTAATTTAAAGTCTTAGACCCTGTCACCTATGTATAATTGAAGGCAGTGTCTAGCTTTGAATTCTGGAGAGCACAGGTGTCTGATGAGTTTGGTAGCTGCTCACTCTCAATGGAAGTTTGGAGCAGGAGGTCTAGGTTAATTAACGGTGTGTCTAAATTTTTTTCAGGGACTTCCACCTTAATCTTGAAGTCCTGAGTTTGAATCTGTTTGACTCTAGAGGATACTGGCAAGAATTGACCTCATCATGTGTGCTGTTCTTTAGATGCTATCCTCCTAGAGTTTGACTTGACAGCCAAATTCCTTCTACTATGAGAGGAAAGGAAGAAAAGAAGAGAAATAAATAGAAAAAAAATAGTTCTTTAATCTTTCAAATTTTCATGATTTTAAGATGTGTATCTACCTGAGATTAACCCACCTTCTCAAGTAGCTCGTCAGAAGTTTGATCTTGAGGCAAAATTGTATTGAATGAAAGGATTTTTAAAAAGTCACATTGTTGGGAATGAACTTGTGAGTTCAAACCTAATCATGGCTTGAGATTATTTGGCACTAAAACTTTCTCACTAAAACCCATGACTACCATTATGAGGATACCCACCTATAGGTAGTCAGTTAGTTGAAATTGTTCAGATTTCCTGAGTTTGAAATATGACTTATTTTCCTTAGGAAAAAATTTAATTTATCTTGAGCCTATTTAAAATTTTAAAATTGAGCTTTAAATTCTAAGATTTATAAACTGAATTATAATTTTAAAAGGTGGCAAATATCAGGGTGGCTATAAAAGATAAAATGCATTAAAACAGGTAAAGAATTCAGAAGAATGACTCCTACTGAGTTCTCAAAATTATTAGATATTACTATCTCCAACTAGTTCAAGGAAAACCTAGCTACTAAATCAGTGAAATATTGTAGACTAGAAGTCTGATTGCCTAGCTCTAGATTTTATTTGACTAACGAGTAACTCACCAAACTTCATTGCTCAGTGTCACTTATACTAAAGATCTGTTCTGTGAATCTTAGTTTGACTATCTAAACTACACCATTAAGGACAATCACAGACCATTTTAATGTCAATCAATAATCCACTATGTTGAAAAAGTCATATTGATGTTACTGACTTAGATTCCCTCCATATTTGAGTCAAAATCATCTACATTTTCCGAATTCTAAAACTTTAATCAATTTGACTATTGCTAGATACAGGTATTTGGTGTCAAATAAAATGAAAATCATCCTAAAAGAGTTGGAGAAATCCATTCAAAGCAGAAGCTAAATGGTAAAATCCTGTAGAAAAAAAATGGGTGGCAGTATTTTAAGGTCCCTGTTTAGTTGAAAGTAAAGAAAAGATTCTACAAAATTTATTCAAGAGGAGTGACAGAAAATCTAAAGAGAAATCTTGAGGAGTAAAAGCTTCTTAATTTTTTCCTGCGTAGGCCCTTGTACTTAATTTCTGTGAAAGGCAGCTTTGATGAGGAGAGCCTGAAGAGATGGAACTCAGAGTGTTGAATTGACATCATTGGGGATGAAGGTGGGGCCTGGTCTGACCAAGCAGGAAGGTCTTGTGTCAGAATAAGATCTAACTGCCAAGAGGAGGCATTTTCACTCCCACTTCCTGTCCCATTTAATCTGGAATGCACATTTCAGGGAAACCAGCAGGGCTGGTAAGGGGGAAACATCCAGTCTTAGAAGTTATTTTCTTGGTTTGTGGACCTCCATGAAGAATCTTTTCTCACTCATTAGCCTGTCTAGACATAAGAACTCACTCTCTGGGCTGGCCTCCTCATTGGATTTTTCTTGCTCCATCATATTAGCTGGGAACATAATTAAAAGCCAATACTAGAATTATACAAAAAACAACATCATGGTTGTTCCAGAGATCCATGATTTGAGACTGAGATCAAAACTAGCCTACATTTTTAAAAGAACTCCTGACTCCAAATAGAAGAATTGGGCTGAATGAAAAAGAAGTTAGGAAGATCTTGAGTTCTGTTCTGTGAACACTGACACATACTGTCTCACCAGTAACATGAATTTTCTGCATGTGCCATAAGTGAATTGAATGTAAGGCAGAACAGAGGGCATCCCAGGTGGTACCGTAGGTAAAGAAAGTTGGCTGGAGGAAGAAGTTGTCATAGCTCAAATTGTTATAATAAAATGTCAAAGACCAAATACTTTAAGCAACAGGTTAAGATCCACCTTCCAAAATTGCCTCTAGATCTGGGAAAGACCACCTCTTGACTGTTAGATGACTAATTTTTTTTTCATGCTTACAGTTTTTGACCTTTTCTTTATGAAGAGGTTTGGATAAAGCAAAATTTCTCTTTCTTTCCTTGTAAAGATTAATTCAATCATGAAAGTCCCATTTTTGTGTATTAGTAGAAAATTTAAGTACTTTTGAAGGCCTCTTTTAATACCATCACAATGTTTGCTGGAATTTAAAGGTGAAATGGGGAATACAGTAAGACAGATTCTTAGTCTTACTAATAACTCTCCTTTACACAAATTCTTATAGTTCTGGTACAGTAATCACGCCTCTCTATGACTATTTTGGGGGGGGGGCGGGACCACACCTGGCAGCACTCAGGGGTTACTCCTGGCTCTGGGCTCAAAAATCTCCCCTGGCTGGAAGGACCATATGGGATGCTGGAGATCCCATGTCTGTCCTGGGTCAGCTGCATGCAAGGCAAATGCCCTACTACTGTGCTACCACTGTGCTGCCACTCGGCCCTCTATGACCATTTTTTCATAGGGTCGAACACAGCTCACAACTATCATACTCTTGGATAATAGCTTTTAGAAATAGGTGCTTTGCTCTCTGTAGTTACACAGTCATAATCTTAGAAAGAGAATGGTTGGAGGAATGACAACTTTGTGACTCCAACCTTTTAGGGCTTAATTGTTCTTAGCAAAAGATTTGGAGTCTTAACAGTCATGTTAATGTAAGAATTGCAGAGATTTCTGTAGAGAAACAGAAATCAAAACTCATGGTTTTGATCGATCACTTCTAACAGAACTAATGAACCAACCAAAAGACCTGTTTTTCATAGGTCTGTTAACTCACATCTCTTAATGATAAATAATAAGTTCTAAGTAGTCTATTTATATGATTATGTCATCTATTTATGAGATATATTTAGTTGCAAATACCAACCGTAGAAAAAATAGTAATAGTAAACTAAGGATATACATGTACTATTTATAAAATATATTATCCTCTATAGAATTTTATATTTCAACTTTGTCACCAAGGACAAGAGCTCTTATTTTAATTAAATCATCATGAGATATAGAGTTACAGAGGTGTTGATGGGTGAGTTTTAGTTATCCAATGTTCCAACACCCATCCTTTTACCAGTGTTCATTTCCAACCACCAGCTTCCCTAGTTACCCTCCCATTACCCACATCCACCCCTAATTCTAGCTTGACTCTATGACAGACAATTTTGTTCTCTCTCTTTCAAGGACTAGAGCCCTTTCTCATGTTCTCATGTCTGCTGCCTTACATTGCTTAATGAGGAAAAACATGTACTCAAAAATCAAAGTGCTTGTACAGAGCTGGTCCTTCTCTTTAACATTTTTGAACATTTTAGTAAACTAAAGGCATTATGTTATACAACAGTCTAGAAATTATACATCTGGCATCATTAAGAAATGTAGAGAATTATTGTTCTACTCTGACCAAGAGTTTCATTATTTCAGCTAAAATTTAGTAAGATCACTCAGTTTTTGTCTTTTTGACTAGCTTCTTTTGCATAGCAAGTTTATCCCTTTTATAGGGCATGATTTTCTTTTATAAGGTTTAAAACCACTTTTTGTTCATCTTGTGTTTGCTTTACCCATGTATGCATTAATGGTCATTCAAATACAAATATTCCCATATTTATCTCAATTTTTATTAATGATGCTTTGAACATAGTAGTGAAAAATCACTCTGTAATCTTAAGTTTAAGTCTCCTTAATATGTACCCCCAAAATAATATTGCTAAGTCACATGGTACTGTCATTCACAGATTTTTTTTTTTTGAGAAACAACTATCCCATTTTTTCATAGTAGTTTCACCATTACATTCCAACAAATAATATACCAGGGTTTCAATTTGTCTGTTTATCTCTGAGGAATTTTTATTTTTATTTTTTATTAATCATCCTAACAGAAATGAGGTTATATCTCAAAGTGGTTTTACTTTGACAATTTGTGATGCTAAATACATTTCTATGTATTTGTTAGTCATTTGTATATCTTCCTTGGAGAAATGTTTCA